>NW_008794490.1:903931-907359 GCF_000699145.1 Aptenodytes forsteri
CATAAGCTCTCGGTTGGCTCCTCATCCATCCCCAGGCAGAGCTCCATGCACTCCAGCTGGTCATTGACATAGAGGGTGTAAGGGATGAGACCCAAGTGACTGTGCTGTAAGCACAGACAATGCCCCAGGGAAAGCTCCAGAAGCCAGCCACGGGGAGGGGCCCGGTGTCACTCTTCTTGACTGACTAATGTCTCAACCACTCCTGAAGCTGGGGTGAGAGAAAATTCTAGAAACCTTGGACTGGGGCCAATAAATAGGGGCACATACGAGCCTCCTTGGGGCACTTTCCACACTGACACCCCCCATTGGCAGGTCTGACGCTGGATCCAGGATTGGTGATCTCTCTGTCTCTCTCTCTTGCTTCCCAGCTCGCTCTCTCTCCCTGCCCCCCTCCCCCGCCTCCTTCTTGCCTTTTGCCTTTGATGCCGCTAAGTAACACAAGGTCTACCTCAACTTCTCATAAAGCCACTTAGCTTATGTGACATATTAATACACAGAGGGTTGATGCTTATAGAGTTTTTGTTCCATTAAAGTTGATGTTTGTGTATGGACCTTGAGTGTTATCTCACCTTAATCCACACCGAGGGGATTTGCGGACCTTAGTCACTCTCCCCTTCTCATAGGTGGTACGTGACAGAGGGCGACACCCCCTCCTCATCTCCCCTGCCTGTCCTTCCTAAAGAGCCTGTATCCCTCCATCCCAACACTCCAATTACAGGAGCCATCCCACCACGTCTCCGTGATGCCAATAAGGTCATAGCCCTGCAGGCGTGCGCACATCTCTAACTCCTCTTGTTTATTCCCCATGCTACGTGCATTTGCATAGAGGCATTTAAGTTGGGCCCCCGATGAAGCTGTCTTACTGGCTGGAGTTCAGTAAGATTTCAGCTGGATTTCAGTAAGATGCTAACAAATGCTTTTTTTAATCAAAGCCAGGGACAACTGCAACCAATTATTTAGCATGTACTATGCATAGAGGTATGGTCAAAATATGCTTAGGTCTTAAGACTTCCTTTAAGTGGTGCAGAATACGTGAATCATATATTCCGCCTTTGAGATGACATAGAGAAATTTTGCTTAAAACTATAGGCAAAGAACCAATGTTGATTCAGTCAGATTTGTCAGCCCTTCATGCAGACGGATCTGCTGGGTCAGTCATACAGAACAGCAGGAAATCATGCTGTGTGAGTTGCCTAACTTGGACTTCATTGTTTAATAAGCTCATATTGATGCAAACCGCAATTTTTATTTGCTCAATGCTTACAAAGATGCGACTGAATTTTTGAAGAGTTTCACTCCTGAGATAATGTGGAACATGCAGTGCAAGTATTGAGCATCTCCAAGGGTGATAACCCATAACTTGTCATCTTTGAGGCCGAGGTGCAACTGAAGGTGTCTCTTGGGGAAGCATATCATGGCACCTTCTTTATTTACTGTTCCTGTAAGAACTTTTGTCCAGTTCTTTAAAAGACATAAAGTGTCTTAAATAAGACACGTATATTTCCATCTCTATTTCAATTACTTTAGGCCAATTATTTAACTGCATAGTTTGACTTCTAGGAGATGATGTATGGGTTGTTGGTTATCAGAATGTAGCGAGCAGAAAATAGTAAGGTATTACTAAAATCATCTTTCTAGAAGACTATGTCTAGTATTTGTGAGTTACACCTTCAGCTGGAAAGTCTGATTAAGATCCCAGTTTCAGGCTGGAAGCCGAGAAGCATAAGGCAGTACACACCAAGTACCTCTTTTATCAGTGCTACCCAAGCTGGGTGCTAGCAGGAAGCTGTACCCTCTCTTTGAAATAAGTCTTTCAGTCATCACTGATGCTTTTATTTACACAGCTTCTAGTCCAGTGCTATCACAGAATATTTTTCAAAGATGCCCAGGGCTTTACATAATTCTTGTACCTAGTAAGGACAAATATAATGTCTCTCCACATCATTCCCTGCAAATATATCTCAGTCATTAAAATTAAGAATCTTTTTTCTCTCTTTCAGGAAAGAAAACTTGACAATAACTTGTGACAGGATAAGAGTCGCTGAATCAGCCAAGCTGAGAGTCCAGAATTCTTACACTATTTTGCTTAATGATACATCATCTACAGGCTTTAGTTTCCTCTTGTGATTAGTTTTACTGCAGCAGTATTTATACTCCAGCATACAGACTGCCTTAGAGGATTCTTGCCATCTGTTGACTTATTCACAAGTGGAACTCTTCTTTGAATTGTATTTTGTAATGTTATAATACTGAAATGTGTAGATTCTAAGCATATCACAGAAGTTTGGTACATATATATGAAAAAAAGTTTTCATTTATATATATACACACATATATTTCATTTATATATGTATATATTATATATGCATACATAGTGTATATATATGTATATATATACACGAATTATGTAGTGTATGTATATATAGTGTATATATAGTGTATGTATATATAGTATATATACACATATATAAATGAAATAATTTTTATATATATATGTATTCTATTTATTCAAAGTTCAAATGCTTTGTTATTTGTTAAAAACTACTTTATCCCATAAGTAGTTGCTACTTAATGGAAGAGATCAGTCTAAGGTTGTCAAGAAAATTGCATAGAATCATAGAATCATTTAGGTTGGAAAAGAGCTTTAAGATCATCGAGTCCAACCATTAACCTAGCGCTGCTGAGTCCACTACTAAACCATGTCCCTAAGCGCCACATCTACACGTCTTTTAAATACCTCCAGGGATGGTGACTCAACCACTTCCCTGGGCAGCCTGTTCCAATGCTTGACAACCCTTTTGGTGAAGAAATATTTCCTAATATCCAATCTAAACCTCCCCTGGTACAACTTGAGGGCATTTCCCTTCGTCCTATTAAGATATCTCTTAATGATACAAAGGGATTCTCATTGTATTCCTATGGATACTTACCTTACCTTACCTTACCCAAAGGGATATCAGGCTTCATGTTAACATATGAGTTATTCCTTTAATTTTATTTACCTGAAAACATAGGAAAACAAGAACATACCAGTTAGTGGTTTCATCTGCAGCATGTGTAGATGTGTACATTCAATATCAGATCCTTAACTCTGGTTTAGAATTTGAATGGTTTTTCAAAGAAAAGCTACCAAGCTCATAAGGTAGTTATAACTGGATACTTCATAACAAACACTGAACATTAGAACTACATGACAATTTCTCTATGTTGTAAGAAAAAAATGCATAATTTAGTCACATATATTTTGTGTTCCACCTTTCCATCCAATAACTGAAAATAGCAATACATAAGCCAGATCCACTTCTCTATAAACCAGCAACTCATTTCATTGTTATTTAAACATATATATGGTTTTATGTATACTTATATAAATAAATAAATAGTAGATTTTTTATAGAGATATATATATACATTTCATATATATATAA
>NW_008794490.1:907370-934286 GCF_000699145.1 Aptenodytes forsteri
ATATATATATAATATATATAACTTCTACTCCAAGGAAATGCTGCTGTATTTGATGAAGGAAAACCAAAGATGGCAATGTAAGGAAACCCAATGGGTCTGTAAGTACAATTAACTTCTTGTGCGCTCTCTTAAGAGCATACCAAGTTTTTGTTATTGTAAAGACTGGAAAATAATATTTTGTCAGGGTGTCCAACTATGACATGTGTTAACTAAAGCAGTATCCCTAGAGTTTCTCTTTCCAGTATTTTACTTCTGTACAAAGGTGTTACAAATACATTTTGCATCTTCCTGTTGTAAAAAACATATTAAAAATGTTCTCAAGCAAGTGTAAAATATCTTTGCTGTTATTATTAGTTTTAAGTCTAATAAACCTATCCAGACTCTCTGATCCCAAAAATTTTCTGATGTGAACTTCCATTTGTGCTATAGTGGTCTACAAATATAATCCATATAAGAGAATTAGTCATCACTACATAAAAAATTGTGCGGTTAATGTATTCCTTAGGAACTTTGGACTACTGTTTTTCAGCAAACTTGTATTCCGTTAAAAATAATATATCCTCTGGCAATAGTTGACACATAACACCATGGGGGGATGAATACTATTTGCAGCCATATGACATAGTAAAGAAAAAAGAAAAAAAAAAAAAGAAGAGGTAAAAGTGAGGTGAGAAATTGCGGTGCTTCCCAATAAGAAGAAATCTTGTTAAATGAGCTTCTGGCTTTATGTACTCAACTGTGGACTCTCAGAAATCCTTTTGGCTTAGAATTAAACAATCTTCAGAGGTTTCCAGTCTTCAAGGCTGCAGCATGTCTGTAAGCATGTGAAAGAGTTTGTTCCTGACAGCACTTCTTTCCACTGTAACATTACTGGGTAAGGCAAATGTTTTTGTGTTGTGTTGTTTTTTTTTTTTTCCCTGACTATTATGTTTAAAGCATCCTTCATGTCTGTGGACTTCGGTCTGGGACTGAATACAAGTTCTTCTTAATTTCCTCATTTCAGTTTTGCAACAGAGTTGTTCACTAGATGAGACCTGCCATTTTCCCATGCAGAGTCACAACACAGGATACAGGCTGTGCATCTCTACCCTCCAACAAAATAAAATCCAGACCATATTTTTTTAGCTAATTGTTAAAATTCATCCTATGTCTTATTCAGGTAAAAATCTAAATTTAAAATCAGATTCACTTATGTAATTTTGTGCTGAAAAAAAAATATCTCTCAGAAGTGTGCAGACATGACAGTATAAACAAAAAAAAACCCTTCACAAACAGAGAAATTAGATATTCTTGCTGTCCAGGTTCAAACATCCTATTCATTCTAAACAGAAACCTTAAATTCAGACTCAGATCTTCAATATTATTTAGGTAATTAAATTCTATTGATTTTCATGTAGTTAGGGACCTATGAATAATTATCCAACCAGCTTGAGCATCACAATAACTGATTTTTAGACATTCTGGACTCTTTTAGGCTATTATGCAAAATTAGTCATACAGGGTTTTTGAGGTCTATGTTTACAGACACTTGTGTTCTGTGACTAATCCTAAACCCTGAAATGCTAGGGAATATGTAGCAATCTCTCTCTGCTGCTCTGAATGACCCAGTTTACGTCCAGAAGATAAAGCTGTTGGTGCCAGACTCAAATTCATAAGACATTCTCAAAGAATTTCACTCCATTGAGTAAATTCAGTAATTTTAGTCCTTCTAACTCAGGGATGTTTGCACAGAACTTTGTTTTTCAGTGTAGACATGCTTTGTCTATTAATGTTAGGCAACTAGGTTTCAGTTACATTATTGGTTTGAACCTTCTCCACTGATCCCCCACACTGCATGCCTGCTAACATAGTCCTTTTACTAGGTACTTCCCAAAACAAAACCCAGAACAGGTCAGGAGTTAGACTGTTTCAGGAGATACTCCTGCAGGCTCCAGGTCCTGCCTCCTCTCTCTAGCCTAGTCCCATGAAAATGCTTCAGCAAATGTTGAAATTCTATTATCTATTATTCTATTATCTCTCATCAGACAATGCCCTCTCACATGTGATGTACACCCTTGACAATCTGAAAGCCCAGATATATAGTAATTATCTCATTATCTTGCTCATATTAAAAAGAGAGATAAATTCTTAAAAAACTTTAGTAAATGGCTAAAAAGCCTAAGGTGGAAAGACACGATCACAATGAGGCCCAGGAAAGACTGACACAGTAGTTATGTACCTTATATGAGGTAGGTAATTAGGTAGGAAACTGGAAAAAAAGGAGGAGCTCCTGATCACAACAATATTCCTGTATACCTACAGGCAGACATAAGGATGGCTTGTCATTGAGTTCAAGTACTATGCTAACAGGACTGTGCAAAATTAAACAGAACTCTGAAGAGGCTTATGCAAAAGTAAAGTTTTGGAATACATTTATCATAGAATTTGAATTTGCCACATGCTGACTATTTCTATTAGTTCCACCAAAAATATATAAAAGCCTTTTCTCAAAAAGAAAGGAAAAGGAGGTATCCTATTCTTATGTCCCTTAAACCCTGTTGCACATAAAAACCAAATAGCTAGAGTGTTCACCTTTCCTGTGAGAGAACTTCCATTATTCCTGCTCACCCTGCTACAGAAATTTTCTTGAGGGAGGTCACGTTTGTGAAAAAACTTCAACATTTATTATGACATAAGAAGACTGAAGGTGTTTTTGAAGTTTGTCAGCCTCAATACTCAAATCTGAGTTCTATCTATTAGGCTGTATGTCTTCCTTTAGTAAATAATAGCTGTTTTATGATGGTACCTAATCGTCATTTGACTACTTCTGACCTTTCTGTTTTTCTCTAACACAGATTTGAAGAAAAGAGAACTATTTGCTGTTAGCGGACAAAATTCAGAAGGTCCATATACTTGTTACACTTTTAACAAGTAATTTAGCTTTAGTTTTCAAAAGAAGCAGGAAGTGAGGCAGAATACACTTAATACTAGTACTTTCTATTTCTAGAGTCAGACATGCTAACAGAAAACTATCACTCCCCATGAGATAGGGAACATGCCCCATTGCTCTATAGGTCTTGTGAAATGTTTGAACACGTTTCAAAATCTCAAAATTCTGATTCCATGAAAAATAGAAGTGTACTGATGAGCAAAATCTTTTGGTATGGGAAACAAAGAACCTTTTCCAAGCTAATTTGGTTTGGTTTGTTTTTTTTCTGGGGGGGAGGGTGAGAATCAGTTGCTTTATGTCTGTTAGAATTTATGAAAGGAACTGTGTTGCTAAGGAGCACTTTTTCAAGTCATTTCTCTTTCAACTTAGAGAAACTATAGGGAGAAAACTGCTATAGAAATAATCCCTAAAGTTAAAACAGTCTCTAGTTTTAAGAGAAACCAGACTCAAAGAGTATGATTTAAAAAACATATTGAAACAGAAATCAAATTATATTTACAAAAATTCGGGGGGGGGGGGAAAAAAAAACAAATACTTATACAGCTACAACTGAGCTGAAAGTACAACGTCTATTGTGAATTATAGAGGACTTTTAGAGATTTAATTACACATATACAATTAAAAAGTTAAAAGAACTGCATAGTGGTCATGAATTGCCCATTGCAAATAGCTACTAATCAGTCTATGAACAAATGTAATACTTCTAACTAATATCTTGCATAGCCAAGAAGAAAGGAAGGATTAATGACATCATTACTTTCAAGTGTGTGTAATTTGATGTAGGTTATATCTAAGCACCAAAGGTGTTTCAGGGTAAAGAATAGCTATATAACTCATCCTACTGGTCGCTTTTTGTTCACTGTTCTTCTTTTTTCACAATTGTCTCTAATGAATTGATCCATTTAAATAACTTTAAATAATTTCTGTAACCAAACTGAATAAAAGAAAAGGTAATATGGCAGCAGGTATTGTACTATATGTGCCAAACAATATTATTAAAATAATTTTTAGTATTTTGTGTATTCTTGAGCATCAGCTACATTCTCTTATTCAATATAATTCTTCAGATTTTCCTTTATAAATGAAAAGGGGGGAAGGCAACATAATTCAAGGTCTTCTCAGTTATCCTCTGAATTTTATGATCTCCTGCATGCTCCATCCAGTCCTTGTCTCAAGTATCGAGATCTGTGCTGCAGTGCTGCTAAATGTCTATAAGACAGTCATATTGGGAGAGAGAAGTGGTGGTGTTAACCCAGTATCCTGTCTCTCACAAGTGGAGGTGGCAGATGCATACAGAACATTATAAGAAGTAGGTGAGGACAAAGTGATATTTCCCCAGCATGCTATCCCAACCTCTGAAAATTAATAGCTTTGAGAGTTCCAGATTAAGAAATGACATTTTAGTTGATGTCTCTCCTGGCAAATAATGTAGCACCAGAATTCATCCCTAGGCCCTAACCCTTAGAATATCTCACTCCCAGGCTATCTTTTTTATTGAAATAAGTAGTTTCCTTTCAGACAAATCCAGGTTGATGTTCTGGAGATAGTTCACTCCATAAACTACCCCACAGAGTCTTTCCAGACAAAACTGCACCAGTTTTTCCTTCCTCTAGTATACAATGGTATTGTCCCAGTGAGTGCTGTACCCTCACACAACCCTTTTTTTTTTCATGCCACATCCTCAGCCCATACTCCCAACATTGCTGTATCATTTCTGGTACTTCAACCCAGGGGGCTGGGGGAGAGTATAACAAAATTGCCTAAAAATTAATTGTTATCTTGGAGCCTATGGAGTACTGACTGCGCCCTTGAAGAGACCTGGGCCCGAGGACATTCAGTATGGGTGTATCAGTCCACTTGAGTTATGTCTAGTCCTGAGTCATGTGAACGTGACTACTCATGCTACTCTACATTATTTATTCTAAGGGCCACAGCTCATTTCCTGGAGAGGGTTTCTTTACCATTATAGATGTAGCTTCCATGTTTAATAGTCCCTGAAGACTTTTCTTCCACAAATTAGCCTAACACATCTGCTAAATATCAACTGGAGACATAAGAAAAAAAAAGGAAAAAAAGCAAAGTTTATTGAAACTACGTGGTAGGATATACTAAAAGTATAAAGTAACAAGTGAGGAGCGAAGTGTTGAGTTGAGAACCAGATAGAATTCCATACAAGAGATGTGTTACCTTTTGTTAACACGAGAAACTTTCATTATACTCTGCAAGTTTTCTACTTATCAAGTTTTTACTAGCTTACTGTGTTTTCTGATTCAGCTTTGTTTACTGTTAGGTTATTTTTCTTTTTCTTCTCATTTCTCTTTGAGTTGAAGAGGTAGAATTCAGTAACACAAAGTATCCTCAAGACATCCCCTCTGAATGTCAGGTTGGGGATTACTACATAGTTAGAATGAAAAAAAATTCTCTTTTCTATTTAAAATCAATCCCAGAGATGTTTTTAACTGTAATTATTTTTAAACTTCACTGCAATTTCATATAGATCTATTTTGTATATATGTAAGATGATTCTTTAACCCAAAAGGAGGATATTATATGAACAGGCATTATTACAACAGGATGCAGCAAAATTTTTGGCATAAGCTCAAAGAGCCGCTACAACTGCAAGGAAGTTAATTCTGCACTATGTTACAAATTCTTTACCACTGAGTGGGCAGCTGCAAAATTATGTATTTTTTGGCTATGTCATCAATACTGTATTTTGAGAAAACTGCATCTTTTCAATCTGTAGGCCTTTACATAACATGTAAGTGGGCTTTGCAGTAGCTGAGAGATGAGCAGGATTGCTGTCACTTTGCTGTTTGTGTTGGATTGCTCAATGCAGACAGTGAATAATGGGTAACTGACATCTCTGCTTTGCCAACTGACAAATTTCAGCACTGAAATTTCTGTCACTAGGGAGTGCACTGGGACAGGTCACTCAATCTGTAGGCCTTTACATAACATGTAAGTGGGCTTTGCAGTAGCTGAGAGATGAGCAGGATTGCTGTCACTTTGCTGTTTGTGTTGGATTGCTCAATGCAGACAGTGAATAATGGGTAACTGACATCTCTGCTTTGCCAACTGACAAATTTCAGCACTGAAATTTCTGTCACTAGGGAGTGCACTGGGACAGGTCACTTAGGCTGCATAGTAGAATCATAGATTTAAAAGATCAAGAAGAATAGTTAACCTAACTATTCGCTTTAGAAAGTTTGTACTTTCTAAGGAAAATAGAAGATTGCAATGCAAATAGTCTTCCATGGTATTTATTCAAAAGAAAAAAATATAACAGCAGCTTTCAAGCATATTACACATCTTAGAATGTGTATGCATTCCTATTTTTAGTTTATCTTTAAACAAAATTCAATATGTTTTATGTTTTATTCTTTTATGTTTTGCCATGATGAGAAACAACTTTGTTTTTCAAGTAGACAAGAATATGGATTTTCCCTCTAAGTACCAAAAAAAGTGTTTTGAGATCACCATGTTGCCTGTGAGATCTTTCAGCATTCCATGAGAAATGAGTTGCAGTAGAAACTGCCACTATTAAGTTTATTAAGTCAGAAAAATATAGGACTGTCCATATTGCGATATTTACTAAATAGTCTTGAGCAAACATGAGCAAAATTTTAAGACCATTTGTAATGGTATTAGGGAAGGATTTAAGAAGCAGCTTAAGATTCGTAAGAACTGGGTATTATCAGAGTTAGTAGACCCTCCAAATGCTCCTATAGAGAGCAAAGTCTAGAGAAAACGCTGTCTAGATGAGAATGGTGATATGTCAGAGGTCCTAACTAGTGTGTTTTGTGAAGTGCTGATGAAGGAAAAAGAGAAGCTATTGTAGTTAGCATATTTTGAAAATAAGGGAACTGCTAAATTCAGGGTGATAGAAAAGATAATCTGGGAACAAAATTGTACCTGCATGTATGTCCTGTACACAGAGATATGAGGTGCTGAAACAGATTGGTGAAACATTGATGGCTACCTATTATAGATGTCTCAGAGATGAAATGTTGACAAATGAATGGGCCTATATTTTTAATACAAATCCCAATCTATTGAGTTACTAGCATAAGACACCTGAAATGTTTGTAAGTGCTCAATCAGGAGTTTCTTTTATTATAGTCCATTTTGGTGACAGGGAACATCTGTAAAAATCAGATCCAAATCTGATTCTGTCTTCCTCCAGAATTTATGATTATCTGAATGTAAGATTATGATTTTGGCCATTTGCCTCCTTTGAGCAGTACATGGGTTTAAAATATTTTGGCCAAAGTGCATCTACTTGCCAAATTGGCACATCTCAGTAAGACTAATATCATTAATGCTCCTCTGGTTTCAAACTCATGAAACAATCATCTTCCGTTGGCTTTAGCATGCATTCTGGTCTTACTCATATTTTAAAAAGAGAGCAAATACATTATCTGGAGTTTTATTCTCCTGATACTTAGATATATTTTTAATCTCCAGCTCTGTGTGAATAGATAATGGGCTCATACTATCATAGAATTATAGAACACTTCAGGTTGGAAGGGACCTCCAGAGATCACCAGTCCAGCCTCCTGTTCAAAGTTATGAGACTAAACCAGTCTGCTCATGCCTTTGTCTAGTCAGGCTTTGAAAACAACTTCACTGGGCAACTTGTTCTAATGATTGATTGTCCTAACAGTGAAAAAGATTTTCTCTTCTGTTATGCTTCTAGACTGACACTGACTGTGTGTCACTGACACACAACACTTTCCTCCTGGAAATTGAGGTGCTGTTGTTTTAATTCTTGTTTCATACAACTGAAGCAAATAGATGTTATGTAAAGTGTTAAATGGAAATCTGATTTCTTGTTTTAAATCTTTTATGAGTTTCAACAGGTTGTTTCATAAAAGGCAGGTGGATATAAAGGAATAAATCACCGATTGTAAAGATCATCATGTCTTCACTATATATATATATGCATATGCATATGCATATGCATATACATATACAATAGGGAAGAACTTAGGTTACAGGCACAAAGACTTTTACAGAGGTTAGAAACGTAAGCTAGAATTCACCGTGTGGGGTATGTTCATGCATATTACCTTGGTCAACTTTTTATTATATATGGAGATGTCCTGGTTTCATTTGGGATAGAGTTAATTTTCTTCCTAGTAGCTGGACAGTGCTGTGTTTTGTATTTAGGATGAGAATAATGTTGATAACACACTGATGTTTTAGTTGTTGCTGAGCAGTGCTTACACTAAGTCAAGGACTTTTCAGTTTCTCATACTGCTCTGCCAGCGAGGAGGCTGGAGGTGCACAAGAAGCTGGGAGCGCACACAACCAGGACAGCTGACCCAAAGTGGCCAAAGGGATATTCCATACTGTATGACATCATGCTGAACAAAAAAATGGGAGGAGTTGCCCAGGTGGGGGCGGCTGTTGCTTGGGAACTGGCTAGGCATCGGTCAGTGGGTGGTGAGCAATTGCATTGTGCATCACTTGCTTTATATATTCTTTTATCATTATTATTATTTTCCCTTCCTTTTCTGTCCTATTAAATTGTCTTTATCTCAACCCACGAGTTTCACCTTTTTTTCCTATTCTCTCCCCCATCCCACTGAGGGGGAGTGAGTGAATGGCTGTGTGGTGTTTAGCTGTCTGCCGGGTTAAACCATGACAGGAGAAATAGTTTTATAACAACTTCATAAATAAAACTTACAATAAGGCTTTTAATGTACCTATTTCCCTAGAGGCCACCTTTTCATTCTGCATAGGATTTTATTTAACTACTGCATCAGTAGGAGTTCTGCTTAAGTGCCACTTTACTCAGGTTGTCGTTATGAAAAGAAACGATAATGTCTAAGTAGAAAGAAAAAACCTATAAATGCTTCACCCAAAGGCTTTTTCCTCTCTCATTACCATAGCCACCCTTTTCTCTGGTGAAGGATAGCTGCTTTCTGCAAGTGGTGTAAATTATAATATACTTTATGAAAATGGCTTTGCCATTCATAGACAAACACTGACAAACTGTCTCACATTGGTATTTTCTTGGCATGAACAGAATATATGCAACCAGTATAATCTTGAGAAAGCAGATTGCAATTCAGTTCCCTGGCCAGAGACTTCATCTATGACACAAAATATGTGGGGTGGTTGAGTTGTCATGATGATAACTACAACTTGAATGATATAACCACATGTATCATTTTGCTTACATCAACACTTCTGAATCAAAACATGTTTTTCAGAAGCTGATATACAAAACACCTCACATTAAAATTATCGGTATTTACACAGGAGGTAAAATTAATCTTGCGCAAGTAAGGCACTGTCATCTCCATAAACTCCTGATAGAGCATAAAAATCATGAAGCTGTAAGATCAAAACCATAAAAGGTTTACATAGATGGAGAGAATTAAGCATGCTTTAAATAACTAATGAATACTGAAATTTTTCTCAAGAAACCCATGAAAGCTCTGCTGTCTGAAGTCAGAAGAGACTGAAATACTGTCACAGGGGAACTGAAGCTGAGGTATTCACGAGAACAGAACCACACCACTGAGTGACATAAAATCCAAGAGTAATTTACTAAGCAGGATGGAGGGTGGATACTTATTTCTATTCTATGATTTCAGTTCTGTGAGACACTGACACACACACACACAAACATTCTGTTCAGGATGTGCTCACAGCAGTCCAGGCCTCTGGTCTTGCTGCAACCAGCACCTTGAACTCAGGGGAGCAGTACACCCACTCCGACTGCTCAAAGTGCCCAAGTCCTGCTGGCAGCCTGGCTTTTACTCCTCAACCTCAGTCTTCTGCATAGCGGTGTATGCCCCTAGATGTGTTTTTCCTTTGCCATGCCCAAAGGGATGTTTTTTTTTAGTTATATATTGCTTCGTAGTTCAGATGGTGGTTATAAGCCACCAATGGCTTTGCTAATGTGATCTCTTCATGTTTCTCCATATCTAAAGGCAATAAGTGATCGTCATGTTGGTCATTATCTCTTTCTAGCATCTTGTCCTAAATATGTCACAAGGATGTAAGTTGTTAACAGGTCATCTGAGCTTCTTTGTTTTTTTCCCCACATACTTAAACCACTGGGGAGGGCAGATGCATTTCACAGTTTTCAAGCAGGGATCGCCCCCCCACACACACCAGGACAACTATCTGAACTTCAGTTGTTATCACAGGACATATCATAAACTTTAGATGAGTAAGAACTGGGGAGATGTAGTCAAAATCTCTTTTTTTTTTTGAGTGGCATTTTCAAACAGGCTTCATCCCATTACAAATATTTCCATGAAATACTTACCATATGTAGTTGGTTTTTACACATATGCAAACTCCCAACTAAACACAAACTAAAGACTATTCAAAATGTTAAAGAAATGCAGTATAAATTTAACATTTTAACAAAGCCTAAAATATTGGATATAATTAAAAATACAGTTTATGATTTTTAAACCACTTGTCCAATTCAAAGCAAGCACCCAAACAAGAAACATATTCTCCTATTAAAGCTTTAAAAAAAACCCAGAGCTGTCAAGTGAATAACATCTCTATTTCAGACACAATCAAACTTTTTATGTACAGAAAAAATTATTTGCCAATGACTTTGATTAAAACGAGTTGCATTTTACACTGATGTCAATGAGTTGCATAACTATTAATGAGAAATTTTACAGCTTCACCTCTCTGAATTGTGTCAGTAACAGATCTGAAAATGTTGCACATAAGAAATAGCCTGTTTGAGTGCATTAACTAGTTTCTGATAAATTCCTTCAAAAATATTTTTGAAATTTCACAGAATTCAGAAAATACTGTATCGAAATTAAACAAGTTTTAACTATGAAGGTCAAAAAGAGCATTAAACAAGAGACATAACAAACTCTGAAACATTTGTATTTTAATTACTTTCCTCAGGAATCAAGACTTTATGGGCAGATAAATCTCTGTTGTCTGTAATGATCAGGAACAAAAGGTGGTAGTCAGCAGAAAATTCACTTTTGTGGCAGGAGTTACAGGTAAGAACAGTTGTACCAATTTAAGTACCACAGTGATATAACATGAATTTTATCCTCTTTAACATCCCCTTCTGTACTACCTTCTCCCAATATGCACATCCACATGGTTGTCTTACATTATTGGTAGATTTTTCAAATTCCAGTACACATCTACATATTTCAGACTTCAAGATGAATAATAAAACTTTATCCATCAAGAAATATTTTTAAAACACTGACTTTTTTTTTTTTACTGAACATCTAACGAGGAGGTTTAACTCAGGAATGTAGCTCATCTTTGGTGATAAGAGGTGGACAGATTTATGAAAAGCTTAATTAATAACATCATTAATAATTTTATGCACATTTTGGATAATAATCCATTGTATGGGGTCATATTTCCATCTAAAAGAAAAACAAAAGAAAATTAACCTTTTGGGGCTTCAGTTCCTCCCTTTTAAAATATGAATATTTTACTTCAGAACTGAATGTGTGAGGTTTCTGATAGTCATTCCTATTAGCCATTATAAGATCTCTCAGCCTGTATCAGCTAAAGATTTAAATCTGAAGTTACGAAGACTTTATTTTATTTGTAATTTGAAGACTTTATTTGTGTTACACAAATACATTTCCAACATAGTGTTTAAGGTTTTTGAGACTGAATAAGTAGCTCAAGGATGACTAAATCTATCCAAATCCCAGGTTATAATCCAGTTTGTCTCCTTGTTTAATTACTTCCATTGTTTAACTGCCTCACTACATAGCTTAAGAGTTCCATAGGTCAAGTATACTGAGAAATGCCCATTCTGGTCTTTGCCTAGAGCTCCACAGTGATCTAGGTCTAGGCACACAACCTCTGAATTTTGTCTAAATTTTGCTTTCTCAGCAAAGCCTCACAAAACTCTATGTGCCCACAAAAATGAGTAGCCTATTCAGAGGAAAATCCGACTTCTGCATTACAGTCCAGTGCTCACAGCATCAGCAAACAAAACTGCATATCACAAAGAAGTCCATAACTCTTGGGATAGGAAGAGTTCTGCATATGATCACTTTTTGTTGAATCCATTGCTAAATACATTATAGAGAATCCAACAGTTAAGATTTTGATGAGTCTGTACTGTTTCCAGCCCTACCAGTCCAAGAAGAGATATTCAAGGTATTCATCTTTATTTTGGAAGAAAAAGGTGATCTTTCTCTACCATCCTCCTGGTTGTATAATCGGAGAAGACATTTGTCATCTGTGGTAGCGGCATTACAAGAAAGGCTGTATGTACTCTCCTGCAGCTTATTCACTTTACCTCTCCACTAAGACACCTCCATATTTAAATCACATAGTCTGGCATGGTACCTTATACTGTATAACTGAGTCTGTATTGACTTTTATCACAAGAAGATGCAAATAGAATCTGACCTATCTGTATACAGTGTTATTTAGTTTGAGGACCAACATAACATATCTATTGTTTTGTGGCAATAATTACAGGAACATGGATATACACATGTTCATGTTCTTTGTGATTAATGCAGAATCACCTCTGGAAGCAGACATACTGCTGACTGCCTCAGCTGAGAACACATGCATATCCTTAATTAGCACAAAACCATCATATTATAATGAAGTGATGGGTAACAAAAGTGTGTGTTGCTGTTTCTATTAGTCCTATAGCTATAGTTATTCAGCAGGGTAAATTGAGGCACAGACATTACACAAGTTTGTTTGTTTTTTTTTTAAATAGAAAAATATAAAGAAGAAAACCTGCCCCACTGAACTTCCGGATAGTGATATGGCATCAAAATGAGACAGAATTCACTATCCCTTCTCCTCTCCCTATTTCTATGCCATCCAGGTGAGTATTCTCCCTCCAAATGATCAGCTTACTAAGTGGCAGAGATAAGTTTTACTTGTGTACTGACTTATTTCATAATTAAATCTAAACAGTTCCAGTTTTTTAATTCTTTAACTGCACTGTGTATAAACTGAGCATAAAAGTTTACAACTTGATAAGAACATAATTAGTTAATTTCCCAGTACAAAACATAGAAATAAAAACATAAGCACACTAAAATTATTTAATAAAGAGATAAAAATAAATAGTTCTTGGATTTTTTAGTCAATTAACCATTTTGTAAAAGGAGCAAGCAGCCAAAAGATTATCCTCTTAAATGAAGCACTAAAGTAGACACTTGACTTTTACGTTGCAGTTTTCTTTCCCTCTTGATTTTAATCCTAACCTCTTCATGGCACATTTATGCTAACCACCTTTAAGTCAATACAAATCAGGCAAATGTAGGTCTCTCTGTGAAATATTTGGTAGCTGAATCTGGCACAAAAATTAAGAAATGTCAATTGACAGGAAACTGGATTGACCCATTTTGACTTATGCAAAGAAATATAATGTTAAGATCTCATCTAAGTTTTTAAAACCCTAATTAAAAGTCACATTTGTCATTTTAGCATATATTACTTAATACACTTTATCTACAATAGAAGTATGTTTATTTTTCTTTGAGACAGTACCTAAAGAAATATCAGGAGATCCAGGTACAGAAATAAAATTAGTAAGGGAAAAAAACAGTGCATGTTTTTTTTGATTTTCTACTTTAAGAATTTCCTTTCACAAAGACTTAGCACAGGAGATATCTTTTTATATGCATCCAGACTCTTGGGTCATACCTGGTTAAAGGTAACACTCGATAAAATTGGTACAGTACCACATTAAAACTCTGTACTGTCATAAGAGAATAATAAAAACAAATATGATAAAAACTAAGGGGGACTTAGGAGCTCTCAGCCCTCTCTTGTCTCTGCCCAGAGCATTGGAACTTATGAGGCATTTGCAAGATTTCACTAGTCTTTGTCTGAAAACTTTTGTTATACCATTGCTTTTTAGATTAAAGACACTTTTTTTTCCATCTATCAAATATCTGTTCATCCCATATTGCTTGTAAATGGTGCTATATAGTATCCCAGAGAGAAGCCACTTTTGGCTTCTTCCTTATTCCTCCTATCCCTCTGTCTGATTCACTGAATCCATAAGGAAAACAAGAAAGGAGAGAAAGTTCAATGCTCTTAACACTGCAAACAAATCAAAATAATTAGATTGAGGTCTTTAAAACAGATCGCTTTCAAAATTTTGTCTGACATCTGTCTTGTGGACTTTGATCAGGAATAAAAAGTTAGAAGTTCTTTTGCTCTTATTGATCAAGATGGTGAAATTACATCAAATTGATAGAAGCAGTTGCTATGTCCATCAGTCTGAATAACACTGAATATAAGACTTCCTCAAACTAACTGCTACCTGAGAAGGAACTTCTGTACTATCTTATATATTAAAAAAATAATAATTAAAAATCACTTTGTGAATAAAGTGTAATCAGAACTTAAAATTTTAAATTCTTAAATTTTTGTGCCAGACTTAAAAAAGTATTCCAATATTTTGGTCCATAACACCACATTAATCCACTACTCTACTACAATACTCTTTAAGGCATTTTCAGAATCAAGTTTCTGATGAAAGTGTTCTTCATAGAGTAATTATAGGTTAACTGATTTGTATCCTACTAAAATATTTTTGCAACTCCTGGTTGAAGCCCTTGGGCTCTGCCCTGAGCTGAGAGCTGAGGTCTCAGGGCTGGCCTGGGCTCACCTTGGCCGGAGGTGGGCTGAACTGGCTTCAGCATCTGCCTCTGGCCAAGTGCCTGTTACCTCCCCTGCCTGAGCTTGAGCTCTGCCAATGCCCTCCATGGGGTGTGCAAGAGCATCATACTTCTTCCAGGGTTTAATTTGGGATGCTAATGACTTTTCATAACTGCCTTTCCCCATGCATACAATGCTTCTTGATGACTTGCAACTGCTGACAATAGGACCCACAGAAACATTGGAAAGGAGAGTACAACAAAGAAAAGGGGCAGATATTAATAATTTTTCTCGTATAACAACTTTAGTTGTGTTATTAAAGAGACTTTACTGTATTAGTTTGAGCTGTAAGATGATGTCACTGTTGTAACTGAACTAAGTGTTCATTGCATTTCAATTACACTGCTAATTTTTTATTTAGGCTAACAATAAATTATTGGCTCTATTTATATGGCATGTTCCCTGTATCCTATAACAAGAACCTAAAACTTTAAAACACTTGAAAGTGTTACTTGTTACGAGTGGTTTGTCTTCCTTTTTATTTAGTATTATCCTAATCCTTGAGTCATTGCAAACTTTATCAGTCATGATTATTATGAGTCTAGTTCATCATTAAAATGTTAAGAAAAAAAAAAAAAGAGTTACGGGCAATTCCTTGTTTGATGAATTCATTGAGACATATTGGTTTGGTAGTTTGCAGTTAATTTATAGTATGTCATGTTGATTTTGTATTCTTCTAACTTCTTAATGAAAAATGCTTTCCCAATTCTAACAATGTAATTTCTCGTACATTTATCTTCCAAACTTGCAATGTAATTTCCCAAACTTATTTTAGTTTGAATTTCACTATTTTTGCATGCAGAAAATATACATGAATAATGATTACTTAAACTTGAGCTATCATTATTTTTTTCTTCTGTGACTAATTTAAAAAAAGATCAAATATCAAATTCCCTCCTCATGTTGAATACAACTAGTTGTGAGTTAATAAATTGCCATTTAAGATTTTGAGCATGACAAGCAACTGGCAGAAGGACCTTTTGTTTTTTAACAACCATCCAGTCATCAAAGATACTACAGCTTTACTTTCTCCTGTACATACACAGGAAGTCCTAAATACCCTAAGTAACTGCAGCTCTAAGCTCATATAAGATTTCTTTCTTTAAAGAATTACTACTGATCCATCTTCTGCTTTATCTGTTAGAACATTTAGCCCTAAATACTCAGAAGTTGTTACTTGGAAACAGATTATGCTATTTTTATAGAGATAAGTTCCTCCCCTTTTTCCTCGCACATGGTGTTAACATTTCTGCCACACCAATCATCCCACCAGATATCAGTAAACTGTACTTCTAAATGAATAATTCCAACTCCTTTATCACTAGAGCTGCTAGTTTTAACTAAAAGCAGTTCAGAGTACAGGGAGTCTCTGCCCTGGGCTGATGGACACAGCAGCTGCTTTCCTGTTCCCACCCAGCTGCTCACTCACTCTCTTCCCTCAGCAGGACTTGGGGAGAAACTAAGATGACAAAACTCATGGGTCAAACTAAAGACAGGGAAATTGCTTACTAATTGCAACTCTTCATAGACAACTTTTTACAGGTATTCCCTATTTCTCCTGTATTATTATCTGCATTTTTGGAACTGATAAATTTCCTGTAAACATCATTGTCAGAACTTACAGTGACTTTACTTTATAGTGACTTGGAGTTATGCTTATCCTTTTTTTTTTGGTTACTCAGAGTCCATTTATTTTTGCCTGTCTCCAGTTAGGTAGAATAAAACATTGTAGTTTTGATTTTGATTTCTTACTAAATTTTCAGTTACTGCTTTGATTGTTTTCTCTTGGTACGTGGTTCCGATTTTGATTCTTACTAAATTTTCAGTTACTGCTTTGATTGTTTTCTCTTGGTACGTGGTTCCTTTCTTCATGGAATTAGAGCAAACAGCATTTACTGAAGCCTGGTTATCCAGGCCTCCTTTTCATCTAAAATGTTCTACAGTGTCTATATGCATTCTTTCTACCTGAAAAATCTTTCCTGTGAGTAAAGCCATGCATATGCTTCATAAAAGAAAAAGTATGTTATAGCTTCAAGCAAGAAAAAATAATTTTAGATCAATTAAAATTGGAAGAGACCTTGGTGATAAACTGGTGCAAATCCCTCCTCAAAATAAGGCCAATTTCAAACTCAGATCTGACTTTAGTTTGATCAGGTTGCTGAAGGCTTTGTGCAGTTGAGTTCTGAATATCTCCGAGGATGGAGATTTCACAACCTCTCTGGGCAAGCCTAAACCACCTGTCACGTTTTTCTCTGTATCTATTTAGGATTTCCTTTCTGCAGTTTGTGTGAGTTGCCTCGTGTCCTTTTTCTTTTCACCTCTAGGAAGAGTCTATCTTCTTTTTAATAGCCCAGCAGATAGCTGAAGACATCAATTAAAGCTCTCCTTTAGCCCCCTCTTCTTAAACCTGAACAAATCCAGTTCTCAGTTTCTCTGTGCATCATGCTCCAGTCCCATTCTCATCCTGGGGACCTTCTGCTGGCCTTGCTTCTGTTTTGAAACAGTTTTCCTCTACAAGAGAGCCCAAAACTGATTGAATAACACATCTTTTATCAGCTACAATTATTGTTCCATTGCTAATCATCACAATACTGCATATGGAGTTGTACCAAAGAAGCAAACTTCGCATATTCCCTCTTTTTAATTTTTCTCAGAATTCCCATATCTAGCATTGCTGTTGACATACTCAAGCTGCTCACTTGAGTACACTGTCTCTTTGCTTATGTTCACCACCGACTTATTAATAAGGAAAAATTAAACACTCTACTCTGGAACAATTTAATTAAGTGTTTCATGGCCTTTGCATCCATAAGACCAACATACTTGTGTCACCTGCCTGACAGGTGAGAAGAGACCATTCCAACAATAAAATCTCCATTGGAAACCAAATAATTAGACAATCAATAAGAATAAAACCATCATGGCCTTCTTTTCTAGACTAAAAATCCTCACTTATGCCCTGAAAACCTCTCAGGTTTTGCTTATACGTTCACTGACAATATTTGTAATTTCTCTTTGTATGTGTATGACTGTTCATGTATTTCAGTTCTTCTATTGCAGATGTTCTGAATACTCACACTGACAGTAGTTGCACTCACCTGGCTTTTCCATGGATTTTTTTTTTCATCAGAGGTCTGGGGAATTTTCTTTTGTTTGTTTGAAATTAAAGCTGTGAGTGATGGGACATAAAGTTGTGGCCACAGAAAGAAGCACTTCAGTTTGACAAACTGTCACAAGACTATCTGTTTCAAACTTTGTGTCGGTCAATCAATATCCCCAACCTAAAATGGTTTCAAACGCATCTATATTTCAATTGTTTTGTTTAAAAATGGTAGGAACATAAAATATTGTAAAAGTATGAAGAACAAAGTCGATAGATGAATCTATGATTTATTAACAAATTCAGCCTCAGCCAGTATTGTAACTGGCTGAGTCCTAATATTACATGGCAGGTGTAAACTTCTTGTAAACTACTTACAAGGCTGATAGACAAAATAAAATTTAATGGTGTCTACCTACACAAAATCAACTTTAATTTGTTACTGAGCAGTCCGTGAACATGGGCACAATGGAGTAATTCATCATTTTCATGAAAAGTATTGATCTAACTTTTAAAACATGTTTATGTTCATAATTATTGTTTTATTTTGTGTTATTTGTCTGAGGAGAAAATAAAAATTTGTGCAGAATATCTGTGTAAGTCTCAATGAATATTAATGATCCATGAAGTTTAGTGAGCTAGGTGAGAGTTTTTTTGAATCAGCTTCAAGAAGGTTCATATTTTCCCCTAGAACACAAACTTTACAATGTTCACTTCAGTTTTGCTTTATGCTGTATATTTTCTTCAAGCATATGTTGAGTATGCATTGCACAACTCATTTCTTGAGCATCAAGAGTGACTCAAGGCTTTTTGCTGTTACTTAGAAAGAGCTTTGCAACACATTTAGAAGCCTGCCATGAGATGCATTGCTTGAAATGCAGTTAGACTTATTCTCAGAAATGCAGTTGATACACCCAGCACAAATAGAACTAAAGCATGTGCTGTCCAGTTATACACCTGCCACTGTGCATGCAGTCACCTGTCATTGAAAACGAGACCTAACATCACACTGTAAACAAATGAGACACTTGTTGCATTCATATCATGAGCAACATCTTTCTAATTGTTACAATACCTCTTCCCTCCAATGTGTTCCCAATAGCTTTTATTTTTGAACTTCAGAAAAGATCTTTTCTTTGTTCAAACAGTAATCTGTGTACCAAAAAGGCTGTTACTTTAATGATGCAGACCACACTGATATTTTATTAGCATGTACACTACTCTCCTCCTTTCTCCTACACCTGCACAAGTTCCTTTAATTTCTGAGAGCTGTTAACTCTAAACCTAATAGGTTATGAAACTCACCAGCACGAATGAAGGAAATTCAAATGCATCTTTTCTGTGGGCAATGGAAAGAGAAATGTTATTTAATTACTTTCTACTTTTACTTGTGTATCAAAGTCAGGATAAACTGTTAGATAGGGAGGAACAGAAGCCTTTTCTTACCTAGGCAGCCAATGTCTCCCGCACTTATGCATCGGTCATATATAGCTCTTCAATATTCAGGGAACTGCAGTCACAGGATGACTGCTACCCCAAAACTGCACTAAGCGAAGAGCAATTTCCTCTGGAAGACCAGAAGGTTTTTGGTTTGGTTTGATTTTTCATATAGCCTGGTAAACTATAAGACTGAGTTACCTTGCTCCACAGACTTTTTAGTAATTTTCTATGAAAGGTCCTTCTGCATAGAGATACACCTTAAAATCTGAAATTTGTTTATGAATGAAAAAGTGCCACTGGAAGAATAAAAGTGATTTTTTTATTTCAGATCTTTCCATCAGTGTCAGATTATTTCGTCTTTTCAGGTGTCCTAAAAAAGTTTTATTTTAAAACTGTTTCATGAACCGTTATATGCATTTTCTTATTAGCTCACCATCTTTATCATGACAGTAGGCAGTTCAGGCTGTACATTTCTGTACCTCAAAATGCAGTGCATATTTTCTTCTGCCCAAGCTATACCTGATATATTTTGCTTAGGGAAAAAAAGGGGCATCTTACGTGTAAACTCCAGTTTCCAGAGAACAGGACACTGAACAGGGAAAATATGCTATAACCATTGAAAATATTGAAGAAAAATAATCTTGTTCTTTCTGTTAGCTGACAAATTTCATCTTTAGTAATGGAAACAAAAAATGGTGAACCAAATGACTATTTTCCTTCCACCCTGGAAAAAAAAATCCATTAATTGTACAAATTTTTATCAAAATGGAATTAGAATATTGTTTGTTTCATACTGAAAGGGAATTCCATCCTTCTCCTACCTTTAGCCTGCATTGTACACTGGCTTCTTAAATTTTGTCAGTTCAGAAGAATCTTAAAGTATGTTACAGTTACAACAGAAAAGCAGGAACATAGGTACACAAACTTTAGTTCTGTGATGAAATATAGCACACATTCTTTAATGTTGGCTTCATCCAAAATGAAAGATTTCAACTTGTTTTGTTGTATAACTGATGCAATTTAATTACATTTTTATATTTCCATGAGATATTTTGATTTTACAGAAACACCTTCTCCATTTGAGAAAACAAACCAAGACAGAAAATCATTCAGAAAATTATTGTTCACATCTGATGGGCAATCAGGTTCAGAAATGTCTTCCAACAGAATGGAACACTAAGTGAAAAATCAAATTTGTTCATTAGCTTCTTATGCTGTTCCCATTTTAAAAGTCAAGAAGGATACAGGGAACTACAGTGGTCAGGCTTGCATAGTCTCTAGGAATATTATGGAGCAAGTTGTCCTAGAAGCTATTTCCAAGAACAGGAAGGACAAGGTGGCTAGGAACAGCCAGCAAGAATTTACCAAAAGCAAATTGTCCTTGACCGCTTAATCAGTTTCTATTATGAAATGACTGGCTCTGTGGATGAGAGTAGATGTTTACCTTGACTTTAGCAACATTTCTTTTAAATGATCTCCAATAGCAATCTGGAAGTCAAAGTGGTGAGACATGAACAGGCTCTGTGGATTACAAGGTGGATAAAAAATGGTTTATCCATCAGGCTTAAAAGGCTAGCGGACAACACTGAAATCTAACTGGCATCTGGTCACGGTTGACATTCCGTATGTATTGACTTAAGATCTTAATGAATGACAGGAAGAGAATTAACCTTCATCACTGTTGTGAACACCATTATGGAAAGTGGTTGTTAGCGGGAGGGAGGGTTTCCATTCAGAGGGACTCAAAAACCTGAAGGAATGAGCCATTGGAAACTGAGGAAGTTTTAACAGAGACAAATGCGAAGCCCTGCACCTGGGATGAAAGAGCCCTATGGATCAGTATGGACTGGGAACTGACTGGCTGTTTCACAGCCTTGCAGGGAAGGACTGGAGGATTTGAATGTGCCTTAGCAGGGTACCCTTAGGCAAGTGAAAACTCACCAATTAGTGGGCTGAATTAACAAAAGTATAGCTGTAGATCAAGGGAAGTAACCAGTTCCCTCTACTTGGCTTTCATGAGGGCATATCTGTAATACTGTGTCCAGTTTTAGCTACTTGTATTAAAAGCATGTCAATAATCTGGATAAAATCCAGCAAAAGACCACTAAGGTGCTCAGAGGACTGGCACACATAACATGAGGAGGTGCTGAAGGTTTGTGCACCTTGGAGAAGAGAATGCTTAGGGAGGAGGACCTAACTGCTGTCTTCCATTACCAAAAGGGAAGGTATAGAGAAAAATAGAACAAAACATTTCTCAGAGATGTACAAGGAAAGAACAAGAGGCATTTGTCGCAAGCTGTGGAAATAAAAAATAAATCCAGTTGAATTCTTTACAATGAGATAGTTTAAACCCTGTTGCCCAGATAGGCTCCAGAATCTTCATCCTTGGGTGTATTCTGAACTGTACTTCACAGAGCCCTAGGAGTTACCCCTTCTTTGTGCAGGAGGTTGTTGACCTTCATAGGACCTTTCCAACTAACAGGTTAGGTTGGTCATCTATAAGTAGCACAGGTAGAGGTGGGGAAGAAGACTAGGTATTGAAGAAGAGGAGAGAAATCATAACAAAGTATGGCAAACAGATCATCTGTGTATTTAGTTTCAGAAGAAAGTGGAAAGAACCAGTTATACAAGTACCACTCTAGAGCTGTGAGAATGTGTGGTCTGGGTGGATTTCACCTTGCCTATTGTGAGGTGTCTGGAATGTGATTTATGTATGAGTTACTTGTCTCGGCAAGCATTGTGATCAATGGAGATTTTGTCAATACAGCCAGGGGAATCGTAGAAAGTGATTCCTCAGGAAATGGGGAGAACCTGTGTAGGCTGTGACATTTTACAGTTTCTGTTTAATAATTACATAATTGATCTCTCTTGCCTCTTCCACACTTTACTCTGATCATGCTATACTTTTTACCAGTTATAGTGAAACTGTTTCTGTGAGTGTTAAAAGGAAAGAAATTTATTTTCCATAAGCACGGAAATATATTTTTATAATAAATATATCCTTAGAAAGGACTTCTGCTGACACTGCTTTCTCATGTGACATAGTAAGTGACATAGTAAATCAGGAATATTATTTCTCAGACTTACGTAGTGTGGGTAGTAAATGTCTGTAGTTTAGATGTAAGAGAGGGACTCATCTTGCCTAGCTTTAGGTGTCTGCAATGCTGGCACTTCTCACTTCCAGAGACCAGATGGATAGCTCTCAAGACCCGATTGGTTAGTCTCCATAGATTATCATGGCACATGCTGATACTCAGAAAGTTGTTGCTTCATGCACTCTCAAAGAAATTTCTGTGTTTCAGCCCAATTTCATAACTATATAAACAGCAAGAGACATCAAATGGAAGCTCTTTTTGTGGAGAACCGAGAAGTCTGACTCAGATTCCTGGAAAATCTTGCACCCTTACATCTAAGAATATGAAGAAGTTATGAAATTACAAGACTGAAGCTACAGATTCTAATAAATAAGACTAGTTACTTGATCAAGGATGGGAAACAATGTAATCTGTAACAGATTATGTCACACATAAAGCTCAGTATCTGAGTTTTAATTAAAATGCAGGCATTACTTAAACACAGATGTTTTGTGATCTATGCACACAGTATTTCAAAAATAATCCTCTGCTCCCAACAGCAACAGGAACTCTGGTAAACCTCACAGTCATGACTGTCTCATTGTCTTGATGTAGGAATTACTGAATTAAATTCTGTGACCTGCCTTACACAGGAAATCTATCTACATGATTTTATGGCTATATTTTCCAAATAAAAAGGTCAACATATCAAGTGCATTATCTGCTGTAACATTTTCTCCCTCTGCCAATTAAGGTTCTCTGCACATATTGTCCTACAGTTGGTTGAGGTGGTTATTACTCTAGGCTCAACCAACAAAGATAAACTGATTTCTTAGAACTACTGTCTTGGCAGAGACTTGCTATATGAAATGTTCATAACTCAGTTCATATCAACCAAAATGGGTTAGGAGTGATCTTGCAACCAGTGGAGGTAAGAGGACTGATAACTTCAGTCAGGAGGAAATGAATGGTCATGAGCAGCTGAAGTCACAATGGTAGCAGTAATGTGCTCCTCTGCCTATAGAAAAGGACATGTGAAAATGGAATAACACAAATATACATGTTCAGCTGCTATTACAATTTACTTGGGATAAATTGTATGAAAAGGGATATTGTGGTACAACTTCAAAGTTTGTTCTCTGCCACTTTAATTTCCAAATTCAAGTTTGAGTCATACAGAATTACAAAGTTTTCTGAGGATGTCCTGAGCTGGCTTTCTTGCAGCTTTGTACCAAGCCTGTGACATAATCCATCTTTCTGTAGCGGAAGATCTGATGTACAAGATTCTTCTCATGTTGCATTCATAATAGACATGTTATTGTTTGAAGCAAGAGTTATGGTCAATGTAATCTTGTTTCACCTACATAACAGCAAAATTTAAGTAAACTTTAAGGTTATTGCTATATGCAAACTGCTTTTAACAATAAACTGAATTATATACCAACAGGGACCGAAGGGGAAAGTAATTTCCTCTTAAACTCCTGTTCATTTCCTGTACATGTAACAACACAAAATTAAAACCTGATAGCGTGTACTGTAGAAATAAAGGAGGACATCTGCAGATTTGAGGCTCTGACTGATCACATTAGCATCTGATTAGCTATTCATAGGATAAGCTAGGTATGCTGTTTTTCAGTTTTTAACACATCAGTAATTGTAGAGTCAGTATATTCACCGAAAGTGTGAAAGATTAAAGTTGCAACGGCAGAAGTTTGCCTGTTTTATTATTTTACACAATTGTTGCTAAATTTAACTTCCAGTTGTTCATTTTTGAGCTCTGGATCATGAGGTTTTAAATGAAAATGATAAGGACTGTAATTAAGCAATGGTAGAAGCACATAAAATAAAAAACATGAACAGTTTCCCCTATTAAAGACACACTTGGGAATATTATAGAGACAGCTGGACTATTTATCTGTCTCTTTGATGTGCTGATGATAAAAGCAATAATATACAGTACAAAGTCAATTACTTGCTTATACAATTCTGAATGTGCCAAACCATCATCAGAATCACAATTAGCTAGTTAGCACCTTCCCTCACACCCAATGTTATTGTATTTGTCTTTGAGTGATCACTGAATAAACAAATGCACCCTTTTCCATCTGTTCTTAATTTAACCGTTCTGATCTGAAAATCCTAGCTCAACAGGGAAACTATGACTAGATCCAATGGTTATATTTAGGAGAGTAGAGTGAGAATTAGAATTTTAGATGCCTAACTGAAAATTCACAGTTCTGCTAACTTCAGTGTGTCGCTTAATTGTGGAAGTGTCACACAGACTGGATTCCCAAGGCATTGCAACTTCTTAAGCATAAGATTCCAGTTCTTGAAATTTCTTTGATTTGTCAGAAGTGTCTCAATTCTTATTGCAGAAGGTATTTGCCTACCTTATACTTTAGCCCAGTAAGAATCCAGGAGATCACTTTACCCCAGAATTTAGTTCCCCAATGGATTAAGCACAGTTAAGCCAGTGCTGCTGGACTCCTGCCTGAGTTTGAGCTCTGCCAGTGCCTCCGTGGGAAGGGTCTGGCAAACCCAGGGAGTTGCTGCCCAACAAACAAGAGCCCCTGGAGGGGCTGAACCTAGTGGAGGCTGTGGGGCCACGCTCACACTCAGCTCGCAGCAGCGCGAAGGCAGCAGCCTGGGGCGAGCAAACATTTAGAAACAAGCCAAAGCAGTCCCCAGGACCAAGGAGGAAAGGATTCCCATCACTGGTGCTGAACTCCTCCTTAAGATGATAGAAACCCACTGGTACAACTCACCATCTTCCTGCTTGAGAAAAACTAGTCCACGCTCACTCAGCTCGCAGCAGCGCGAAGGCAGCAGCCTGGGGCGAGCAAACATTTAGAAACAAGCCAAAGCAGTCCCCAGGACCAAGGAGGAAAGGATTCCCATCACTGGTGCTGAACTCCTCCTTAAGATGATAGAAACCCACTGGTACAACTCACCATCTTCCTGCTTGAGAAAAACTAGTGCCTTCCACATTAGGAATGCTGAAAGTGTGAACACAATACTGGGGAAAAGGCATGGATATTAATATGTTTTCTTTAACAATTATTAATGAGGCTTTTTTTGCTATAATTTGGATTATGAGAGTTAGCAATATTGTAACTTAACTAATAAGTGTTGCATTCTGATAAGATTGTTAAAGATTTTAATTCAGCTACTGACAAATTCTTGGCTCTGTATCTACAGCATGTTCCCTTTACCCAATAACAAGATTCTGAGTGTAATACTGGGAGTCACATTGTCCCACTGTTCAACATTCAGACTGCTCAAGTGACGTGCATGCATATCCTCTCCTGTTGTAAAGAGGTAGTGGTTACAGAGAATATGTTCAGAAAATGAGAAGACATTTCTTTCTTTTTTGAAAGAGATCCAGATTTCTGTCTTCCACCTTCCAGAAGAGGCACTATCAAGCTGTATGATTTTGTTTTCTGGAAGTCAGGTGATAATCTTCCTTCTACATACTGGGTTGCAGACACAAGTGCAGACTTATCTACACTATCTGATTGCAAAGATTTTGAATCTGTCCTGCCCAGAGATTGTCTTTCAGGAAAACTGAAGAAATCCCGTTGTAAGGGACGAGGCCCAAGTGACTGTGCTGTAAGCACAGACAATGTCCTAAGAGAAAGCTCCAGAAGCCAGACACGGGGAGGGGCCTGGTGTCACTCTCCTTGACTGACTAATGTCTCAACCACTCCTGGAGCTGGGATGAGAGAAGACTCTAGAAACCTTGGGCTGGAGCCAATAAATAGGGGCACACGTGAGCCTCCTTGGGCGCTCTCCACACCGACACCCCCCGTCGGCAGGTCCGATGCTGGATCCAGGATTGGTGATTTCTTTCTCTCTTTCTACCTCTCTCCTGCTTCCCAGCTCTCTCTTTCTCTCTATCTCCCCCCGCCTCCTCCTTCTTGCTCTCTGCTTTTGATGCTGCTAAGTAACACAAGGCCTACCTCAACTCCTCATAAAGCTGCTTAGCTTGTATTATATATTAAGACATAGAGGGTTGATGCTTATAGAAGTGTTTGTGCCATTAAAGTTGGAGTTTGTTTTTGGACCTTGGGTGTTATCTCACCTTAATCCACAGCGAGGGGATTTGCGAACCTCAGTCACTCTCCCCTTCTCACAAGTGGGACTTGACACCCATATCCCAGCTAGTCTTTAGGCCACTTCTGTCATTTTCTTAGTCATCTCTTTTACTTCAAATATCCTGTCATCCCCTGCAGAATGCAACACACCCTAAAAGCAACTAGCAAGAAGCAAAACAAACCTCACATTATTTCAGTCACTTTGAACTGAAAGTCTACACACACAGAGGCAAGTCAACTTAGGCCAACAGGACTGTCACACTGATCAGGAGGAAACCTGGTTTAAGTTCTGTATGGGGTAGGTATAACCAGTCCTTTCCAAGGATTTCTAGCCATATCACATTCCTAGCTTGGCTGTCAGGGTCTCTTCCTACCCAAGGATGCTTTTACACACAAGCTCTACAGAATACTGTACAGATGGCCTCAGCCCCCTGAGCTGGAAAACAGGGATGGTGAGCAGGATTAACAGCCCATAATCCAAGAGGAAGCAGTCAAAGACCTGCTACGCCACCTGGATGCTCACAAGTCTATGGGGATGGATGGGATCCACCCGAGGGTGCTGAGGGAGCTGGCGGAGGAGCTCACCAAGACACTCTCCATCAT
>NW_008794490.1:935663-939191 GCF_000699145.1 Aptenodytes forsteri
ATGATCTTAGAGGTCTTTTCCAACCTTAATGATTCTATGATTCTATGATTCTATGATTCTAAATCTGAAAGAAATGCTCTGAGGGAGATAGGTGCGTATTTCACTTAGTGGGCCTCAAAGAGAGACAAGGTTATCTGTTGAGTTTAGGTGCAAGCCAAGTGTCCTTCTGAACAAGGGCAAGAACTTCCTGGGAACAAGGCAAATAAAGAAATGCTCTGAGGGAGATAGGTGCGTATTTCACTTAGTGGGCCTCAAAGAGAGACAAGGTTATCTGTTGAGTTTAGGTGCAAGCCAAGTGTCCTTCTGAACAAGGGCAAGAACTTCCTGGGAACAAGGCAAATATATGGACAGGAGCCTCATTAGTTTTTCTTGATATTGAAATCTTGTAATCCAGGTTTTAACTTCTTTGTCTTTTAAAATGTAACTAAAATATATTTGCAACAGATCAAAATTCATGTTTTCCATTTGCACAAAATTTCAAGTGCAAATTCACATATTTTCCATTCAGTTTATAAGGCAAAATTACTCATAGAGTTCAGCAAAAAATATATCTGCACTATAGGATTTAGAGTGACAGTATATGTTGTCTTTTTACACCAGGTTTTCAGGTGCTAAATAGAAAATAAAATAGAAATAAATTTATTTAAGCTGTCCTTATGGCAATAAGGAACAAGCAAAATGCTTGGAAGTTGACAAAAAAAAGTTGTATTAAAGAAAAAGGATAAAAACTTTTAAAGATTAATATGCTTATTACTATTCTCTGTATCCAAAATCAAAAATACAACTAAGAAGAGCAGCAGGAATAGATGCAATATAACCTGGGGACTGCAAGTATTTTTGCAGCACACAGAGCAGCATGAACTCCACTCAAGGGAGACTAGAAATTTCACATAGATAAGCCTGTATTGTGGCTGTGATTCATATTGCCTAGTTTAGTACATCAAAGCTAATAGATAAGCAACGCCAAGGGGGAATCTATTGTGTCTTAATATAGGATGAACCTTAATTAGTTAGCTAGCCTACCTCTTGAGACTAGGCATTCAACTGCTGAATGATAAAGGTTAGGTGAGAGAATGTCAACCCTATGTCTGCTCCTTTAATGAATAACAAAATAGGCACAACAGATATTACTACTAATAAAGAAGGGATTGTGCTGCTTTTTGCTGGCCCTTATGTGGAAAGGAAGCTTGAACTAGTTTTCACTCATGCAAGATACTAGCAGTGGATTTCTCCTACATCCTTACAAGATGTCAATATTTTGTCTGAGAGAGACACTGTTTTCTTTGGAAATGTTGATGAGAAAACTACAAATATCATATTGGATATTCACTGTCAGGGTACTTTTTAGAAAACTCACAATTACAGCTGTCCATTGAAATATTGAAAGTTCTCTTTTAGGGGACTATTGTAAGTTGAAATAATTTGCCAAAGAAGTAATTGTAAGAAAGGTAGAAAATATTACACATCATTTCTTTTGTGATAATATCCAATGCATTTGATAATGGACTGCACTGATCCCAGTGTGATATTATTTTCAATGTAACACAGTGATCTTTTTACAGAATGTTTGGACAGAATAACTAGAATGATTGAAAATCCTTTGTCCTGGAGATCACTAGTATGAAATACAAAAGTAGAGGTGAACGAAAGCATTTATTCTGAAAACCTGACAAAGCCTACATTTTGATATACAGAGTTAATTTTCTTTAAATAACCATTTTTAAATTGCAAGGTAGTAGACTTACAACTAAAATTTCTGTGAAAGAAAAATTATTTCCTGAAATGTGTTCCATTGTAAACAATATATTTTTTCACAGTTCTAACCAAAGTGTCATTCATTTAAGAACAGCCTCAGTTTGAGGTAAAGTATTGCAGAAGGAAAGAGTCTTTGAAGTATCCGGTATGTGGAGATTACATTTGGTGACAGAGATCAAAGAAAAATTTTGTGAATTTTGTGGAAAAAAATTAAAATAGATTTGTTTTTATCTTCCTTCCCAAGACAGTTGTGACACAGAAAAACCTTTTTCATAAACCATTGGATCTCCACAGTTTTGATAGAAGGTGGGTGAGGCACATATGAGGAAAGATCTGATTCACTTCAAGCTTTTTGCTATTCAGAAGTCATAATTGAGGTCAATGAGAAAAAAATTAATTATGATCATATGTATATAATAATTACCATAATGTAATATATCAAAGCTTTCCCTAATGTTTCAAAACAAACACCTAAGGCAAACTGTTCCCATGGTATAAACCTTTCCACTATATTCAGTGTCCATCTCCTGAGATGTGAATTTTGTGCACTTTCTTGCACAGATATTATACTAGAGAAGAGAGTAAAATGGCATTGGTTTTATATCACTGTAGGAGTTCCAAGTCTAGCCTATTTACTTCTGTGGAGGAACTTTGAGAGCGTAATAAGAAATTTTTAATTGTTAATTTGGGTTACAAAACCATAACATTAAAAGGTACATGAAGTCTCTGATTTTTTTGAAGAATGAATCATTAAAAAAGAGCCGGAGGCAAGTCTGGACATAATGATTAAAATTACATTTTCTGAGGGGGGGTCTCAGCGGAGGAAATGACTCCAGACCTTTCTAGGGCATGGCATTTGAATTGGATTCCACAGAGGTAACAATTTGAACTTACAATTCCAGTAGAATTTAGAGTAAACAGTAAGGTTTATTGGTAAATTTTAAAGATAAAGCCAAAATGTTATTAAATCAAGTTGAGTTTATGTCATTTAACTAGTAATCAATGAAAAGGGCTGGGCATTGTTTTCATCTTTTCAAAACTAGATGGAAATCTGATGCTGTGCAAATGGAAAGGTATAATACATATCAAAATCAGAGTCTGGAAAGTGGAAGAAAAACTTGAAATACAAAACCAGCCAGACACACACTGGTCTGTGGAAATTCCTTTGTGATTTTCTATCTGCTACTAGAGTGTATGCAGAATTAAGGAATGTTATACAGGTCTAAAGAATATAATGGTAATTACTTTACCTGTGAAACTTAAGTAATTGGGACTTTGTGATTTACAGGCAGCTAGACAACAAGCTATTGAGCAGAAAATCCATACTGCATCAAATCCATACTGCATCCATACTACAGGCTGGCAGCGATGAGGTTGCAGAGAGAAGTCCAGAAGCAATCAAAAGGGACTTCAGGGCACTGGGGCGACTGGCTGAAGGATCAGGAGCACAGGTAGTGTTTTCCTCAATCCCTATGGCGGCAGGGAAGAATACTGAAAGGAGCAGGAAAACACACCTGATCAACACGTGGCTCAGGGGCTGGTGCCATCGGAGGAATTTTGGCTTTTTTGATCATGGGGAGGTTTACACAGCACCAGACCTGCTGGCGACAGATGGAGTCCACCTGTCTCAGAGAGGGAAAAGGATTCTCGCTCATGAATTAGCAGGGCTCATTGAGAGGGCTTTAAACTAGGTTTGAAGGGGGAAGGGGATAAAACCAGGCTCACTAGAGATGAGCCTAGGGGTGGCGTGCCGATGCTGGGAGTAAAATCGAT
>NW_008794490.1:942316-947240 GCF_000699145.1 Aptenodytes forsteri
TAGTGGGCATGGTGGTGTTGGGTCGATGGTTGGACTCGATGATCTTAGAGGTCTTTTCCAACCTTAATAATTCTATGATTCTATTCTATGATTCTAACATTCTTTTCTTATATTTCACAAGTTAAAATGTGCAAAGTAATATGCAATAATCTGACTCCAGATTAATGCTGGCACATTCTTAAAGCAGTTGCTTTATGCTGGATTGTACCATCATTTTAAATTTGTTTAAATATTGCACTATGTTCATGTTAGGTTTTCAGTGATGAGTAATATATTTACTGCCTGAACCTATTAATGTTAATTACCTATTTAGCTGACCAAAAGAAAAATTTCTGAGGCCCTTTTCTGTTTTCCTTTTTTCTATGTGAAATTTCAAAGTCTTATTACCTTAACTTTGAAAATCTATTTTGGCTGACTTCTCCATTCTATTCTTTTTTCCCATGGGTGTTCAGGTATCTCACTCCTGCACATAGTCATGTTCTCAGCCTCAGAAATTCAATCAGGTAAACTAATAAGCACTGATGTTGCCCTCTAAAATATCTTTTTTTTTTTTTTTCCACCTACCTCTAGCAGATGTAATGTATTCATCAGTGCCTTTGGGCAATGCAATATTGATTTTTTCAGGTTTTATTTTTTTGTGTGATCCTGTACAGTGTATGAATTACAAATTAAATTTCTTGTCATAATATTAGCATTTGCTGTTCCAAGGTGCAGAAAACTACATTATAGGCCATCCTAGTAAGCAAATGACTATTACTGCTTTCTAAAAGCAGATGTAATGTATTCATCAGTGCCTTTGGGCAATGCAATATTGATTTTTTCAGGTTTTATTTTTTTGTGTGATCCTGTACAGTGTATGAATTACAAATTAAATTTCTTGTCATAATATTAGCATTTGCTGTTCCAAGGTGCAGAAAACTACATTATAGGCCATCCTAGTAAGCAAATGACTATTACTGCTTTCTAAAATAGATATTTGTTACCACTGAAGGATGACTGCCCTCTTTGTGTTAGTTGGTACTGATAACACGGACAACACTTTGTGCTTTCCCTTTCAAATAACATTCATAAAATGTAGGGGATTCCAAACTATGATTCATCATTTCAGGATAATCATCTGAAATATGGACATACAAAATAGCAAAGAATAAATATTGTGAGACAAGAACTCCAATACCTTGGTCTTTGGAATCTTTCACAAATGCTTGAAAGAACGAAGTGGTTGGTGTGTTGCCCTTATATACAATAGTATTATAGCTTCTATGATTCAACTTCCCCAACAGTATTATTCATATAAATGAGGAAAAGCTGGCTTAAGACACTTTTTTAGTATTGTGTTTCTACTTCTCTGGTTCCACCTCAGAATTTTGATTCCTTTCAAGTAAACCTTTCCTCCACAGGGAGGAAAGCCTTTTCTGATCACATAGAGAAATCTAAGTGGCAGGAACTCTATAAAAGACCAATCACTGATAAGATTGTTTGAGTTCTGCAGATCCCAATACTGGTATAGTTGTTGCTAAAAAGCTGCTACCATCAAATTTTCAGAGGCATTGAAAATTATATTCAGTGTGATGAGGCAGCAGTGCAGTTGGGAAGTTTGAGGGGACAGATGCTGCTTATTGATAAAGAGAAAGGAAAAAAAATAGAAGGAAAACTTTGTTTATGAAGTTGGAACAGATTTATTATTAGACTTAAAGTGAGTACAGGATGCCTGCTTGCTTGTAATTGCTGGAATGAAATAGAAGCAGCAGAGATGCCCAAAATAACTAAAAATGTTTGACATCTTTCAGGTGAAAAACAATTAACAAGAACTGTTCATTTCTATTTTTAGTACACTGTGCTGGATATCCTGTTTAAAAGCTCATTGAAGAGACTGAAAATTAAAGACCCTTTGGCAGAGCTAGAACTGTGGCTTTACAGGCTGTATGTATTTTGTTCTCCTTGATGGGGCAGTATCCCCAGTTATTTCAGCACTATCATAAAAACATCCTGAACCAAATATCAGAAAGAACAAAGGTGGGGGAAAGATCTTTATCGCTCCAAGTCCCTGCAGAACCCAGACCGCACCAGCTGTGGATAGTCTATTTTGAGATATATATATACACACATATATATAGCTATTCTGAAGAGTTAAAACTCCGTTATGAGAAAGGCATGACATGTTATACTTCAGGATATCATCAGGTGAATGGGTGCAAGTTTTCCACAGATGGCTTTGGCTTATTGGATGAATTAGGAACATTTAAATTGCCTAGTTAAGTGTTTTGTACATGAATCCTATTCATAACCTTTTTTAAGCCACCAAAAAGACAACTTCTGTTTATCAGTTCCAAATTTCTGCATAACACAGGACACATAACACAAGACCACAACATTCACAAAAGAAACCCATTCTGTAATCACAGGATTTTCCAGCCTGACCACACTGATGACTGGATCTGTTTCTCTGTGGGACCAGTCTATAGTTTATCAGGTTAGGAAAAAAAACAATTGTGAGGAATGACTAAGGTGATCAACATTTATTTCCAATAAAACTTTCTTACTTGGTAATGGGACCTCCAAGATCAACTCAATCACTCATAAAGCGCTTCTGAGTGTTTAGTTTAATTTTGTTAATCAGAGTTTATTATTTTTATTAAACCAAAAAGAACAACTTCAGAATTGTTGCCATTGATATGAATATATAAAAATTGGTGTTGTTAGGAGTGGAAAGATAAACTGATCAGCTCACGTTTACTTTGGGTTCAAATAAAACTGTTCCCTGCAGCAATTTTTTTAATGTTTTGATCAATCAAGACTTTTTTTCATTCCAGCACCAGAGCTCCTCATATATCCAAAAAGCCATTAAAGCTCCAGTCTATCTGTCAGAAAGATCTCCTTTTTAAACAGCTTATATTTGCCTATTTTAAAGATGGAATAATTTCTGGTCTTATGGGGGAGCACATATTGCTGTAGCATATATGAACCCATATATATGGTTCCTCTACCACATCAAATTTCTTCTGTGCTTTAGAACAACAGCATCATGACCAAGAAAAAGATCTCTTCTAGGCAACCAAAAACTGATATATATTAACAAATTTCTTCATTGTCTCTGAGCTCCAACACTTTATCCAGTCTCCTACTGTTCCTCATTTAATGAAGGTTCATAGACATTTTGGTTTCTCCTTAATTTACAGTTTCATCCTTTCTTCCTCTTCACCTACCATAGCTGAGATAGGAGTTAGACAACTGTCCTGGTTGGGGAATGGTTTTACATTTTCTGGCTCAATTAATTGGGACACCAACATGATACGAAGTCAGACATTCTTGCCTATTTCTTTTAGCATACTATATTTGTTAGACTCACTCACACTTCAAGAACAGAGGACAGTTGGATCTGTTATGGTACTGAAGTGTCCATACACCATGTGACAATGCAGACAGAAGCTTCCTTAGCTCATCTTCCCCTTGCAAAGAGAAGACATGATTACTTTCTTCACATGCACGCCAGAATGTCTATAATGTCACCAAATACATTTATGAGTGTGTCAATGACCTCATGTTTGTTTGTCTTTCAATATTTTGTTCTGTGATTTACAGGGACATAACTTAAGCATTACAAGATGGTGATTATCCAGCTCACTTACCTTTTCTTTTTCTGAAGATCATCAGGTTTTTATTTTATTCCTTTAAAAACAAAAATCTTGATCTCTTAAAATAGGCAGTACTATAGAATATTTATTACCTAATTCAGTAACTAGACAGTAATTCAGTAATTCCATAAGGGTTTTTTTTTATACCAGAGGCCTTCTATATGTTTTCTATATTGAGATTTGATAACGAGTCTCATTCCCAGTGGCTGTTACTATTGCTCACAGGTACAAAATTAGACCCTTGTCTCACCTTCCTTTCTCTTCTCTACTGCTAGGCTCTTTTCATTCCAAATATAAGTGTTCATCCTGCAACGAGCCCTGAGCAGCTGGATCCCTACAATTAGATGGAAAATATATTACATTTATATGAGTTGTCAGAGAGACAGAAAAGCCAGCATCTATGCAGCTCATTGCTAGGTCATGGTTATTATAAATTTCAACAGTTGGCTGCTGTTTTCCCATTATCAACATAATCCTTCTTTCTCCATATACCCTCTGATAGCTGTTTCATGCAATATGATAGACGACTCTCTTCCTTTCAATTCTCCATTTTTTAAAATGATGTAGGAAACACTGAAAAGAAAATAATTTCTACCATCTTCATATGTCTCATATATCCATCTCATATATTTGCTGCTGCTGCTGCCTTTGTCTTTTTTTTTCACACCTGACAATGCTTCGCTTTAATGGTTGGCAAAAACATTAAATGTGCAGTATACAGACTTGGTGAAGTATAGAAGGTGCCTTTCATTGAAAAGCAATGGTATCGGTAAAATATATTTCTCTCACGCTAGTGAAGAGTCATAATGAAGAGTATTACAAAGAGAAAGTTGTTGTATAATTTGGGAGGAAAATGAAACAGTGACAGAATTTGGGATTTTTTATCCTGGAAGAATATCTAGAAGAAAACTGGTAGATAGTATAGCACATACAACAGAGTAGGAGAGAAAAAGATTACAAAATTAGTATATTAATACTACCTGGCTAGCTGGCTGGTAAAGGATCCAAGGAAATCCAGATGGAATTTTCTGTAGTAGTCAAGCAAAATTCAGTTTCACTGAGAATCTGTATAATTAAAAGAGACAGGAAAAAGAGACGAGATGAGATGAGACGAGACGAGAGAGAAAGAGAAAGAGAAAGAGAAAGAGTTCAGTTTCACTGAGAATCTGTATAATTAAAAGAGACAGGAAAAAGAGACGAGATGAGATGAGACGAGACGAGAGAGAAAGAGAAAGAGAAAGAGAAAGAGAAAGAGAAAGAGAAAGAGAAAGAGAAAGAGAAAGAGAAAG
>NW_008794490.1:947589-949806 GCF_000699145.1 Aptenodytes forsteri
TAACAACAAACAATCTAAATTATTCCAAATCTGTGTTAGATTTTGTTCCCCAAAATTTTAATACTTCTTTTGCATTATTAGTTTTCATTGTCTGTCTTCCTATAGGGAAGTAAGTTTTCGACAGTTAACAGTTACTGAAGTTTGCACTTATTGTGTTAGGTGACCATTTCTTGACATGAGAAACAAAAACAATTGCATTATCATGAATTTGAATATACATGAACATCAAATATTGGAAAAGAAACTTAAGCAGAAGAGAGGTGCAGAAAAGACAAATAAAAATGACTACAATAGTGACAATTCATATAATGGAAGAATGGAAATTCAAAAACATAGAAATTAAAATAGAAATTCTGAAATTCACTGAAAAATAGCTCATCTCAAGAAATAAAATATTCTGGAGAAAAAGACAGGTAAAATAATAATCAGTTTTCACACTAATTCTGAAATTAAAAAAGTAAATCACATAAGAAGTTGCTTTCAGTCACTGTGATACTGAAAATTGTTACTGCTGAAGTTATAAATGAAAACAAAAGAAATAAATAGCAACAAAACTTTCCTGGACACAGTTCCTGAGTTTTTGTAAAATAAGACAAGACTTAAATTACTTCAAACAGCTTGGACATAGACAAATAGATCACACGCTGTATGATGTGTAGAACACTTACATTCAGGATGGTTTTCTACATATATTTTTGTTGATCAAGAACTGGTAACTAATGTTTATCTTTGCATTACATCTAGTCATGAAAAGATAAGTTTTAAATTAAAAATATGATGTTACTACTGATCTAAAAAGAAAACAAATCACTGAAGGTTATATTAGGCAAGGGAATAGTTTCAGTTTTCAAGAAAAGAAACTTAGAAATATCTGCCAGGTTTGTTGAAACAGATGAACATGCTTGTTCCATCTGATTGTACAAGTATGACCTTTTAATGGGAAGGTTGTGAAGAAAGACTCAAAAGAAATATAGCTTTCCCTGACACATTACCCTCCTTACTGATACTTATTTTCAATTATACTGTCAAGATGTCTTATAAGGTGATGGTGGTAGTCAGACTGTGGAGAATGGAGGAGGGATAGTGATGGACACAAAACAAAGCAACGTTCAAGTTCCCTTGAAATGAAAGGAACTACCTATGTCTTGATTTAATACACATTATGTAACATGCAAAGTGAGTGAGATTTCAGGAAGGATTGTTAGTATAATCATAGCTCATCCCAAAAATGTACCAACTTTTTACATTTCAATGGTCTGAACAAACCTTAAAAAAAAAAAATTAGGAAGACTATTATCATTACAAGTTCTACAAACAAACTAATGAATAGCTTACTTAAACAATGGACGATTCGTAATACATGTAATTAGAAAATAATGAAAAAGCACATTAAAATAAATGGAAGAAAACATCACCCAATAGCTGGTGGCATCATGTATTCTAACAGTATGTTTTCAGTGAAGATTTGCTTTGCTGTGACAGTTTGATTTCCTCTGTCATGAGTGATCTAAGGCTGTATTATGAGTAGTTCTGGTTTTAACCAAGCTTTTTTTCTAGTTCATTCATTTTTCTTTTTAAATTTTGTAAATTAGTTTTTAATTGAGTTTTGGTTTTGAGCCTTCGATACGCTTAATTTATTATTAGATCAGGCTGTATTCTATACCAGATTGCTGCCACCTGTGCTGTTTAAATCTACTGTAGGATCAGGTAAAATGTCCTTGCATATTCTCAGATTTTAGGGTTTGAAATCTGAGAAGAGTCATTACTTGTGGAAGGAACTTAATTGTGCTAAGGAAAAAAATATAATGATGAAATTTTGGAATAATGTACAAAAAAAAAAGATTTTGTTAAAGACTGCTTCATAGAAGTGCAGTAGAACTGAGAAAAACTGAAATAGGAGTATTTGGGTAGAATTGGGTAGAAGCAGACACCTTTTTTGCTAAATCTGCTTTCACTGAAAAATGGTGAGTGAAGCCACACATTAAAAATTACTGTCAAAGTCTTTACTTATTTTCAGACAGAATAAGCTGGGTTTCATTTCAATAATTTCAGTAGAATCATAGAATCATTAAGGTTGGAAAAGACCTCTAAGATCATCGAGTCCAACTGTCAACCCAACACCACCATGCCCACTAAACCATGTCCCTAAGCGCCTCATCTACACGTCTTTTAAATACCTCCAGGGATGGGGACTCAACCACTTCCCTGGGCAGCCTG
>NW_008794490.1:950322-965136 GCF_000699145.1 Aptenodytes forsteri
ACTTGGCCTTGTTGAACCTCATACAGTTGGCCTGGGCCCATCGATCCAGCCTGTCCAGGTCCCTCTGCAGAGCCTTCCTACCCTCGAGCAGATCAACACTCCCACCCAACTTGGTGTCGTCTGCAAATTTTTTTCTGCAGTAATTTTATTTGTAAATATATTTCAATTTTAGAAAGTTCTGAAATAGCTTCAGAAAGTCTCCCCTTCTCACAGACTTTATAGTAGTCAGAATTCTTGTACCTAATTGATCCTAGACATTTTAGAACTAATACAAGAAAGAATTGATAACAAAAACCTCTCAAATGTTCAAGCTTCATTTCACTTAAGGAACAAGTAAAGACACATAAATTATTATTACAAAGAAAAATTTTTAGTTCTTTAAAATTAAGATTATAATTTCTGACAAAGTTTCTCAAATGTTTGGTTTTGGTGTTTTGGTTTGTTGTTTTTTTCCGTGTTGTCTTTTTCTACAAATGTGGGAAATCATTTGGACACTAGTCAGAACACCATCAGCCTGGCTACTATGCACATGAAGACATGCCAAACAGGTAGCTGCTAATAGATTTAGGTCTTGAATGGGCCTAAAGTAGGAGAAGAGTCATCAGTCTCAGGGAAGATTGATCTCTCCTGCGTACCCAGTGTTTATAATATAATTAATGGGAAGACATTTGGAAACTGAGTTTAATGGAAATGAACAGAAGAGGAGAAGTAAGAGAGATGTTATACTAACTTTAAACAGTGCTTAACTGTGTAAGCATTGTTTTCTTCATTCCAATGCAAAGAGAATCCATTGCTTAGACATCTATGATGAAACTTCATTGTATAGCAAAAAAGGAGAACCCCAACAAACAGAGCATTATATCAGCTAGGAAGGTGAGGCTTTCAGGCACTGTTTCCTGAGCAAGACTCATGCCTGAGAGCCTGAGTGGCTCTCTGTCCTTTACAGAACACAGTTGAACAGGTTGTGTTAAACTATTGACTAGCACTGACCCAGTAGCCTCAGCTAGGAGGCAAAAAATATGACGTAGTATCTTACCTCATGCACCAGTTGCTACCTCCCAGATTCAACACAGTTTGAGCATTTCCTTAATTTTGACACAGTAGGAGGAAGAGAGTTTTATCTTACAGTTAGGTTTATCATCCAAGCTTGTATGACAAATGCCAGAAAAATCCTTTATCCTTACAGTACCCTACAGTACCACTTCATTCCTTTCAAAAAAACACCTTTTTTCTCTAAAAATGTAGCTACTATTTTAATCTGCTTATTTGGGACTTCTGGAGAAAAGACATACAGGACTTACGAGCCTAGAACAGACTCCAGTCCTTAGCAAAGCAGCACAAATTAGCTGACACTCATTGCTATACTGCCCACAATCTTTTAAAATTGTTGCTGTTCTTGCCCAGTTCTCTTAGAAATGTAGACTTTTATGAATACACATGGCAAAGAAACAGTGGACTTTGTTTCTCAGTTATTTTATTTTCTCCAGATTCTGACATACATCCATCTGTGTTTCCATGTACAAAATTTGGTCTGAGAAAGCTTTTTTTTCTTTTTTTTAATTCAAGACAAGTAAATTTAAGTTGTTTTCAGTTGAATACTTGTCAGTGTATCAGGTTTCTCTGATGCACTTCAATGAGATAGTTTTTTTTAAATTCCAATTATATTTTAGGAAATATAGGTTAATTTCCTAATCTTTCTTATAATGCCCATGCTTGGACAAGGTGGTATTTCTGTTTCCTTAAGCTTTGTATTAATTTTTTTAAAAGTATCTAGGGAAGTGTGCTGGTTTCGTCTGGGACAGAATTAATTTTCTTCAGAGTAGCTTGTATGGGGCTATGTTTTGAATTTGTGCTGAAAACAGTGTTGATAATACAGAGTTGTTTTCATTATTTCTGAGCAGTGCTTACAGAGAGTCAAGGCCTTTTCTGTTTCTCACACCACCCCACTGTTGTTCCACAAGTGGGGTCCAGTACCTGGTGTGCAATAAGCCAATCCTATACACAGAGCCAAGATATTTATTTATCTCATGTTTGTGCAAAGAAGGGTGCTAGGTGGTAATTCCACAAAGCTAGCACATCACACAAAAGAACTACAGGGTATTTATATTGTTACATGATTAGCAAAAAACCCACCTAAGTTCATGCTCATTGGTTGGTTATGTTCAAATTAGTCTTGCTTGCCATGTAAATTAGCACGCATGCTCGTTGCAGGTGTGGGGAGGCAAGTCTTTCCAGTCTTGAATTGACTTGGTGGTCGTGATCTCCCTCTACCGCCTTTACCTTTCTCCTAGTTACTGCAGTTTTTTGCTGCCTTCTTGTTTCTTTGACAATCATCTAGCCTCTAACGCCTCCTAGGGCAGGATGTTCCCCTTTTAAGAGACTTTTAGTTCTTCAAGGGCATAGTCATTGTAAGGCATGCATTGTTTATACAAGGTAATCAGGCTAGTACAATGAAGACTACAGTCTAGGTATTAACCCAAACATATGGGTACACCACCAACGAGTAGGCTGGGGTTGCACAATAAGCTAAGAGGGGACAGTGCTGGGACAGCTGACCCCAACTGACCAAGAGGATATTCCATACCGCATGACATCATGCTCAGCAATAAAAAACGGGGGGAAGAAGAAGGAAGGGGGGAATGTTTGGAGTGATGGCATTTGTCTTCCCAAGTAACCGTTATGCGTGATGGAGCCCTGCTTTCCTGGAGATGGCTGACCACCTGCCTGCCGATCGGAAGTAGTAAATTAATTCCTTGTTTTGCTTTGCTTGCGTGTAAGTTTTTGCTTTACCCATTTAACTATCTTTATCTCAACACACGAGTTTTCTCACTTTTACTCTTCTGATTCTCTCCCCCATCCCACTGGGGGGGAGTGAGCGAGTGGCTGTGTGGGGCTTAATTGCCGGCTGGGGTTAAACCATGACAGGAAAGCATTTTTTCTGTGTCTGATATACTTTTTAATCTATCATACTGTTTCACTAAGATTTACTAATTGCAATGCTCCCTAAGCAGATCTCCTATTGCTGTTCTCACCTTCACAGTAGATCTAGAAAGGGACAGATACTAATTATTTTATTTAAATATATCACAATAACTTAGCGATCTATACCTCCATTTTCAGTTGTTACATAGGAGCCTAAAATTTGTTTCATTTCAAAATAATTTTGGAAAGATAAGGTTTGTGGTGCTTAAACGAGCACAAAAAAAAATATTGACTCAGTCATTATTTTGAACACAGAGGAAAAGGAGATGATGATGTGGTTCTACAAGCAGAAATCAAGGAAAAATGAAGGGATATTTTGTGAATGGATGACAAAGCCAAAGCTAAAGAACATTAAAAATTTTTGACAACTGTCTGATAATGAGCAGCATCTGGCCTTTTTTGACACTGAGTGCTTATGTATCTAAATTTTCTGTGGAAAGCCTATGCCTATATCTAGCACTGCCAGTTTATTTGTTTAGCAAGGTTTTGTCTTGGGGAAAAAAGTATAATTTCTAATATATCGCAGTATTTGACATTGTTTTAACTACAATGGAATGGGTGATAATAAGGAAATTGATTGATTGAAGTTCTTTTACAGATTGGTGAACTTTTCACAACAGAGGTCTGTGCTTCATGTTCTTATATTCAGCAAAGGATAAACACAAGATGAAAGATATGGAAGATATGGGTGGATATTTATAATACTATGCATGGAGTACAAAGAATTAATTTTAATGCTACGTATTTTTACAATGGGATTTTGTATCCTATAATTAGACATAATTTTTTTTTTGAGCAATTCTGAAGTCTGAATTGGAGTTCGTCCACTGACTTCAGTAAAATCAGTATTTGTCGTAAAAGATCAAACTTGGTTTTTACATCTGACTTTCTGAAAATCTCTGAGGTTACTCTCCTTTTTTGGAGAAAGCAGAAGAAATCAACTGTATTATTCATTAAATAAGATATTCAACATTAAAAGAATAGCAATCTCTGAGAGCTTCGTTTTGACCCTTAATCTAATTCATTACTTAAATACGTCCATATGCATACACACACACACTTCACAATTAGGTTTTAATTCTCCTCATGGTAGCTGCACAGCAAGACACTACACATTATTTTGCATTGTATTTAACACAATAGGATATTGGGTTATGTTTACAATTAGGGATTTTGTTGTATTTGAAAACATATACAGTGCTCTGGAAATAAAGGGAGCAAGAGATGGTTAGGAAGTGAAAAATTAAAGATACATCATCAGCCTCCCTAAGCCATGACAATTACACAAACAACACATCCTGATGCTGGTTGTGTGCTGTTGAATGCTTTTATTCCATATGGCACAAAAGCACAGGGGAATGTGAGAAGAACCATGAAGAGGAATCAAACCATGATAATTCCATTAAGCACACTGATTTTAAGAAGCAGAATTCCAAGCACACTTCATAATGCAAAAGGAAATCAACCATTGCATCATACTTCAGGTGTATGAGATGTGATGGACAACCATGTTAACCGGGATATACACTTACATCATTTCTAATGCTTAGGACATTGTGGGATGGCTGACTAACAAATGCCATTGCTTACATCTGTATAAATATGTAGCATAGCATAGGGAGTGAATCTGCACAGGGCAACAGATGGTGTTGAGGACCTTTTATCCCCACTGTATAAATTTTCTTTGTTGGGTTTTTTTATGTTTTTTTGGTGGGTTTTTTTCCTTTCCTTTTTTACTTCAAATTATCCCTGGTCTGGTTCTATGATGGCACAAAAGAAAAAAAAATATGCTATTCATTGGAGCACACCAGGTGTTTTTCCAAACCGCATTTGCTGATTTGGTTTCATGTGAAAGGAACCAGCTTGCACACTCCAAGACTGCACTGTGATGCAAACAATTTCAGTAAGTGGGATCACTCACTTTAAAGGTGCAGCCTTGGTCTGTACAAAAATGTTAACCGTTTTTGCTTTTCCTATGCTGAGGAAACAGTCACTGACTCTCTTCACTTTACATTCCATTGGGAAGTCATAATTTAAACCAGAATTATAATGATATCAATAATTTGTAACATAGTAAGTGGTATCTTCCTTCATTTTAAATCAACATTATTATTCTTCAAGCAATTAATTTTGTAGGTCAGTTCAGGCAGGTAGTGAAGTACTAACTTGAGCGCACAACTTGGCCTGAACCTATGAAGTTCTTCCAGCCGTTCCGAATTTAGACAACCCCAGAATGGCTAAATGGAACCAATTATCTACAACAAATAATTACAAAATCAAACCAAAATTAAAAATGCCAAGAGGATGATACAGTGTCTCTCCAGTATTCTTCTTTTCATTTACTTAGTCTGTATGGGTGTAAGTATGTACCATGTGAACATTAACATATACGTCTAGGAATCTACATCTCAGTGTTATCCAGGGTTTAATTTTTAACATAAAAGATGAAAGTTAGGAGTGTTCCATTTTCTGCCAGTGTTTTACCCATTTGTTGACACCAGGTGCTCAACAGATGAAGATAGCCATAACAACAATCTCTTCTTAATTCTTTAAATGGTTTTCTCAATTTGCCATTATAAAGGGATACCTCCTGTAGTTTACACAGCATAAATATGCTTTGCAGGATCTAGGCAAGACTCAGATTATTTGGTGATTTTTTTATTGTTCCCAGAAGTCTAGGAGTAGGTAAGGTTTTAATTAGATGTGCTCTGCTACTAGTAAACCTTCTGAAAGTGCAGTTACTAGGAACTATGGCAATGCACCTATTAAAAAGTTGGGTAAGAAGAAAAGTACTTATTCCTTCAATAAAAATTCTTAATATTAAAAATAATCTGAAATTTTCTCAATGTATTACATCTATTGTCTGTTAAGTGTTTTGTTTGTGTACCAATAAAGCTTCCAAGGAAGCACAGAATCACAACTGATTGAAATAATAATATATCCAATACTTCTGCTCTATAGTATTCAATAATAAAACTGACATCTTCAGAAATGGGAATCTTGTTTGATGAAGAAACTGAGGACAACCTTACTGGTTCTGGCGAGCTGTATAGTCACTTTTATTTCTTGTGAGATTAAGAGTCAATGCATAAACTTCAAGTTTTCCTTTTCTCTTGGGTTGTAATAAGACTTATTTTTTAGCATTTGTTTTTATTTCAAATGAAATTAATGTAAGTAATTATTTGGGGGGGAGGAAGTTTTCATTGCACTGGTTTTGTGAAAGCAATATATAGTCTTGCTCCACTATCTTGGTATTTTTTCTTGATTTATAATTCATACAAGGTATCTGCAGAAAGGTAGATTGATTTCTGTTTAGCTGCTAGATGTTGTCATACTGGAAGATTGAGCTTTCCATAACTAGATTAGTAGTGAATGGCAGTGAAGCACTTTTTTTTTTTTTTTTTTTTTTTTATATATTAGCACTTCAGTAAAAGAAGAATTAAAAAAAAAAACCTAAGAAGCCAATTCTTTCACTGTTGTCAAGCCAAACAAGCAAACTTATTTTAAAGTTTACTGCTAGCAATGGCAGAGAGATTGATTCAAACTTCAGTAAGTCCTGGCTTGAAAAGAAACATTGCTATTGCTCTGTGCAGTTTCACAAATACGGTGAGTGTTTATGCTACAAAAAGTGCAAACACTCTTTCTTTTTCTGTCTTTTTTTCCCCTGATACAGAACTGACCTAAGTTAATTCCCAGCAGAAAATGACAGGCACAAAGCCTCAGCTGGTTGTGGTTATTTACTAGGCACTTACCTTATTGTGTGTTCATCCTTAGGGATCAGGTACAGTGGTTCCTATGGGCAGATTCGTTTGTCCAAGCTCTGGAACTGTCACACAAGAAATAGTAATTATTAGCAGAGATCACTTAGCCTCGATCCCAGTGCTTTCAAGACTTGTTTTTATTGGTTTTTTACACCTGAATAGAGTTCAGGAGTTTTAACAACAGCAGAAGCAAAACCAAATAAAGTTTCTTGGCACTTTGGTATCAGAAGTGACAAGAATGTCTGTGTAGATATCACTTATCTAGTGGCTACACTCAATGTATTTATTAATCATTATGTGTAGAATATTTATAGTATGACCCTGCGTAAAAATTAATAATGAAAATAAGCATTCACCTAGGAAGAATGGACAATCATATGTTGATAATTTACGTGAAGTCTACAGGACTTTTGTTAAGCACTAAAAATGGTCCATAGTCACTGCATTCCTAAAGCTAATAAAACAATATATGAAGTATTATCATTTGTCTACTTATCATCGTCAAGTGTTATGTAATTGGTTGCAAAGATGGAAAGGAAGGTGAGAGTGGCATGCTTTGGCAGGTAATACTAAAGTGCAGAATTACAATCCATTACATCCTATTAACAGTGAACAACTGGATTCATAATACAGTGTTAAGTGCCAGTTTTTATAAGCACTCTGCTTATTAATTGACATGTGCTAGCAAGCATTATAGCTTTTAAAAAAAAAAGATTGAGATTAATTTGGATTGGCATACTGATTCTTTCTGAGGACTGAATATGTGCTATGAAAAACTACTACCTTTAAACAAATTTAGTTCCTAGTGATGTTTATTCAAACTCACGGTAAATTGCCACAGTACATACATACTAATATTTTGTCTTGGGGGCAAAAATGTGCAAATATGGAGACAAAAATATCCTCCAAAATGTCCTGAGTTCCCATGGATAGGTCCTTTCCTCCAGATTGTTGCCCTGAGTAGAATTACTAGAATTTTTCTCATCTTTCAGTCATGAGTTCAGGTTCCCCACTTCAGTGAAGCAGTTTCTATCTCACAAAACATAGCAGCCATTTAAGGTCTGAAGGTCAAATTACCCCTACAACTTTATCCATATAATATAGTTCTCTTTTGAGATAGAAACCTTCTTTGTGCTGTGCCATTCTGTTTGCCTCTGACTTTTTTGAAGTTTTATTCTGTTACTTGAAATGTTTGAGGAAACATCCTCAAGGTTTTCTCTGCCTAAAATATACTGTTTAAATTAGAGGTTCTCCACAAAAAAAAAATCAACCAACCAAACAAACAAAAAGAACACATAAATGTTAAAGATAATATGATGTTACCTTGCTCCCTCTCATTGTTCACTAGGCTTACAGAGGAGATACAGGCATTCCCTGGAGAGAATCTACCAGAGATAAAGCTGGCCTGCTTACTCAACCAAACAAACAAACAAAAAGAACACATAAATGTTAAAGATAATATGATGTTACCTTGCTCCCTCTCATTGTTCACTAGGCTTACAGAGGAGATACAGGCATTCCCTGGAGAGAATCTACCAGAGATAAAGCTGGCCTGCTTACATGCAAAACATTAAAGTCTGGATTTTTCTACAAAAATCTATTAGATTAAAATAGATTAAAATTTCTCAGAAAAATTCTGCAGAATTTTCATCTGAGTTGTGAAAATGACTTCCGTTCATCCTAATTGTTAATAATTATATTATTAATACAGATGTCAACACATGTAGTTTGGAAAATGAGCCTATACAAGAATTTACTCAAATGTATCTAATTAACAATAGAAATTACATGCTTGTTTATACTGAAAAGAAGCTCAGTTTGTAGCAGAGTCAACAGATAGTCTGCTTACATTACAGTGATTTTGGTTAGTTTTCTGCTGCTTCTTTCCTTCTAACAAACAAGAGCATACATACACTTCAGGAGAAATTTTGAAGCTCTCAGACATCCGTCAAATTTTCCAGGTGCATTTGCCATTTTGTATCCACTGGCTTCTGTTCTGTCTATACATCACCCAGAAAAAATGTCAAACTCTTGATGTAGGGAGCTTGACATTCTGTATTAAGCAGCAAAAAGACCAAAAAAATATGTATGGGACTTTAGAAATTATCATTATTACTAACGATGCTGTAAGTATAGGGCATACTTGCTACCACCATTCACTTTGACACAAAAGGTTTCTTTTAATGGAAAAGTGCAGATGAAAAGTCCCAGAGGGAGCTCCCTCAGGTGTCTCTTGATGTTTCATGGAGTCAGGGGCAGGGTTTGCCATGTAACAATTATCTAGCTAGGCGGACAATTTCAGTTTTGCATAAGAACGTTGTGGCTCCCTCAGGTGAATTCCTCATTTATTTGTTAGCTGCAAAGAATGCAGTTACAATTAATGTTACTGTATGGATACTGATTCAGTCACACAGCTTTGATCTATTTATAACAGTTTGCCTAGCCAGTGGCCATGGTAAGTTCTTAAGTCACAAAAATGTAATTAGTCACTCTTCTGCTACATAGCATAAAAATTCAGCTGTTGATGCTATTATTTTATTTTAAACCTAAGTTAATTTTATTCCAGAGTGATCACGGATGCAGCTGCACAAAACACAGAGACTAAGACTTTAAGTATATACCCTGCAGCAATAAAACTTAGTCCCTGAGGTTATTAGAAACTCTTTAAGTACATGTAAAACAAAGGTAAAAATTCATCAGCTGAGATTAGCTTTCTCTTGTTAACTAACAGCTATTGTGCATGGCACTTTGAGATTCATTCCCCAATGTCTTACTGTACATAAAATAAAGGCTGATTGAGTGATTGATGGATAACAAGGCTAAGCTCAAGTAGAGCAAAGTTTTCCCTGGAGAAGTCTGAAAGTGTTTCATGCTTTATTTTCATGTCAAGAAATTCTAAAATGGGAAAACTGGGGAAGAATATTTGTAAAGAAAGAAAAAAAAAAAGGAATAAAAATCTGAATTCACAAAATATTATAACCTTTAATGGAAAAATATTGCAATTTACCAAATGTTCTAAACAATCAGCCTAGTTAAAAAATTATGGTGAGAAAAACGAATTTCTTTGAGTAAGAGCTTTTTGCTGATCATGCAGAAATTGTTGGAGTGGTGCAATATTTCTAATATGCGTTCAAATATCTCTCCTCTGGTTTGAGAATACTACTTTCCTTCTCCATTTCCCTCATGTCTCTCTATGGATAATACTTGAACTACAGTATACCAATACTAATGACCCATTGAAGACTGTGATCTTTAAATCAGGAAGAGAAAAAAAAATGCTAGAAGATGTTTTGTACAATCTGTTTAAAAATAATGTTATGGATTTGATCAGAAAGAAGTTTATTTTAATTCCCTTTTAGCCAGATGCTGATTTATATTCACACTGCTTTTATATCCCATAGAAATCCATCAGGTGTTGTATTAGAAATGATGCTGCAACCTGAATTGTATTATTAGGTCTTTTTGAAATATCTATGTCTCTGTTGTTAATCAACATTAATTGTTATAACCTCTAACCTGCAAAAATATTTTACATATTTTTTAATGAAAAAGTGTGTCAATCTAAGAAGTTAATTGTTCCAGTCAGCACAGAAACAAAGCAACTCATTAATGGATTTAATCTGAAAAACGTATCTGTGATGTAGAGAATTTATAGATAAGAAAAAAAAAAAAGCTACAAATCACCACATCATTTTCCCCAGACCAAAGAGTGAGTTATCTCAGATGTATCAGAAATGGACGGAAGTCTGCAAGACAAAGGCTTGAATCCTATAGCTTAAACCTTGCAGGTTTAGGTAATTTCTAAGAAATAAATGTATAGGCATTTGGGAGGAGAAATTGAAACTAAGGCTATAAAATTAACTCACAGCACACTAAGAAAAGCAATTGACTTTTCTGTGAGAAATCATTCATGTCTTCCTAATTTCAAGATTTTTCACCTGAGCAGCAAAGCATAAAATCTTGCTTCCTACTTGTAAGTGTAAATAATGACAAGTAGTCCTTTGGAAAAAAAAAAAAATAGGTGAAAGAACAGAATTTTCTGAAGTCCTAAATTCATGGATACTTTGAACATGTTTTACTTTATATTATGCAAATTTATCCTGGTTTTGGCTGGGATAGAGTTAATTTTCTTCCTAGTAGCTGGTATAGCGCTGTGTTTTGGATTTAGGATGAGAATAATGTGATACCACACTGATGTTTAGTTGTTGCTAAGCAGTGTTTATACTAAGTCAAGGACTTTTCAACTTTCCATACTCTGCTAACGAGGAGGTGCACAAGAAGCTGGGAGGGAGCACAGCCAAGACAGCTGATCCAAATTGGCCCAAGGGATATTCCATACCATGTGACATGCTCAGTATATAAGCTGGGGGCAGTTGGCTAGGAGGCAGCAATTGCTGCTTGGGGACTGGCTGGGCATCAGTCAGAGGGTGGTGAGCAGTTGCATAATTTTTTTTCCTTTCCCTGTTTTTGGGGTTTTTTTTGGTTTTTTTCTCTCTCTCTCATTGTTTTAATTTGCATTACAATTTTTTATTGTTGTTGTTAATTTCAAGTATTAAACTGTTCTTATCTCAACCCACGAGTTTTCTTGCTTTTGCTCTTCCAATTCTCTCCCCCATCCCAACAGGGGGGTGGGGAGGGTGAGCGAGTGGCTGTGGTGTGCTCAGTTGCCGACTGGGGTTAAACCATGACAAAATTGAACTCTTCATTTTTGTCCTAAGCAAAAATGCAAGGTATTTGAAATAGAATAATAGAATTCCAGCCCTCCACAGAAATCAGATGAGCTAATCACAGTCAGCTGGGGAATAAGGAATTAGAGAAGAGAGGCAGACTGTTGACAACCCTATCCTCAGAACTACCATAGTATAATAATTATATTATTTTGGTATTTTTGGCATCCATTTTTGTGTTTTCAGGCATTCAAATTATTATATTGTTAATAATTATCAGAAGGATGTTCACTTGAAAACACATTTTGTAGCAGACAAAACCTCTTACAGTACTCAACCTATCAGCGTCACAAACACGTAGCAGGGTATGTGAATTCTGAGTCTTTAAAATTGCCATCCTCCTGTGGAAAAGAAAGTCTTGGTGATGCAAGCTCACTACTTAGTAGTTCTTGTAACTACATTACTGTGAACACTGGGACTGTCTTGCTGACTGTTTGTATGACATATAAATAAACACATGATAGTAGAAAATGTCCTTGAAATGTGGTTAAAGAAAAACAAAACAACAGAGAGTACTCGATTAGTACTTCTGCTTGTTTTCCTCTTTTTGAAAGTGGTGTATAATTACATTTAGTGTATCTCTGAATATTTCTATGCTGAATATTTCCATGCTGAATATTTCCATTCTGAATTGCAACTTTTTAATTATTTTTTATTTTATTTTATTTGTACAAGTATCTTAGAACATAGACATTACCCTGGAATATTAAAGAAGCATCCAGGTAAATTCTTATCCCTGAAAAAGAAGAATGTCAAAGGAATGTCTCTCCAGGTAGAGAAGGTATAGACTAAGAAAACCAGTTTTCATTAATAAGCTGATAGTTGATTTGTCACCCAGACAGAGGGGAGGGAGCAGATCCTGGGCACCGCAGAATGTGGCTAACGAATGATTTGGGATAGGGAGAAATCACAACAGGATGTTGTGATTTGTGCATGTAGTTTTCTTTGGTTTGTTGTTTTTTTTTTTTACTGAGGGAAGCCTTTGATCTCTTGAACAATCTAAAATAACAAGTAAATGGTTTAGAATCTCTTTTGTGAAATCTGGATATTGTGTATATCATATTATGTATCAATAAACAGACCTTGTTTGAATATCTGCAAAGGAGAGAGGGGAGGTACCTGAAATAGCTTAGCAGCTGAAACACAGAGACTGATTTCTGTGAGGTGAAAATAGTTTGTGTCCAGAAATCATCTCAGAGTACCTAAACAAAGGTATTGTTGTACTCAATAGGAGAGAAAGGAGAAAAGTGCATGTGGTAACTAAATTAACAAATTAAACCTAGAAGACTAAAAACACTCAGGAAGAGGGAGGAAAACTTGAGAAGTCCTCACCTTGAAATCAAAACTCTAGAAAACAGAATTCGTGGACTTTGGAAAATGTGTGGAGGTGGAGATGGATAGATAATTGATCCTTTGTTTTAAAAGTGGTCACTCAGGAGTCCTATGCATTGTGTAAGAATGTGCACACTTTTAAAAATCATAATATTATGAATATACAATAGAGGAATTTAAAAAGTATCTATGGAAAAGCATTGTTTTTAGCATTTGCCTTGAAATTTTTTTGTGGCCTGCTAGATTCCCCAGTACTTCACTACAATCTGTTTAGAGAGGAGGTAAACAGTTTTTGGCTTCTCATGGATAATACAAGAAAGAGGCTGCATCTAAGAGATTTGGACAGATAATGCTCTAGGAATAATCTATTTTACATACTTGCTTTTTATTATTATTTGCAAATTATTCACAACAGAGTTCAATGTTTACCAATGAGTTGCTTATATGAAGTGAATCAAGAAATTGTTTGTGTGAAGAGTTTAATACAGTTCGAGCCACAAATTGATTACAAACACCTTGATTTGAGTTTCAACTATTCAGTTACTGTTGTTCTTGATAGTCACTTAAATCATAATATTATTTCCTTTTCCAGACTGAATGTCTCGCAAACCAGCAGTGAATTTTCAAGATGGTGCAAAAGCACTTCCTTTACTAATCAGAGATGTCATAGCCATGATCATCTAAGAACATTAATAAGCAAAGCAATTTTTCTTTTTAAGCTTGATGGTTCTGATAAGGCACTAGACATGTAACTAAGGCTGAGAAAATATACTAATTCTCCCTAGAGACTTGTCTTTGAAAATTCACATAAGCCTAAGTGTTCTCCTTTGCTGCAGTCAGACCCTCAGACAGAATGACAACAGGCATCCTGAGGTATGGGACAAGCCAAGAGACCAGAGATGACTGATGAGTTGGAGTAGCTGAGGTGACAGTGTACATTAGCGTTTTTCAGTTGTGACTATGAATCAGCAAAAAACCTTAAACTACCATACGGACATTAAAAACCATCATCACAGTAACTGTAGGTAAGCCTGAAGGCTCACAACATCAGGACTCCAGATGAATGCCTGAGGCATAAAGAATTTAAGATAAGAAAACTCTTTAAAGTAAATAAATAAATAAAATTTATGGACAACTAACACTAAGAGTTCTGAAGTCTCTCATTTTCTAGCATGAATGATATAATAGTATATATTAAGCTTTTAATTTAATATTGCTGAAAATATTCTGTTGCAAAACACAGCTGGAACCTTAGATTTTTCTTTTGGACCCTGGCTGAAAGGACAATTAATTCAAAAATTCTGCACACAAGCTTAGAATGATGCCAAAAGCCGTCAATGGAACTACTGCTCTTTCATTATATTTCTTATTATTTAAATGTATGTGTGGTAGTAAATGGAAAAGCACAAATTACAACTCCATCCCTAGACAATACCATCTGCTGCCTTCCTGTGGTTCTTTCTGTGTTTAACACTTCTGTGAACATCAGCAATGAAGCACAGAACGTGGCCAGTAGTTACTCTTGCCTGTGGACAGCTGAGGTAGGGAAGGGATATTTTTAGGTAGGTAGAGGAGATATCTCTACAGGGACAGGATGATGGATTTTACTTCTGATCCCATCATCAACTAACAGTTTCATTTGGGACACATCTATTCCTCAGTTTCTTTATTGGTAAAAGTAAGAATGCTACAATATTTTGGAAGAAATATTAGATAAAAGAGATGTTTAATATGGAAAAGCTTTTGAATACAACAATGTTATATTCAAATGTATGTACAATGTATATAAGTATATATATGTACAATGTTATATGTTATATATGGGGTACACCTATCTCAAAGGAGGAAATGGATCTTAGTTAGCAGGGCTAATTGGAAGAGCTTTAAACTAGATTTGAAGGGGGAAAGGGATAAAACCAGGCTCGCTAGAGATAAGCCTGGGAGCAGCATGCCAATGTTTGAGGGACAGTGTGCTAGTGAGGTCCTTCAGTCTGCCATCTCAGTGGAGGTAG
>NW_008794490.1:965566-966385 GCF_000699145.1 Aptenodytes forsteri
AGTGCATCTACACCAATGCATGCAGCATGGGCAACAAACAGGAGGAGTTGGAAGCCATTGTGCAGCTGAAAAATTATGATATAGTTGCAATCACAGAAACACAGTGGGATGACTCGCACAACTGGAGTGTTGCAATGCGTAGCTATAACCTCTTCAGAAGGGATAGGCAAGGAAGGAGAAGCGGTGAGTAGCCCTTTATGTTAGGGAGCATTTTGATTGTCTAAAGCTTAATGATGGTGACAATAGGGTTCAGTGTTTATGGGTAAGAATCAGGGGGAAGGCCAATAAGGCAGATATCCTGCTGGGAGTCTGTTATAGACCACCCAACCAGGATGAAGAGGCAGATGAAATATTCTATAGGTAGCTGGCAGAAGTCTCACAATCGCTAGCCCTTGTTCTCATGGGGAACTCCAAATCACCAGATGTCTGCTGAAAATACAATACAGCAGAGGAAACAGTCTAGGAGGTTCCTGGAGTGTCTGCAAGATAACTTCCTGACACAGATGGTGAGTGAGCCAACTAGGGAAGGGGCCCTGTTGGACCTGTTGTTTGCGAACAGAGAAGGACTTGAGGGTGATGTGATGGTTGGAGGCTGTCTTGGGCATAGCGATCATGAAATGATAGAGTTTCAATTCTCAGAGAAGTAAGAAGGGGGATTAGCAGAACTGCTACCTTGGACTTCTGGAGAGCAGACTTTGGCCTGTTTAGGAGACGGGTTGACAGAGTCCCTTAGGAGGCAGTCCTGAAGGGCAAAGGGGTCCAGGAAGGCTGGACGATCTTCAAGAAGGAAGTCTTAAAGGCGCAGGAGCAGGCTGTCCC
>NW_008794490.1:968990-976874 GCF_000699145.1 Aptenodytes forsteri
GAACATGGTTTAGTGGTGGACTTGGCAGTGTTAGGTTTATGGTTGGACCTGATGATCTTAAAGGTCTTTTCCAGTCCAAATTATTCTATGATTCTATGATTCTATGTTTCTTTTTCTAAGAACAGAATTTTGAATCAGACCTCAATTTCATATGGTTTAGAAAGGAAATTAAACATAAAAACTAGTATATATCCAAAGAGATTTAAAAGAAGAAAAAGTAAAATCAAGTTATGACATTTAGTTCAGCTCTATACTTTCTTGCACAATGCTAGTTATTTGCCAGTGAGGTTGGACAATTTTTCAAGAATTGTTTTCATTATATAAAGATTTCTATTAGATGTCTTGTATCAGTGTTTTACTCCTTGTGTCTTCTCCGTACAGGTATTTGTGTTCCTAGTGGCAAATTCTTGATTAGTCGGAAATATAGGCCTGAGAAAAATAGTAATTCTGGTTCATTAATTGTGGTACAGATCGATAGTTGCTTTCATGAAAAGCTACAATAATATCTTTGCTTTACATAATCTAAAAGCACATATTAGCCTAGAGAAATATCTGTGCAATTGTGCAGCCTGAAAGGGCAAGAGAACGAATTTCAGCTTTATAAATAAGTTGCAGTCAGTTGATAAGGTGTAAATAGGAATACATTTGTGGAATAGAAAACTTCAAATATGACTCATAATCTTGAAAGAAACCTCAGCCCTATAATTTTTACTATATTTCATAGAGAAATAGGCTCAAATGGCGTGTGAAAGACTCCTCCCTTTCCCTCCCACATTGACCTTTAAATCTAATTACATACAAATTAATATGTATATATTTATATAAACATATTTATATCTCAGTGCACGAACAATGTGCTGCAATAACATGTCTTCCATACTGAAAGATCCAGTGGACCTTTGCAAAATTACCAGTTTTTCAAAAAGAACAGCCACAAACATGCAAAATGCATTTAGGTAAAATGCCAAATAATAATTTATAAGCAAAGTAAAAATACCCAAAAAGAAACACCAGTGTTTTCTAATCTTCAAGAAAAGGACCAGATTCACTGCTACACTACTGCAAGTGTTTCCTAAAGGCTAGTTTAGAAAGTTTCAAGTGTTCAAACATTGCAGCCTTTCAATACTTAAAGGGCGTTTATAAGAAACATGGGGACAAACTTTTTAGCAGGGCCTGTTGCAACAGGATAAGGGGGAATGGCTTTAAACTAAAAGCGAGTAGATTTAGATTAGATATAAGGAAGACATTTTTTACACTGAGGGTGGTGAAACACTGGAACAGGTTGCCCAGAGAGGTGGTGGACACCCCATCCCTGGTGGAAACATTAAGATCAGGTTGGACGGGGCTCTGACCAACCTGATCTAGTTGAAGATGCCCCTGCTCATTGCAGGGGGGTTGGACTAGATGACCTTTAAAGGTCCCTTCCAATCCAAACTATTCTATGATTCTATGATTCAGTCTGTTGATGCTGTTATGCGTCATTTATATGTCTCTGCATTGTATAAGGAAAAACATGTCTAATTTATAGTTACTAAGGTGTATTTTTTAAATGTTCATGAACACATCACTGTTCAGTAACAGTGTAGATAGCTAAATATGATCTAATTCCAACTTTCCCTTTGGTGACTAACAATGAGTTGACACTTCTATAGCACAATTCCTCTGTCCTATTTTTAGCGTACATTAGGATAAGACAAATTGCATCCTGTAAGTGCTTGTTTTACTCCACTGCCCATAAAGGAGTCTGTTTAGGTCATGTAGATGTCTGCTCTGTAAATATCTGGGGTTAAGTGAGATGAACCAGAGCATTACTGATGAGGCAATGCAATACTCAGTGCCTAAGTACTTTTCTTGATCTGGATCTTAGCCTCTAGTTAGCTGACATCGTCAGCACTACTCAGCAGTTTGAGACACAAAAGTCTGTTGTCTGAAGAACCTCTTTGCATCTTTCTTAATATGAGTCCATTAATTTGACAGTTCTGGAATTTTCTGGTTTGGGTAAAATAAGTATTTAATTAAACAGGAAACAACTGAAAGCTGAAAGGGAGCAATTTCTATCATATTTTTGTAACTGCTGAATCATTTGTCTCTGTCTTTTCACCATTCTTTTGCTGAAATTAAAAGGGGACAACTAAGCAACTTTGTGCAGTTAAAGACAGGTTATTTTTTCTAGCTTCTGCTCTTTATTGGAATGCAGTGGTTTGGCACTCTGGAAATTGGAACATAGAAAAATATATTGAAATTGTAGAAAACTAGGACAATAATAATGAGTGCTGGCTTTTTGCCAGTTAGGTCCTTGCACATTTTAGGAAGTTATGGATAATTGCTTGGACTCTGAAGCTTGTTTGTTTATTTCCAGAGCTTTTCCCTAAGGTGGGTGTGATAAATACGGGCAATTCATTTTCTCTACCTGACCGGAACAACTGTTGGAGATTTAGTTTTGTTTTACAAGCTGACCCATCCACTCAATCTGTGTGATACATCTGCTGAGGGCATGGTTATTGTAATGACTCAGAAGGAAGAGAACGAACATGGAAGCAATGCAATTAGTACAGTTGTTTTTCATCCCATCTTTTGATCTGTTACAGTATGCCCAGTAAGATGGACCGACAAAGCATGATAGAGTTCATTATTGACTCCTGGTCTGGCAAGGTTCTGAATGGCTTCTGAAACACTTAAGGCTGCTTGAGTGTACATGCATTATTTAAATGTACACTATCACATTCCTATAAATGAATGAAAATAATGAGGGTTTTTTCATGGATATTAATTCTGGATTGATACTGGAAAAGGAAATATCTGAAAATGGAGAACAATGGAGAACAATGGAGAACAAGTCATAACACAGAGATGCCATGTGTAAGTTATTGTTTGGCTGTCTCCTCATATGCTTTTCTTAAGGAATACCACAGATGATAGACTGAATTACCCATGATCTGCTATAGTAGCCACCCTTGACAAGTGAGTATGCTAAACTGCTGGTTTGGGTTTTGGTTTTTTTTGGAGGGGGTGGGGGGCATGGCTATAATATACAACACATTCTGTGTTGAAGTCAAAAACTAAGATTCCTGTTATAAAGAATTTACAAGTTAATGCAGAACATGTTTTTTCTTTGGAATTAAAGAAATACTGAAATCTTCATCTCTTGAAAAGCTGCAGTGCAGTTTGAACGTCTATGAGGAAGGTATGCCTTAGTTAAATGCACATTATTGGGCCTGGAGTGCACAGTGGGTCACATTAGATGATCCAATATCCTTTTCTGGCATAAAAGTCTATGAAACTATGAATTAATAATATGCCTATAATATCCTAGGCAAAAAATAGAGTACATGAAGATTAAATCATTAATATAATGCTAACAAAATTCTAAAAGGAGGAAAGGTTACTCACAGCCTAGCCTACTATTACTGAAAATGTCTCCTTAATTGCATGTCAACTGCATTAACTAAAAGATCAACAAGTATGATTTCTGTGGAGCGGAATGCAAGGGAAATTTTATCATTAGTGGACTTTTCTTGTCCTCAAGGCACTTCCGGGTCAGACTTTTCTTTTAAAATATGATCTGAAGAGACTTCTTTCTAATCAGTAAGTCAGTCAGTAGTCATAAAATTCACCCAGAGGCTCTTTATGCAAAGCAGGAACGGTGATTTTATAACCTCTATGTCTGGAATGTTAACCTGGTGGAAGATACCTCAGTCCACACTTTCCTGGCCCTTCCTACTTTGATGAGAGGTTCTTGTGGCGATGGATCAGACAGTAACTTCATCACAGATCCTTCAATATATTTAAAATTCAAGTTCTCACTAGATTTGTAAAAAATGTTTGAGCAAAAAATCTCTGAGGAATATCACCAAGATATCTTTTTGGTACAAGACAGTAAAATAGCTATAAAAGTCACGTAGAAAATCAAGAAACCCTATTACAAATGTCTTAGAAACAGTGAGAGAAAGATGAAGAAGCAGAAGCAGCACTGGGAAAAGTAATGAGGAAAGTTGGAAAAAATTATGTTCCCTGTATATGATAATAATAGGATATTGAAAGGATGAAAGAGTTGAAAAGAGAGGAAAGAAATGTAAAACAGGATGAGGTAGAAAGCATAAGCACAGAGAGAAATGATGCCTGGCTTTGATGCTGCTATAGAGTGTAACACTTATTGCACAGCTATGTCATGTTATAGTTTAGTTACATTTTGTAATGATGGGCAACAATAATGTGGTACTCTGCGTGCCTGAGAATAGGATATTATTTCAAATGCAAATTTATTTTCCAGTCATTATTCACAATAAATGTGATCTATGGTTACTACACTGCTCTTATAATAAACATTGGTGATTTATAGCCAAACAATGCATCAGCTAAGAAGCAGACTCATTTAGGTTTCATAGACTTTCACTGTCATTCATGTTTTACAGTCTTTTCTTTTTCCTTTTTTTTCCCCCTAGAATTTTTTTTTAGGGGGATAAGGGGATGGAGGTTTGCTGTTGAAGTGTATGTGCAAAAAAAATTATTCATGGCACAAGAGAATGAGGCCATCTGTTCATTTTCAGCAGGGACACAGTGCAAGCATTTTGATTTAGTTCCACCACTGGACTTCAAATCAAAACCCAGAATATTCTCTTGATGCATGCAGTCATTTCTTGTAAACATGTTTCTAAGTGTTCCAATTATTACTGTATGATTTTCCTTGGTGGGATGTCCTAGGCACTAAGGTATAAGCTGCTCTTCATCCCATCTGAATTCTGAATTCAGTCTTCACATATGTTGAGGGGCTTCTTTTTCCCTGAGGCAGAGAATTCAGATTCTTTTTGAGTCAGATTATATTAATCATCGAACTCCAAAATGCCTCTTGTTCTACACTCATTACCCCAACATGGGGGACATTATTAATTGCTTCACAGTTGTTTACAGTTCTCTCAGAGTCAGTATGAATTCTGCTCAGAAGGATTAGAAATGCTGGTTTCTGACCAGAATTAGAAATTCTGGATTCAGTATAAAACAGGACATTTCATTGATAAATAGGTACATAAGAAAAATAGAAGAGCATGTGAATACAGTATAATGAAACATAAGTGTGTGAGTTACCACTTAAAGCAAATTTTACAGTAATGGAAGATACACAGTGTTATGACTAAGAAAATGCAAACAAACAAGAAAATAAAACCCAGAATGAGATGCTGAAAACCTGTAAAATTGTCAAAGGATTATGGGGAAGTGGTTTGGTCAAACAACTCATGAATTTTTTTCATTTTTATTTTTAAAGAGGCGCCATCTGTCTCTGGAAAAAGCAGCCAAAATTCATGAGTTTAACAAAATTTATTTATAAGTAATATTTTCATAACATTTTATTTGCAGATAATCATTTGAAAGTAAGTTTTAATAATCTTGTTACAAACTCTCTATCAGTCCTAAATATTGTCAGCTCACAGCCTTCTGTCATATGAGCAACAGGAATTTTTTACAGTTGCAGGAAGTTTTCATCTTTTTTGTAAAGTGTAATTGAGTTGTTGCCCCAAGACTAGTTTCACACAGCGATCGTGAATTCCACAACATGGACTAGGAGATTTTCTCATAAAAGATCCATTCTCCTAAACTAGTCAGTACCTGTTTTTTTTTTCTTTTGGACTCCACACTAATACTTCCCTTGTTCCTACTGCCCAATCTCAACTTTGCATGTGTAAAAGGAAATTTAAGAATGCCAAAAAGGTTTGAAATCTATATCAAGGGGAGGGAGTTGCTGAGCCCGGATGGGACAATAGGCCTTAATATATACTGCTATTGTGGGAAAAGGGAACTATTGATCTGAGATACACCTTAGCATATGGCTAGCCACCATACTAGGGGAAAGGTAACCACTGAAGTCAAATGCCTTGGTGTGGCATTTGCTAATACAAATATATTTGGTATTGCATAGATATGGACTACCTGAAATGTTAATTAAACTTAAGTTTTAGGTTGTGGAATACTTATGGACTACAACAATTGAACTAATGCAATGCTGAGCTAACATAGTAAGTAGAACGTATGAAAAACAGTGGGATAATGATGTGAATATGTCAGCTGCAGAAAGAAGGAAGAAGGAACGGTCATTTCTGATTAGTTCTCAGGAGGTGACTCCCCAGAGGATCATTCTCAGGATGAGGACATAATGACCAAGGACACAGCAATCAGTCATCTCCAGACTGAGAAACTCAGCAAAAGTAAAAATCAGTCTGCAAAACTGGGGAAGAACAGAAAGAATAACATAATCAGTCTTTTGAGGGGATAAAAGGCAACTCAAAAGACAACTAAACTTTTGCTGTAAGGAGGACCAACACTGCAGGTATCAGTGGCTGAGAGTCAACTGCTGTGGAGGCAAGCACCATCTCCAAGTCACCTTGACACTCCATCAGGATGCTGCTGGTTCCCCTGTATGATGGATATGAACTCTAAGGACCAAGATAGGGGTCTTGTTAACTTAAGCATGTTAGGAGAACTCAGGGATTTGGGACTGAGGGTGCTCACCATACCCATAACATTATTCTGCTAATATTTTAATGATAACATGATGTTGAGTTTGTAGTAGTTATCCACTACCATTGACATAATCTAATTAGTTATTTCATAAGATTGCTATGGTTATATTTTCTACTGCCATTCTCATAATTATCTTATTGCTATGATTGTCAGTTATTATTTGTTGTTTTGTCCCATAGTTGAATGTTGTTGACCTGTAGTTGTACTTATTATTGCTATGCTTAAGTGCTAGGATTTACATAAGCTTCCAATCAACAAAAGCTATTAAATACCATACATACCTCCTCACATCATTAATCTCTTTCTTTGCTGGATAAAAACTCTGCATGCTGCTGAAGACTATCCTGCTAACAGCTTGCCCATTAAATTCCACTTCCTCTCTTCACGGTTCTTCATTCAGCCTGGCTCCCTTGTTGCCTTCTGACCTTCACTTGTGTCTTTCCATTAGTGCTCAAAAGCTTTCTAATAAAAATCTTCATTTCTGGGCTCTAGATCTAATCTCATTTCTTCTCTTCCACCATATTAACCCTTTTATTTTGCACAGATCATTGTCTGCAACAATGCTATTGTTTCTTACCAGACTATATCCATGCACATTTGTCTAGCCTTTCCAGACATCTCTAATTTCCCTTCACTTCTAATCACAGATTCCCGAATCACTCCTCTGAAGTTATATACCAGAATCCTGCTGACATTTTTTTTTAATAAGTCTCAGTTTACACCATGTTATGTGTTTTCCTTGAAACTGAACCTCCTATGCCCCTCCTAATCTCTGTCTAGTCCAAAAATATCTTTTATCTTGATTGAATTCAAATAAGATAGTTTGCACCCTCATGTCCTCTATCCACTTTCTCTTGCTGCCTGGGCACAAATACAGAGTTGTTGATTGGTTGTTCAAGAGGAACAATCCTTTAGACGAAGGTCCATCCAGGGGGTCGCCCAGGGTGAGGCAGTCAGCCCCACGCATTATGACTGCCTCTGCTGAGAAAAAAAGGAGGGTAATTGTCATAGGCGATTCCCTTCTGAGGGGAACAGAGGGCCCAATGTGCCGACCGGACTCATCCCACAGGGAAGTCTGCTGCCTCCCTGGGGCCCGGGTCAGAGACATCACTAGGAAACTCGCTGATCTGGTACGGCCTTCCGATTACTACCCACTGTTGGTTATACAGGCTGGCAGTGATGAGGTTGCAGAGAGAAGTCCTGCAGTGATCAAAAGGGACTTCAGGGCACTGGGGCAACTGGTTGAAGGATCAGGAGCACAGGTAGTGTTTTCCTCTATCCCTACAGTGGCAGGGAAGAATCCTGAAAGGAACAGGAAAACACACCTGATCAACACGTGGCTCAGGGGCTGGTGCCATCGGAAGAATTTTG
>NW_008794490.1:980264-985611 GCF_000699145.1 Aptenodytes forsteri
AGTCCCCATCCCTGGAGGTATTTAAAAGACGAGTAGATGAGGCCCTTAGGGACATGGTTTAGTGGACATGTTGGTGTTGGTTTGACGGTTGGACTCAATGATCTTAGAGGTCTTTTCCAACCTCAATGATTCTATGATTTTATGATTCTATGATTTTGCTGTTGCTTATAATTCTTAGACACAGAGCTACCATGAGGCATGAATATCTGCTGAGACCTGGCCAGAACATGCTCAGTGCAGATGGAGGGTTTAGGGAATGGAGCTGTGAAAGTCTGCTTTTCAATTCAATATATATTAATTGCAATTTTTTTTAAGATGTGTAATTTGGCTAAACTCTGTGTTTTTTCACAAACATTGCAAAAATCTATGTTTCCTGACAAACTTCATCTCCACAATTCAAAGCATGAGGCACAAAGAGCTTTTAAGAAGTTTCTAGATTTCTTTAACATGGATAAAAACCCAGATATCCACCTTCAGCCTCTTTCAGAGAAATGCCTAGCATATTTGGGCTTGATTTTTTAATTCTTTTTTTTTTTTTTTTTTTTTTTTAAATCAGGCATACATAACATTTAGAAGCTGATGATTAGAGTTTAGCTAATTTTTGTTAAGTAATAAGACAGGTAGAAAAATGGTGTTATTCTTGGAAACATTAGGAAACCTTATAGTAAGTAATGTTATCACCCCTACTTCCTGTAATTAGTACAGTATTGCAATTCTTTAACTGTTGTTAAAATAGTTGTGTGGTTTAATAAAATTCCATTTAAATAAGTTGCACAACATCTTTCTTGTCTCTTGTAACATTCTATTTAGTAGTTTACAGGTCTGAGTTTGATCTGAATTTCTAAAGGACGTGGCAATATTTCCATATAATATAGTTTGGCCATAAGGACTAGTGAAGACAAGATTTTTAATCAGTGTCAGTTTCTCTGCAGAGAACTGTTCTATTCTTTGTTTAACATCAGACTGATTTGTCTGCACATTACAAACACAATGATTTGCTTTCCCAGCAAGCAGTAGTATCATGTTTTACCAAGATGACAACTGTGTTTGAAAGACAGAAATTACTTTAGCAATTTATATCAGTGCCCTGACAGCTAATGTTCATTAAGAGATCCCAAGACATTTTTATAAGGATAAGAGTATTAATCCCATTTTTCTGGTGAAAATCTAGTCTGAGTAAGTTGGTTCTGTGTGAAACACCCCTATACTTCTCTCTGGAGAGGTTATTAATCATTTCCCTTCTTAACAGTCTTTTTTTTTCTTGAGGGTGGGGGCGTTGTTAGTTGTTTGTTTGTTTACAGAAGTTTTGTTATAGAGGATAACTATTATAGTATACCCCAGAGACATGTGCATTGAAGAAGTGAATGATCACTTCACACAACAAAAAACTCTATTGAAAGAATAAAAAATGAAAAGCAAAGAATAAAATGAAAATGGAAGTTGCTTGCATGATAGCTAATGAAATAAAGGGTCTTACAGATACAGTAAACTTTTGTGGTGTATACCTATAGAAAGACAAGAAGATTTATTAGAACAAGAACAATAGGTTATTTGTGGGATGACATTTTAAGGTAGTGTCTTGGTACTCCTCAGCCAGTTTCCAAAAGTCATTTGCAGACATGATTGAACTAATGCTGGCTAATGTTAAGGGAAATTATTAACTCTTCACCCTTCCATGAATGAAGTTTGGGTATACAAATTTTTCATTTTATTTTTAGGAAAAAAACATTTTGTGAGAACAAAACAAAACATAACGATCTTTGATGAATATAGTAATATCACCAAAAACAGGCTGTGCACTTTGATGCTAGCATTAATATTTGTCCATTATTTTGTTATCAGGGTCTAAATTATCAAAGAACTTCTAAAACTTACATAGGGGAGTGGAGGGAAAGGGAATCATCAAGATCTACTTAAGTCTACATATATGTATTTGCATGAGTACATGAATCAAGTAAATGTGCTAAGGCAGATTCACAAATACTTTTCACATGGAAATAACCATTTATACAGATTTATACATAAAAAATTAGCACAGTCTCATTTACACCTGATCCAATTTAGAATAGTTTTATAGTCTGACAAAGTTTCAAATAAATTCAACTGAAGTTGCATATATTTGACAGAACTGTCTTTGCTACCTGTTTTATAACTTTCAATATTTTTTATGCTAAACTGCTTTAAAAGTGCTTGTATTTTAAAATAATTTGTATGCCTTTTGGGGAATGATGATTGTTGTGGTCATTATCTGAATTATTGGCTAATAATTCCATGTGAATGCTGCTGTGTGCATACTCACTAATGTGAGAATGAAATCGGTATTTCATCTGTTCAAAGCTATCAAGAATGTAAACTTTAATACTGTTTCTAAGCAATTAGCTGAGAATCCCTTAGTAGATAACACCTATAAAATATAATCATGACACAGACAAGTAACCCCTTGAAAATGGACAGTTTCTAAGATTTATTACTAAGCAGAACCCCAGCTGGTTTAATGTGATGGAAGTACATTGAAATTTTAGCAACTCCCAGCTAAGCATCTGAGCTGTAAATGTAAACAGAAACAGGAGCTGAAAACAGTTAGCAGCAGAAGTGAAGTACTTGCAATTCAAGAACATACTTCACCAGAATTGGAGATTTAACTTGAAAGCATCTTAACTTTGGTGAAGGGGAAGAAGTAGAGGAGAATGATTTTGCTGAGAATGTATATACTTTGCTCATTTCCTGCATTTTCCCACATATGTTATCTTGCTTTCTGAGTTAGCACACTGAAGGCTCCCAACTGATGTGCACACTTAATGTGTGGAGAATTTCCATTAACTTTGTGACATATAGTTAATATTTTTAGTGACTATTGCTGTCTGAACACTTGCGAGAAAATGATGAGAGTGAAGAAATGGTTTCCCGTGTTACCACACAGAAGGTGTTCTTGTCAGTTCTTCCCTCTGACATTTGGTTCTGTCTCATCCAAGACATGACAGAAACAACTATTGCTGAACAGGAGAGTTTTTTAGGTTTGCACTTTGCTACCTACTGTATCTCTTTATGTGTATTTTCTAGAGGAACTGTACTATTATCAGAGAAGGAACAGTCACTGCCAAACAATCTTCTTGTTACAGACAAAAATTATGTGGAACATCATGGCAGGGATATCAATCTCCATTTTATTTGTGTGACCAATCAATGAATCCCTACAATGGAAGAAAGTTCAGAGAAGATAGGTGTAGTGGGTTAAGCTTGGCTGACTGCCAGATGCCCACCAAGCCACTCTCTCACTCCCCCTCCTCAACAGGACAGGGAAAGAAAATATGATGGAAAAACTTATGGGTTGAGATAAAGACAGGGAGATCACCCAACAATTACCATCATGGGCAAAGAAGACTCAAGTTGGAAAAAGAGCAATTACATTTTTTGCCAACAAAAATAGAGTAAGATGGTGAGAAACAAAGACAAAACTAAAAGTATCTTCCTTCCACCCCTCCTTCTTCCCAGGCTCAATTTCATTCCTTAATTCCTGACTCTTCTACCTCCTCCCCCTGAGTGGCATGGGGAATGGGGAATGAGGATTGCGGTCAGTTCATAACACTTTGTCTCTGCCACTCCATCTTTGTTACACTTCTCCCGTGCTCCAGTGTGGGGTTCCTCATGAGGGATACAGTCCTTCATGAACTGCTCCAATGTGGGTCCTTCCCACGGGCTGCAGTTCTTCAAGAACTGCTCCAGCATGGGTCCTCTCCATGATGTACAGTCCATCAGGAACATACTGTTACAGCATGGATCCCCCATGGGCTGCAGCTCCTGCCAGGAGCCTGCTCCTGTATGGGCTCTCCACAGTTTGCAACTTCCTTCAGGGCATCTCCACCTGCTGCAGCGTGGTCCTCCATGGGCAGCCTGGAGCATAACCTGTGTCACCATGGTCTTCTCCATGGGCTACAGGGGAATCTACTCTGGCACCTGGAACACCTCCCCCAGCTCCTTCTTCACTGACCATGGTGTCTGCAGGGTTGTTTCGCTCACATTTTTTCTCACTCTTCTCTCTCCCAACTGCTGTGCAACATTTTTCACCCTTTCTTAAATGTGTTATCACACAGGCACCACCAGTTTGCCTGATGGGCTCAGCTGTGTCTTGTGGTGGGTCCATTAGAGCCATCTGGAATCAGCTATGTCCAGCATGGGGCAGCCCTGGTCTCTCCTCACAGCCCCCCGCTACCAAAACATGGACACATAAACCCAATACTATAGAAAGGATGATGTGCTCATAAATTCCAGAAAAGAATACAATGACCACAGCTATTACAAAAGAAGCACAACATAAAGGAGACCAGAGAGTAGCCTTTGCTTTAGATAAATGGCATATCAGCTGACTGTGTGAAGAGGTTATGTAAATGGCCCTCCCTAAAATAGTCAATAGAAAGTATTATCTTCCCCAGACAACCAGACCTGCATGGGAAAGTGCATATGTGGCTCTCATAAAAATTGAAAAACCAATAAAATGAAGTTTGAAGAGACCAACAGGCTTGAGCTGGCTTTAACTCATGCATTCCTTCCTGGAGACTGAGGACACCCAGCACCATGATGGTGAGCTTACAGAGACCAGTAATAGGAAACATGTCTGTATTGTGATCCAACTGTACATTACAATCATTATATTGTGTTTGTGTTGTGATTTCATTATGTTTCTGTATCATTCTGCAAAATCAAAGTCCCATGTAACGTCAAATATTCACAAATAAGTAAATCTGATATTAAACTCTCCTTGTATGGAATATCTAAAAGAACCTGGCCAGAGAGTACTGGATTCTGACAATTTACAATAATTCAAAAATATAAAAATGAGAGTCAATCTGGAAAAGAAAAAATCCCAAAACTAAAACATTCTCCCTAACAATGGCAACAGAAAAAAAAGAACAAACCCAATTATTGTATTTGGAGTGATTGGAAGGTGGAAAAAGGGAGAAAAATCATAGAATCATAGAATAGTTTGGGTTGGAAGGGACCTTTAAAGGTCATCTAGTCCAACCCCCCTGCCACAGGCAGGGACATCTTCAACTAGATCAGGTTGCTCACAGCCCCCTCCAACCTGACCTGGAATGTTTCCAGGGATGAGGCATCCACCACCTCTCCGGGCAACCTGTGCCAGTGTTTCACCACCCTCAGCATCAAAAATTTCTTCGTTATAGCTAGGCTAAATCTACTCCCCTTTAGTTTGAAGCCATTCCACCTTGCCCTGTCTGTCCTGGTTTGCAGGGATAAAGTTAATTTCCTTCTTAGTAGCTGGTACAGTGCTGTGTTTTGGATTTAAGACCAGAACAAAGTTGCTAACACACCAATGTTTTAGTTGTTGCTA
>NW_008794490.1:986381-989571 GCF_000699145.1 Aptenodytes forsteri
GGCCCACTTCTCCAGCTTGTCCAGGTCCCTCTGGATGGCATCCCGTCCCTCTGGCGTGTCGACTGCACCACTCAGCTTGGTGTCATCTGCAAACTTGCTGAGGGTGCACTCGATCCCACTGTCTATATCATTGATGAAGATATTAAACAGTACTGGTCACAATACGGACCCCTGCGGGACGCCACTTGTCACCAGTCTCTATCTGGACATTGAGCCGTTGACCACTACCCTCTGGATGCGACCATCTAACCAATTCCTCACCCGCCAGATAGTCCACCCATCAAATCCATGCCTCTCCAGTTTAGAGAGAAGGATGTTGTAGGGGACCATGCCAAAGGCCTTGCAGAGGTCCAGGTAGACGACATCTGTAGCCCTTCCCATGTCCACTGAGGTAGTCACTTCATCAATAGAGTATTTATAACTCTATAACTACCCTGGCTTGTCCATTATAATAAAAGCATTATATAACTCTTTAAAGTTTGAATTTTAACACAGTTTAGGGGGGATGAATAATTCCATTTATGTCCAGATATAATTTGATCAGCCTACAGAGTGTGATTAGTATGATGATCCACGTCTTCAAATCGTTGGACTGCATTACTCATATGTCTGCGTATGACACATACAATTTTTCAGGAAACCAGTGACAAAAAAATATTTACCAATTTCATATCTTGTAGTTTATTTGTTATAGCTATCAGTGTTAGATTTTATGAAATATTCCTTCTAATGTTTTGAAATACTTGTGTTTGTCTGAAAAACAGTTTAGGTTACTGTTAATAATATTCAACATTTTTCTTTCCATTGTTTTCTGTAAGTCAGACTTGCAGGCTTGACTGGCAATCCCTTACTTGAAAAAGCAAGATGGCGTTGCTTGAAACCTTTGTTTTGAAAGAACATCTTGTTCATCATTTAGTGTTTAGCTTTGTTAAGCTGTGTCATATCAGATTAAAAGCAAGTACCAAAAAATGAATAGTGAAATCTCCACTCTGCCAAACAGCCAATATACGATGTCAGTCACTATCAAAACAACTTGTGAGTCTTGGACACGTCTCCTAATCATAGAAAAATTTGGTCTGGAGCCTTATGAGAATGAACCTCTCCTTCATCCAGGTACAGTATCAAATCCATAGATACTTTATGGGCTGTAAACAGCTGATGGATTAACTCCCTTGCACTTGAAAAATCCTACAGAAAGGCTCCCCTGCTTCTCATGGAGCTTTCAGACATAACCGCTTTGCTTTTTAGTAATTCAAGGGAAAGTCTCTCTCATTGTACCACTGTGATAAGATACAGTGTGTTGAGGGGAAGTCTAATTAGATTTGACATTTTAATTGAAGAATGATAAATGCCTTTCACCAAATTTTGTAGAAACTGTTCACAGGTGACTGCTTACATAATAGATTTTATCCACAGCAGCCTCAAGGTATGCTTTGAAACTCTGTTTGGCTACAGCTAAGAGAATGAAAAATACCTTTTTCATCATTTCACCACACGTGGCTCTGTTGTGAAAGGTACATAATCTTTGGCATTATCTTCATTACTGATCATACAGTTGTTCATAATGCAAAAGCTATTTACTGGTATGTCTGTAAAGGTTTATAAACTTCATATTTGGAAAATAAAACAAAGTATTATATAAGAGTTAATAGGAATATGATAGAAGAAATAATGAAAAAAAAAAGTAGTTTATTTTCAATTGAAGGCAAATGTCCACTGCATATTCCTACTACATCTCTGTTGTAAATACCTCTGTGTCTGTTTTGCCAAAAAGAAGGGGCAGAGCACATCTCTTCCTGATCAAAATGCCTTTGAGTCATTAAGACCCATGTTCCCTAAACCTCTATGTACTCTCTGCACACAGTGATAAAATTTCCACAGGCCAGCAGATCAATTCCTGAGTGGCTTTTCTATATATTCTCCTACATGTCACAATTAACATTTTCCAATTACACTTCTAATCAGTATATTCTGAGTTGGCTGGAACCAGTAGATATCTTAGAGTTGCCTCAATCTTCCATGTTTTTAAGTGTGTCTCCTAGGCTGAACATGAAAGTTCAAAATTTAGTGGGTATCACTAATGGGTTAGTGGGTTAAATGAATTAATTACCAGAATGTCTGTGCTATTAACCTAAGGAAGGGCTAAGTATATCTATTTGGATCTAGTAATGAACAATTAGGCATATCTGTGTTTTCTGATTTAATTCAGCTTGCGTTAGGTTCTGAACTTGAATCTCCCTTTATGAAATTCATCACAACAGGAATAAATAGATTCTATTTGCTAAACATTAGAAGCACAACTGCATTGTAAAAGAAATCTACATTCAACAAAATATTTTCCAGTTCTGTTAAATGGTTAAAGAGCCCAATAACTGACAAAAAAAAAATATTTTACTGAGACTGACAATGGCAATTATCCTGTTTATCAGCAAAGTGCGGTGTGAGACACATATTTGGAGGATAAGAAGGGCTTTGTATGAGCAATCACATGCATATTAATAGCTTTGTGAAATGTAGAATATTTGGGCACAGCACAAAGTGACAGATAAAATGTTTGAGGTAAATCATTTTGCTACAACTGACATCCCGCTTAAATTATATATAAATTATGGCAATGATAAAACTAGCTGACAAAGCCAGAAACAAACAAAATGCTCCTCCAGTGAAATTATCATATCTGTAACAGCTATATCAAATGTGACTTAAAGTTACAGCAAAAAGGTTTAGTCATCACTTTTTCTATATCCTTTCTTCTTTCATCCTTACTAATGGAAATGCAGTAGCACAAGCCATGAAAACAAGCTAGAAACTTCTAGAGTCCATGTTTCTTCCTTAACAGCCCAGAATAGAAATGTAGTAAAAATTAGGTTTAGATTCACAAAAGTACTGAGGAATCAAAAAATACAACATAAAGGACCTGTGAACATCAAAGCCCGGGAGTACAAGATAAAAACCTATTCTTTAGTCAGTTGAAAGTCTGGTGGTGACTGGCCTTCACCAGCAAAGCTTCTTCTGGGTCACATTGTGTATGGTCTTACGCTTTAAGTCCTGTGTCCTGGTTTTGGCTGGGATAGAGTTAATTTTCTTCCTAGTAGCTGGTACAGTGCTGTGTTTTGGATTTAGCATGAGAATAATGTGATAACACACCGATGTTTTAGTTGTTGCTAAGCAGTGTTTATACTAGTCAAGG
>NW_008794490.1:989614-996566 GCF_000699145.1 Aptenodytes forsteri
ATTCCATACCATGTGACATCATGCTCAGTATATAAGCTGGCAGGAGTTGTCCGGGAGGCAGTGATCGCTGCTCGGGGACTGGCTGGGCATCGGTGAGCAGGTGCTGAGCAATTGCATTGTGCATCACTTGCTTTGTATATTCTTGTATTATTATTATTATTTTACTTCATTTTATTTCAAGTATTAAATTGTTCTTATCTCAGCCCATGAGTTTTCTTGCTTTTGCTCTTCCGATTCTCTCCCCCATCCCACCAGCGTAGGGGGAGCGTGCGAGCGGCTGTGTGGTGCTCAGTTGCTGGCTGAGGTTAAACTACGACATCCTGCCGGAGATTTCTGCCTGCATTCCTCTAGCCGTTATGTGGAAAACCCAACACACCTGTCTGTGTTTGCATTTCTTTGCAGAACCCAAGCCAAACCATGTTTGAACTACATCAAAAACACACTCAATAGCAGCATATCTGCCATAACTATTCTCTAAAGAAAAAACATTGTGATAGAAAGGCTGTTGCCTTCTCACCATGAAACAGCCTACTCCTGTGATATTCCCAAGAAGGGAGAAACCTCAGTTCCATGCTTCCTTCACCTGGGAGGAATCAGAATTTTTAAACTTACTTTGTCTTGCAATGTCCTATCATAAAAGAATACTTTCAAGAGATATAGAAGTCTGTAGAGCTCCCATGTATCAGAGAATAATAAACATGAAAAGCCTACATAAAGCACAGGGTCATAAACATCCTTCTCATTTTAATTTATTTCAATTAGTTCCACAAATAGGGTGGAACCCAATCAATCTAATTTAAAAACTTAATTCAGGTACTGCCATGTCTAACTATCCATGACTAAGTCTTCGGGCTTTTGAGGGGGGGATTCAGGTAAGTTAAGGATTTGGATATTTCAGGTGGTTTTCTATCAAACTGTAAGCTACAATAAAATTTTAGGCAAGAATACATCTTTTATCAGAATAGGCTCTTTTAATCATAAATGGGTAACAGGATGGGTAACAGGAGAGGTGGGTAACATAGATGGGTAACAGGAGAGGTACCTTAAAGAAATGAGAACGCAGCTAACAGAGGCAGCTATTTGTACAGCAGTTTCTAGACTCTGTTTCTCTGAGATCTTCCCGAGTTTCTAGGAACTTTGTCAGGGGTCTGGAAACCCTCTAAAGAACTTGATCTCTGATTAGGGAGAGTCAAGCACTCTTAGCTGGTGCTAGGTAGGGAGAGACCTGTATAAAAGCCAGGCCTAGAGCACAGCTGCAAAGGTGCAGCCAACAAATGCAGCAGTTTACACAGTGGGGTGCAAAGAAGCGGTTTTCAGGTCTGAGCAGCATACTAACATTCTCAGATTTGTGGTGATACGCCACAGGGCATGTTCCCCAGCAGGTGTTGGAGCAGCTATCCCTGCCAGGGCAGAGGTTTCAACACAGACAGAGAGAGCTTCAGATGGTGGGTGCAGCCTTGCAAGTCACAGGCTGCAGGAAGTGCCTGGAGCCTCTTCCTGGGGCTGGAGAGATGGTTCCCTTTCCTGCAGGAGGTGTGCTGTTGTTGAAGAGCTGTGTCACCAAGTGGAGGAGTTATGGGAGGAAGTCAGTGGGCTGTGTAGCATCAAAGAGGATGAATGAGAGAGAGACAGGATCTCTCAAGGATCCTACAGCTTCAGAGCCCAGAACCCCAACTGCAGTGGAGACACAAGCAGAGTCTGTCCCTAGCAGAATGGTACCTGGGGCTGGAGATGGTTCCCTTTCCTGCAGGAGGTGTGCTGTTGTTGAAGAGCTGTGTCACCAAGTGGAGGAGTTATGGGAGGAAGTCAGTGGGCTGTGTAGCATCAAAGAGGATGAATGAGAGAGAGACAGGATCTCTCAAGGATCCTACAGCTTCAGAGCCCAGAACCCCAACTGCAGTGGAGACACAAGCAGAGTCTGTCCCTAGCAGAATGGTAAGTGGAAACTCGGGGGAAGACAAAGGCTGGAAACTGGTAACTTCTGGCACCAAGAGGAGGGCTCCTGTTCCACCTGAAGGCTTGCAACTATGAAACAGGTTCATTGCCCTCAAAACTGAGGAGGAGGAGTTGGAGGAGGAGATGCTTTTAAGCAAAGCATGTGGGCTGACTGACCCTGAGCCACACAGGGGCACCAGGTGGAAATAGCAAGTGATAGTAGTGATAAATCCCTGCTGGGGAGCATGGAGACACCCGTCTGCCACCTTCACTTGTCATCTGGAGAAGTACGCTGCTTCCTGAGCTCCCAAATCTGGGATGTTATGGAAAGACTGCCAAAGCTTGACTGATTATTACCCCCTGCTGTTCTTCCATATGGGCACCAATGGTACTGCTAGGGGCAACCTGGAGAGTATCAAAAGTGACTACAGAGGTCTGGGGGTGATAGTCAGTGATATGGGGGCTCAGGTGATGTTGTCCTCAGTCCTGCTGGTGAGGAGGAGGATAGGGCTGGCACTGCATGTCAACTACTGATTGCAGAGCTGGTGTCAGCAACAGGGGTTTGGTTTCTATGATCAAGGGACCCCATCTGAGGATCAACATCTGTTTGGGAGAGATGGGATCCACCTCCCTAAGTGGGGCAAAGGTATCTTTGCCAATAGGATGGCTGGCCATCATCTAACAGAAGGGCTTTACACTAGGAATGATGGGGGAGGGATAGAGTTTCTAGCAGCCCTGTCATAAAGTGACAAGCAAAGGACCTGGGATGATATGAACAAAAAAAAATAAAGCAGGGCTTAAGTTTGGTCACCTCAAGCATTTGCCTGTAAGCAAGGAAGTGCCTAGAAGGCATCATTATGGGGAAACACCCCACAGATCCTTTCTGAAAAATCAGCATGCTGGGATGCCTCTATGAAGTGCCTGTGCACTCCCACACGTACATGGGGAATAAACACAAGGAATTAGACATCTGTGTACAGTTGCAGGGCTATAATCTTGTTGGGATCATGGACGTGTGGTGGGATTGCTCAGATGACTAGAGTGCTGCAATGGAGGGATACAGGCCCTTTAGGAAGGACAGGCCTAGAAGATGAGGAGTGGAATTGCCCTATAGGAAACAGCAGCTAGAATGCATGGAGCTGTACTCAGGGATGGATGATGAGACAATTGAGACCCTACAGGTAAGGGTTAAAGAACAGATCAGTATGGGCAACATTGTAGTGGATGTCTGCTACAGGCTGCCTGACCAAGAAGAACAAGTGGATGAAACCTTCTGCAGACTAGTAATAGCCTCATAATTGCAGTCCCTGCTTCTCATGGGAGATTTCAATCACCCTGATATCTGCTGCTATGATCATGAGATGGTGGAGTTCAGGATCCTGATAGGAGGGAGCAGGGAAAAAGCAAGATCACAGCCCTGGACTTCAGAACAGATTTTGGCCTCTTCATGGATCTGCTTGGAAGAGTCTCATGGGATGAGGTCTTGGAAGGAAGAAAGGCCCAAGGAAGCGGTTGATATTCAAGGATCACCGTCTCCAAGCTTAAGAGCAGTCCATCCCAATGAGCAGAGAATCAGCAAAATTGCCAAGAGGACTGCATGGATGAACAAGGTACTCCTAGCAAAATTCAAATGTAGAATGTAATATACAGAAGGTGGAAGCAGGGACAGGTAACTTGGGAGGAATATAGAGACACTGAGCATACAGAGGTGTGGTTAGGAAAGCCAATCCCCATCTGTAGTTGAATCTGGTAAGGGATGTCAAAGGCAACAAGTGTATCTATAAGTACCTAAGTTGCAAAAGGAAGACTAGGGGAAAATGTGGGCCCATTGCTGAATGGAGCAGGGGCCCTGGTGACACAGGACATGGCAAAGATACTGAATGCTTTCTTCACTTCTGTCTTTACTAGTGAGACCGGCCTTCAGGAATCATAGAATAATAGCATGAGTTGGGTTTGAAGGGACCTTTAAAAATCATCAAGCCCAACCCTCAGGGGGATCTTTCACTTGCTCAAAGCCCCATCCAACCTGACCTTGAACAATTCCAATGATGGCACATCCACAACTTCTCTGGGCAACCAGTTCCGGTGTCTCACCTCCCTCATCCTAAAAAATTTCTTCCTTAAGTCAAACCTAAATATACCCTTTTTCAGTTTGAAACCATTGCCCCTTGTCCTGTCACTACAGGCCTTGGTAAAAAGTCTCTTTCCATCTTTCTTACAAGAAAATAAGCCACCTTTATATACTGCAAGGCCACAATAAGGTCTGCCTGGAGCCTTCTCTTCTCTAAGCTGAACACCACCAACTCTTTCAGCCTTTCTTCACAGGAGAGGTGTTCCAGCCCACTGACCATTTTTGTGGCTCTCCTCTGGACCTGTTCTAACAGGTCCATGTCTCTCTTGTGCTGGGTGGGGGCCCCAGAGCTCTACACAATACTCCAGGTGGGGTCTCACGAGAGTGGACTAGAGAAGGAGAATCACCTCCCTTGACCTGCTGGCCACACTTCTTTTTATGGAGCCCAGGATACAGTTGGCTTTCTGGGCTGCAAGCGCTGAAGAACAGAAAAACTGGAGAACAGAAATATATCCTTTTACCATTGTGGTATGAATTCTAAGACAAAGCTGTAATGTTCAGACAATGTAAAAAAACCCTGATTTTCCCATTGCTGTCTACAGTAAGCACTGTCACAGCAGACACATGCAGTTCAACACCTAGGGATGAAGCTACAGACATAATTTATTTTTCCTTTAAATAATATTCAAGGAAGATCTGGAGAGATTAATTTGACTTCGGGCTAGGAGGCTAGCTCCTTTTATTATGGTTTTGCAATTTATTCACTTCATAGTTTCACAAGGGTGATATACATTATTTTCAAAGACAGTATGGTCTGAGATTTTATTTTGCATGTCTCCAAACCTCTTGGGTTTTTCATCTTACAGTACATTATCTGCAGAACAATAGCAGAGGTAGTAATAATAATAACAACAATAATAATAATGACAGTAATAATGTGTGGGAGAATCCATCTGAAACAAGCCAATGTAAAGAATGGAGTGATGTATTCTTTATACTTTGTTCATTGTAAAGAAAAGAAATAACCATAAAATATGGTATGTTTTCCAAGTCTCTCACAAGCACCTCTTATCAGCTTTGTTCATTTTCATATTATCCCATGATTCCTATTATTATCTAATCCCAGACCTGTTTCCTTAAAAGAATTTTAAAAACATCTGTTTTCTTCAGTGAGTGCTAAGCATTACGTTTATAATGATCCTTAGGCTTCTGAGTCAGATGGAAGCCCCATGATGCTAGAAGATCTACAAAAACAAAGTAGAAGTTTGCACCTGGCACCTCCCATATAAGACAATGTATAATTTTAAACCACTCTGCTTTTCTGTCTTTTTTTCTTTCTTTTTATTCCTGCTTTCTAGATGATCAGCGATATACACTAGTGAAAGACTGAGATTTTAATATACTTTGGCTTGATAGAATATTATACATCAGTAGATGCATAATGTCTTAAACGTTTTGAAGGACTTTTCAGATCAGACCGATCAGCCGTAAAGCCCTCCTGGATATGTTGCAGAACTATATCTTAAAGCAAGATTAAAGTAATTGCTTGTGAGGCAGCAATAATCAGACATTAAAAAGTTTTGAGACTAAACTGATAGAAACAGGATTTGACCCTTTGTTTGGATTTTATGTGATGCACATAGTAAGAATCATGGAGTAGTTACTTAAACACATCTCTATACTTTTCACGAGAAACTGTCACCTTTGTGAGCTTTAATAGACCTCCGCTGTGGAGTATGACAAACGTATAGTAAAATAGAAATAAAACTTCCAAGCACCCAGTACTGCAGCTGAACCTAGGAATATATTTTTTAAAATTTCTAACTCTTTGTTTAAAATGTATATACTCAGAAAATTTGTTTAGCTTCAGAAAATTTTGCTTCTTAAAACATACCTTCTCTAATGATTTTTAGCCAAGTTTTCAATATCAAAAGTTTCATTCTCTGTCTGCTGTTCATATTGAATTGCCTTGACATTTTTCAGAGCAGTCCCACTAAAGCTATTCTGTCTGTTCTACTTCACGTGTGAAAAAGCTTTCTTCATTTTGTAGTTTTCCCACTCTCACTACTATGTTTGTGGACTTTCATATAATCATGTATAAGAAGTAAAAGCATTGAAGCAAACACATAAGTTTCAATTAATCTAAATTATTTTTGTGTTTTCTGTATGTTTTGATATGTTTTTATTCTTTAATATATTTATCATTGAGGTTTTTAAGTGCTTCAGTTAAAATTGTATGTCATAAATTAATGTCCATTTGATAGTAAGAGAACAAAAATCTTATTCTTATCATCAATTGATGAAAACAGTAATTGTAAATTTCATATATGATTATATTATAAGCAGATTGAATCATAAGGAAAATGCTCAGAATTCATATTCAGTCATTATAATACAAAACTATTCCCAGTTGAATGATATATTCTTAACTTATTATCATAGGACAGTTTATAAGAAAATTGCCTAATTAATTAAGTGAGATAGAGATAAAAAAATTAAGTCCAACTGCATAATACTCATGAAAGAAGAAAAATCCATTATGCAAACATTTTGCTTTGCTCTTCAAAAGCCTTGTAAAGAGGAGTATATCCGTGATTATAAATTATTTACTAGTTTTTATCATATTATTTCTTTAATCCAATGCTGTCTACTTGATATTAATGAGTAGCTCCAGATATTAGGTACAAATTGTCATATAAATGTTTAGTCTAAAAATACAGAACTTTATCATTGTGACTAATAGCTACTATGGTGAAGTGTTTGAAATGTTGACCCTTGAATAATAACAGCATGCCACTCTAAGAAAATATTTTTTATCATTCATGTCACTGACTTTATTGTAAGTAGTATTGAGCCTGCTTTTCTACACACAGCAAAGGTTTGAGTTAAGCTACCTGGTAGAAAAAATGATAATAAATCATAATATTTTCTTCTTTTTTTATTATT
>NW_008794490.1:996583-1006694 GCF_000699145.1 Aptenodytes forsteri
TTATTTTCTTGAAAGTTCTTTTTTTTCTGTTAAAAAAGTTCCTGTTCTGTTGTTGTTGTTTGAGTCAAATATCATAACAGTGAGTTTGCAAAACCAATACATAGCATGCAATAAATCTACTTTACTTTCTGTTATGAAAATAATACCTGTAAAATTATTCTGCAAGGAGATGATATTTCTGATTTCCACAATACATTTATGAACTATTGGAATGCAACATATACTTGAAAATTAAAGCGGTTATTAAGATATTTAAAACCTTAGGTATGAACTCTTGCCACATTCTTCCCGCCTTTGTGAATTATTTTCTGACAAAACTGCTCTATAAAGTAAATACATAGTTACCTGAAACTTCTTTAGAATTAATTAAATAAACCTAATTCAACACCTAATTAATAAGACACGTATTTTCTTTGTCCTTTCTTAACTGAAGTAACAAATCCAAAATTTATTTGTGCATACTGTAACACAGACTATAAACCACTTAGATCTGGATTGGTCCCTTCTGTGGAAAAATGTGACTGTGAAGTAGTAAAATACCTTGACATTTTTTTCCAGATTTCTCTCAGTGTGTTTTTTATCACTGAAGTGTAAGATATATTTTCTTTATCATCTCCCTTGTCCTGCATGAGACCTTCCCAAAACGTAAATCCCAACAGAATCCAAGGGAATACAAGATACTTGCTTGAAGGTCTTCTGCATCTGCTCTGGCTCTGGTTTCTAAGGCCCTCCAGCCTGAATAGTAGGCCAATAAACTTTAATAGTTTTAACCATAATTGCCATAATCTGAGTTCTAGCAAAAAATAATCAACCATATCTGTTCTTGTGATTCCATCATGGACTTCTGGAGAGAGAGAGAGATGAAGGCAAAGGGAGATAGAGACCTGCCTTCTGCATTTCTCAAGTAATATAAACTTATATTAGACTTTTTTTTTTTTCTGGAATCAATTCAAGGAATACATGAATCTAATTGCTCTTGTGTATCATTTGCCTTTATATCTTATCTTCAGCACTACTCTTTGTTATGTTCTGCAATACTTACAAAATTAGATAAAACCAAAACAATTTAAAAAAAGATTCCTAAAGTTTTGTGAAAATAAATAATCAATCTTCTAAACAGATGTGTCCAGTCATTTGAGATACCTTAGAATATCAGAAACACTTGTATAGGGCTGACAAGATACAACCTAAAGCAGACACCTATACTCTCAGCCTCAGCTGTAGGTCTAGGGTGACTAGACTAGATTTTATTTATAGATTAATAATAAATGAGATATAAATCAGAATATGTGCTTCTAAAATGGTATATATGAACTTGTAGCAAGAAATATTTAACAATAATTTTTAAACTGGTAAGGCTTCAGCGATCAGCTTGATGGGATAGAAATCCTACAATTGTTGAAATAATACTTCAATCAGTTCTACAGTTATGATTTCTGATCAAGATCAGTCTTGACCTCTGTGGAACACAATTTAGATTGCAGTAATTAATGCTTTCAGCCACAAATATAATTTCATATAAAATATGGAATAAAATTGAACTTTCTGCTCTACAGCATCATTACATCCTTGTTGTGGTAAATTCAGTGCTTTGAATCCATTAACTTTTCATTGTGTGGTGTTATCATCCACTGCTAAAGATTAGCTACTGACACATTTATCAAAGGATGATAAATGAGCTGTCCTTTCAGATGTCTGATTATCTGACCTTTATTCCATTAAAAGCACAAGGGGCTAACAGAGTTAAGTGCTTGCTAGTTTAGAATGAAATTGAACCCAGGAAATGAATGGTATTCATACAATTGGTATTGTCTTCAATAGTACAAATTTACTCCATCAATTTGTGTTTAAATTAAAGAAAACAAAATTTATTGTAAAGCTCTGTAGAAACCCCCTATTTCCACACAAGTTTATTTTAACAAATTCATTGTCTCATGAAGAATCCTTAATTCTAAAAGTTCCCTTTGAGAGAGAACAGTTTTATCATTATCCACTGGACTGTAGATACTCAGCCAAAAAGCACATAGGGTTGCAGAATGCTTTCAAGTGTCTAACAAAAATGTGTTAACTTTTATAAATTTCCATGACATCCAGACAGCTTCTGTCATCTGGATGAACACAATTCTAGAAATCCTCATCTAAAAGTTATTGAGTAAATCCACCAACTTCATATAAATAATTCTATATGTTCACTGATATTAATTTGCTCTTATAAAAACAATGATTTATGCATCTTTGCATACGTAAAGCTTACATGCAACTGTTAGATTGCATAAAGCAAGTACAGTACAATAATCAGTGTTAAATAAACAATCATAAAATTGTTTTTGACATTCAATATGAAATAAGCTTTGCTAGAAATTAGAGCTCTAAGCTTCCATTTCACAAGGATTTTCCACATGCCCAGAGACCTCTGGAAATAAATATTGCCCAGCTAAACTCTGTGTTAAATGCTATCACTGGTGCGAGCCTGAAGTATAGTATTGGGTTAGGAAATGCTAGTGCAGCTTCTTGCAAAAAGATTTTTATGCAATCCAGCCGTCTGCCTTGGCTGCTGCTTGTCACTGAGGGAAAAGAATGGCTAGAGCAAGTGTTTATAATCTCCAAACTATGAGATTGATGAAGATGCATCCTTGGTATAAAAAGCTTCAAATTAAAAAGCAATACGTAGCAAGTTATCAGGTTCCTTTGCTATACTGAGGGTATAGTTGTGTTTTCTTTTCTAGGCAAATCTTGATAATTGCATCCTCCTTTCAAGGTGGCTGGACATGAACTATCCTTAAACTCGTAGTCAAGATGTTGAGATGTTAGCATATGAGTGAACCAACATTCTTACCATCATGACTTACTACCATGAAGAAATCACTTTGGGATTAGGACAAGTTCATCTACTTTCACTGGCTGGAGTGTACACAAAGAAAGCTCATATCTGTTTTAAAAATATCATAAAGGTATGCAGATATTGTTTCAAGTTATTTTTCTTATCTTGGGAATAAACACTAAAACTTTAGGAGACATAGTTAACATGGTTTTTTTGAAGACTATAAATGGAGGAAGGTACAGTTGAAGTGTTACATGTAGCAAATTCTTTTCTTGAGGACCGATCAGTCCTAGGAATCATTTTCTTGAATTAGTTTTAATGTATGAATCACTGTTGTTAAGTTGGTATACCTTATCCAAACCTTCTTGTTAAGGTGACCTATTTTAGCCAAAATGTAGTTCCACTCCAGTACAGTTACTGGCAGCATGACAGTGAAGATCAAATTAATCTCTCGGCCTTTCCTTACTCTGTTCCAGGTTAGTTATTCTTGTCTGGTTTTGTACTAGAGTTTTTTAGAATGATGTCCATGACACTAGCTAACCTTTTAGCTGTCAGTGTATGTTTAAAGTTGGTCATCTGGGCATTTTTTTCTGCAAATATCTTGACAGAATATTTTCCTCTTCTGTGATAACTAACTCCCTAAGTTAAAATTAATTAAAGCTTAGAGGTCGGGATAAGTGCAGGATTACATCTTCTAAATTTAGCTATCTACATATGTCCAAGCCCCCACCACAGGCCAATACAATCCATGGGTGCAGACAAAGATTCAACTCACTTTAAAGTCAACATCTGCCAGGTGATGAGCTAAATAGCTCTCTAAACTCCCTTGGCTAGATTTCTACTGACTATAAATGGAAGCTTAGACCTTTAACATGTCTCTGGATATTTATGTCTAGACAAGTGCATCTAAATGTCTTCATATCACATTAAATCACAACCTCAGATATTTAATTGCCCAGGCAGAGACATGTAGTAGTTTCTGATATGTAGATATTTTTACAGGCCTACAACTGTCTCTCCAAAAAGGTATGGATTGTCTGGAGGGTTTTATTGTGCTTCCTATCTGCCAGCTGTGCAGGTACTGTATGGAATCTTGAAGAACACTGGAAACTAATACTTCAGTAAATGAGTCACAACCGATGGCTGTTTAGGTGGCCAAAGTTAGATAGGATGAAACCCATCTTTGCGCTCCAATTATTGATTCTTTGAGCAGAATTTATTCCCAAGAATGAGAAGTAAGTTTTCACTAAGATTTGAGGGAAAACAACCTTTTCATTTTATTTATGATCAGAACTCTCTTCTACGACTAGTTGTAAACAAACTGATTTACATTTAGAAAATAACTGTTTTCCCCCAAAATTGTCCTCCCTAGCACATTATGCACTAAACCTGTAAGGCTTTATATCTGTTTTCTGTTTGCTTGTCCTCAGTAGAGAATACATAAAGATTTCAAAGCAAGACCGGTGTTGGGAGAAATAGCAACAGACATTATTTTAGTTATTTGTTCCTATCACAGTAATATTCAAATCAGCTTGCTTTCATCGAATCTAATCAAACTCATCTAACTTCATTTTATGCATGAAGTTAGGATCAAACCTAAAATATTTTTCATCTGTTTCCAAAAGACAAGCCACTTTCTTTCTCTTTGAAAACTCTTCAAAGTTGAACTTAATGGTCTTTTGAGGGTGCTGATTTTTTTTTTTTTCCATTGACATAACAAAGACAGAGCCTAAATGACTAGCTGACCCTAAATATCTAACTCCTATGTTACTAAAAGTAAGTGAGATGGGCCCCATGCAGGGAACACTAATCAATAAATAGCAACACCCTGTGCAAAATTCTGTTCAAATTAATAAAGCAGATAAGACTGTGTCTGAAGTTTAGCATGATAATATTGTACAAATACTTCTAAACTACCAGGTTGTTTTATAAAACTTAAAAAATAAAGAAATTGAGAGGTATACAAAATACCAAGCCCAGACCCATGCTTTTAACAATTAATCAAAAAAAGTACTTCCATCATGTAGGGATGGGAATCTCACTAACGGACATTCCTGAGTTTGATTTTAATGAGCAAACACTGTACCACCTGGCATGAGAAAGCACATAAGCAGAAGATAACGGAGAAAGGAATGTGCAGCTGGAAGGAGAAAAACAAGATAAAGTCCATGAAGGCATTTCACATGATCAGGAAGAACAGGCCAATCTGCTAGAGCATAGATGCACATGAACACAAGGCTATAACCTATCTGCAAGCTGCAGGTAGCGCGTGTGTACTTCTGCTTGCTATAAAAGATGCTAACAAAGAGCAATAAAGGTCTTTGGTTGCCGTGCCTGCCAGAGTCCGTGCTGCTTAACCCCCACACCATCAAGCAGATTTTGAGAAACTGGAGATTCTAATTTGATACCGACGCCTACATATGCAGTAGCAACATTCAGTAACAGACTGTCTGACAGCTTAGTATGCAGAAAAATGAAGATATTCTCCAAATTAACTGCAAAATCCCCAGCAGCTGGGAGTATGCAAAACCAGGCCCATAACCTTTGCTGTCCCTGAAACTTGCTTTCCTGTACTTATCTTCTCTAGTATTCACCACTGACAGGCCACACTGCAGCTTCAATTCTTCAATTTTATTTTAGATTTTATACAAGGTTGTAAATACCCTACTGTTTCATTTATAAATGAGAAACTGAAATGCAGAGTTCATCTGCGTTTCATAAAACCAAGCTAGTTGGTAGGTTAGCAAGTCACCGTGATATGATTGCTAGCCTCTGGCCTCCATAGGTTAATGTATAATCAACAATAGGAAATCTTTAGAAAACTGATTCTATTTGAACAATGTTAAAATATTCAGAACTTTCAGATATGGTCTCATTATTTGATTAAAACATTTCTCTGCCACGCATTCTCTCTATCATGTGAGTTTACGTGGCTGAGTCTTACTTTCAAAGAAGGACCTTCATTTTGACATTGTAGGTGTCTTTATAGGTTTGCAAGATAAGAATGGATACCACCTGCCCTCTCCCTTTAACCTGCCTGTCTGATAACGGTGTCATGAATAATACCTCCTAGTGACAACCAAGTATATTAGTCTGTTTCCATTCCAGCAGACTGGCTGACAATCCATCATACTCTAGTGGGCTCCTGGGAAGTCCATAGGGATTATCTGTCAAAAGCCTTGATAGCATTTAAACAGCTAATTACAACTTATTGAGATTCTTGACAAAGCAACCCCATAAAACTGTGTACAGGTCTTGTATGGCAAGGAAGGTTTATACTTTCTGAATCAACATCCAAACCTGCAGTTCATTATTATGTTGGCTATGGAATTCTACCAACCGGGATAAATGAGATTTTTTAAAAGAAAAAAAATATTTGAATCATGATAGCCTTGGGAAATGCTTTGTAGATTTTGGGAATATTCCTTCAGGTTTATTGATGATTTATTTTTTCATTCCTGTAAATATTAGGATTGTTTCACCAAAACTTTTGATTTTTTAGCAGCCTTTTGCATTCTTTCTTACTTTTTTCCTAAGCATATATCAATGAAAAAAACAGTAAACCAATCAACACTAAATCCGTTAATAGAAGTGCGTGGCCTTGAGGAATCTTGTGAACAGCTTGTCTTATAGAAGGTTTTAGGATGGAAGTTTTGACTATAGAAAGCACTGCACTTAGGTTGAGTTTGTACAGCTTGGATGTATATTTCTACCAACAAAATGGTACTATACCAAAGTATAGTGACTCAAGCACTGAAAATAGTCGTTGAACCACAAAAAAACAAGTTTGGCATGAACCTAGCAGGTCTTCAAGTCCACCCTTGCCTCAAGGCAGAATCAGTGTGTCTATTACATTCCTGACAGATGCTTGTTCTCATAAACCCTTCTGATAAGAAGTATCCCACCACCATTCTAGTTGTTTACTGTTGGAAATTTTTAAAGTAGTCTCTCCTGATGAAGCAGCCCTTTACTTTTAACCTTTTTTCCAGCAGACATAAGGAACAATTACCATTCTCTTTGAAGAAAACTTGAACAGTGTAAACACTCTTGTTATTTCTTCTTTAGTTTTCTATGTTCTAAAATAAACAAACCAAATCTTCAAAATTGCTTTACCCAATCTTCAAACTTTGACTTTTAAGTCAAATTCAATAAACATTTAGCTATTCTGGCTAATTTAGTTATCATGGAGTCTCCCCACACCTTTCAGGAAGTGTAGCACCCATAAATGGGTTCAGTATTGCTGCTGTGGACTTAATTCTGCCACTCATACCAGACTATTCCTATTTATACACCTCATTGTCATATTTGCTTTTTTATGTATCATGACCTGTCTTCAGATCAGAACTATTAGCTGGTTTTATCTTTCCTCATCTTATATTTGTGTGATTTTTTCTACCTAAATGTATTTATTGATTTAAATATTTTTTGTTAAAATCTTTTCAAATGATCAAGGTGGGTTTGAATTCTTACCTTATCCTTTGTGGTTTTCAGCCTTTAAAGCTTAGAGAGGTAAAAGTCATCTGTAAAATAAAAGGGCTACATATTTCATTTCCTAGGTTATGAACAAAAATACTTAGTAACTGTTGTCCAAGATAGACAAGCAGAAAATGTCTCCTTACTCATCCTCAGGTGGCAAAGAACCCTTTGATAATAGTATGGTATGGTTTTCCAAATAGTCTTGCACCCATTTATGAACGTGCATCTTATTTTCTCTTAGTTTTCTTACAGATATCAAGTACAGCCGTGTCAAAAGCTTTTCTATGGTCACAGCATATAATATTTCCTAATTCTCTCTCAACCCTCAACCTTGCCAGTCTGCCACAGAACAAAATTAAATTGTATTGACATGATTTGTTTCTGATGAATCCATACTGGCTGATACAGAATTTGTTTCCTGTGTATGGGCACATTTTTTTCCATATATTTGTGAGGATAAAAGAAAAAAAATATGAGTTTCTAATTGACAGTCTCTTCCCATTTTAGCAACAAGCACTATTTTCTAGAATCTCATCCATTTTTCATCATTTCTTCAAAAATAACTGTTTACATCTCTGCTACAAGCACTTCTCTAAGTATTTCAAGATTAATTTTTGTAGATCTAGTTTGTTTGAAGCCATGTAAATTATGACATTACTTTATAATCTATTTTTCTATGCTTGCCACTCTGTGACTGCTGTCAATGGCACTAGATGCCAGAGTGCCATAAGAATTAAATTATTTTCATTATTTTTGTTCAAGATGCTTCCATTTTCTTTTCTAGTTGAAACTTGATTTTGATTTGGTTTGTATTTTCTACTTTTTTGAGACAGGATCTTATTAGTCTCACAAATCGTCTCTAGGTATGGCACTTGCAATGAAAATAATACTCAACAGAAAATAAAAAATAAAATTGGATAAAAATTGATAATACAGAATCATAGAAAGACCACAAGAAATGGAGGCTCTGATGACATTTAATGTGACTTCTTCTGTTCCTACAGAAGGTAAAAACAGAGCAAGATTTTGAAATTATCTGCTTCAGAGAATGGTGCTGTCAAAACCATTGTTACAAGATGCTATTCTCGGGCTGAAAGGTTTATTTGAGGAACTGAGTCCATTTAAATAATTAAGGAAATAGCCCCCTGAGAGTTAAATGAACACAACTAATAAAAGAAAATTTGTGTTAGGAAGTCAGAGCACAATATTAGGATTTTTTTCCACATCTAGTACATTAGTGGAATGGAAACCAGGCAAATCCAGATTTAACTGTGAAAAAAAAAAGTGAAATCAGTATGTGAAAGTAACATTGACTAAGAGCTAGGAAGCCTGATATGATTAAAGGTATCTATACCTGTGTAAGATAATACTATATTTATAATTTAATGTACAGATTGTGCATTGAAGTGGGAAAACTGGAATTCATTGCTGAGGCTGAAATGAAGGTACAGGAACTGACACATGGGAGAATAACTGTTAAACACAAGGAAAAAAGACTGACCTCATGAAAATCAGAAAAAAGACTGGAGGATTACACAGTGTTGAGATGACTGATTTTAGTAAATTGAAACAGTAATGACTGAAAATGACTTCTGAAATAACATGACTTAAGAAAGAGAGAGATCTGTCTAGGTGAAAGGATTGGCAGGGATAAAGCTATAGTTGTTATAAGTGTCTATACTGTTACACTCCAAATTTTGTTATGGGAAAAAGGGAACACGTGTGGAACTAAGAATTTATGGTTGGTTAACGTTTTAAGAGTCTAACAGTCCAAGTTATCTATTACGGAACAGTCTTATTAATTATTCAATTAAAATTGCTACACAAACCTTCCTGGTATCTACCCTTTTTTCCTGATGCTGTGCTCATCCTTCCAGTGTCCCTCTAAGCCCAGCAACTGGCCACTAAGATGGTTAAGGGACTGAAGCTTGGGCCCAAGCTCAAACCTTGGCCCCAGTCCTTGCCTTACCTATGTCACAGAATTACTGATGATGGCCAGGACCTCAGGAGGTGGTTCAGTCAAAGCCCTGTTCAGAGTAGGGTCAGCTAGAGGAGATTGCCCAGGGCCTTGTCCAGTCAGGTCTTGAATTTCTTTAATGATGAAGGCTCCACAACCGCTCTGGGCAACATATTCCTATGTTCAACCACCTTCATTGTGTCTTCTTTTTTTTTACTGTAATTGAGCAAACGATAAATAAAATCCAAATAAACCAAATGTTGAAAATCTAAATGATTTCTAAGGCAAACAGATATTCACATATTCTTCTTAATCTAGTTGGAATTTATACATGTTGAGATATAGGTGATGATGCTTATTTTTTCAAGATGTTTTTCAATCTGGAGTAAGAAATGAGATGTATCTGTTACTCCAGTAGTGGATAGTAATTCAAACTGTCACAGATTTTTTCTGTTTTAGAAATACCTTGAAGAGGGAATAAGCATTACTTTGCAAAGTAGACACCCAACCATGTTTTACAATGAAACATCTGGGGGAACACATACCAACGGGATGGCATGCTCTTCCCTTTGCAAGTAAATAGGGCAGTATCTATTTTCCCATGGCCAGAGTTAGAGTATAGCCAAGTGCAGGCCTAAGAAGTTTCCACTTATCTGTGCTTGCAGGTAAAAGTTGTGTAAATCTCACTGCAATGGATATGAAATCATAGAATCATAGAATCATAGACTTGAGGCCATTCCTCTCGTCCTATCGCTTGTTACTTGGGAGAAGAGACCAACACCCACCTCGCTACAACCTCCTAGTTGTAGAGAGCGATGAGGTCTCCCCTCAGCCTCCTTTTCTCCAGGCTCCAGGCT
>NW_008794490.1:1008108-1011159 GCF_000699145.1 Aptenodytes forsteri
CTTCTCCTCATCCTCGGTGACAATGTTCCCCCCCGCATCCAATAAAGTATATTGTGTATTGTAATTGTAATTTGTATTGTAATTGTGTATTGTAATAAGTGTATTCTCCTAATATCTGTGCTACTCTGAGGTACCCAGGAATAATTTACTGTTTGTTCCACCTACCTCCTGTGTACACAGCTGCCTTTCAGGTTGCTTATACTTGTATTGTGTATTGTAATTGTAATTTGTATTGTAATTGTGTATTGTAATAAGTGTATTCTCCTAATATCTGTGCTACTCTGAGGTACCCAGGAATAATTTACTGTTTGTTCCACCTACCTCCTGTGTACACAGCTGCCTTTCAGGTTGCTTATACTTGTGCTAGCATGGACTGAGTCCTCAAGCCCAGAGGATGCTGTGAGCTCTGGGTCTCTCCACCTTGTGAGGCTGCCCTCACAAGCTCTCTGTATGGAGCATGGGCCAGTCTGACGCTGAGGGCTGTTCCTGCAGGGGTAACTTAGTGTCAGGGTCCTATCACTCTATTGGCTGGCTCCTGAACAACATCTTTGCATAGTAGAGGGAAAAGATTGAAAATAATTAAGTATTATCCACATAGAAACAGATTTTAGTCAATGTTTTTCAAGGCCATTGAGAATATTTTGTGCTTCTAAACAGTCTACTCATTTGAAAGTATTCAAGATTTTAATATTAATTAATTAAGATATAGCATTATGATATGGTAGGTTCCTTTATAATTCCAGTTGCCACTGAGTAAAATAAAGTGTTTGCCCCTTAATACACAGTAACAATGCAGATGGGAACTAAAGTAGAATTTTATATGCAGTTAAAATTATAAGGGGAATTTAAGCAATTCAAACATAATTGCCTGGGATGGAGTTTTGCCAGAATGAAGAATTTTGCTGTCACTGAAATGTCCTTTGGATCTCCAAAGATCACATTTGCTCATGTGTCTGGTTTTACACCTTACTGGACAGATGGTATTTCCAATACAGCAATATCCATGTAATCAGTTTAATATCTGGTCAACAGGGAGGGTTGTGCTTATGAAATGCTGTGGTGGGTTTACGATGGCTGGCTGCCAGGTGCCCACCAAGCCACTCTCTCACTTCCCCTCCTCAGAGAGACAGGGGGAGAAAATAAGATTAAAAACCTGTGGATCCAGATAAAGGCAATTTAATAAAGAAAAGCAAAGGCCGTGTGTGGAAGCAAAGAAAAGCAGAAAGTTTTATTTTCTACTTCCCATCAGCAGGCAAAGTCCAGCCACTTCCTGGGAAGTAAGGTCTCAGTATGCATAGTGGCTGCTTCGGAAGACAAATGCCTTAATAATGAATGCCCTCCCCTCCCTTTCTCTTAGCTTTTATTGCTGAGCATGATGTCATATGGTATGGAATATCCCTTTGGTCAGTTTGGGTCAGCTGTCCTAGCTATGTCCCATCCCAACCTCTTGCCCAGACCCAGCCTGCTGGCCTTTGGGGGAGGAGGGGGGTTGGAGACACAGCCTTGATGCTGTGTGAGCACTGCTCAACAGTATCCAAAACATTGGTGTTATCAACAATTTCTCGCTACAAATACAAAGCACAACACTATAAGGGCTGCTGTGGGGAAAGTTAACTCCATCCCATCCAGACCCAATACAAATGCCCAGGACTAACTTCATTTGAACATGGTACTCACCAAATAAAAAATATAGGGGTTTTTAAAATATAATTTGCATAATACTGTCACTCTTCAAGTCCTACCATTTCTGTACTAGTGTTAGTATTCATTCACACACTTCAACTCCCTGCCTAACAGGTTTGGTTAGATAAAAGAATTCTGTATTGTTCTTCCATCAAGTTTAATTTAAAATGCTATTGTGGAAACTGATAGAAACTATTCTTGCTAATCCCAGAGCTTAGTTAAAGTAGAATATCTTTGTATTAAGATATTGGTTTTATTTGAGACTAAGGAAAAACAATCACTTTTAATTAGTAAAGATAACAAATTAGCCCCAACTTTTCTCCTTTGCATTTGCGTGGGACCTTTCAATACAACTTAGCTCGTTAGACCGTTGACGGCTGCTGATGCAAGTGGTCTACTGGAGGTAATTAATGGAGATTTGTTCAATAAAGTGTGACCTCAAATTTTGTCATCTAACACTTCAGACACCTCTGGGGACACAGAAGACAAGCCTGTAAACAAGACTGCACACATATGAACAATGCATAGCAGTAGCAATGTGGTGCAGAAAGATAGTAAGCCTATCTGATGCCCTGAAATATGATCAATCCTGGCCCAGGCAGGTAGGCAGATAAGATATCTACATTTGAAATGGTAGAAGTTAAGAAAATCACCCCACAATAAACTTTGCCTTATATTTTTCTTCTTTTCAAAGCATAGTCTTGTTAAGTAGCTAAGATTCAATCCTGAATTTAAAAAAGTGTGGCATTTGGTAAATATTACAGAAAATAGAGAAAATAAAATTCTGCAATCCTAAAGAAGACTACAGAAATCAATAGCACTCACGGAAAAGTTAGAAAGAGTCTGAGGACATATATTATTGGTGGAAGGTCTAAGCCATTAAGGATAGTAAATATCATATGGGAACAATAGAGAAAATAAATACAGTTCAGGATTTGTTTTATTACTATAGTGACTGATATAACAGAAAGCAACATTGAAGTACCACTTCCCAGTGCTAATTCTAGAATTACTCGATATTATTTCCATTTTTAATACTGCCATAAGAGAGCTATTAAGCCTATTAGATAACAATTCATTTAATAAAGCAGAAACTAAACAAGCCAGTATATTTTCTTTAGTGAATGTGATGAGAAAGCAGTACCAAGTCTTGCACTAGTTGGTACGCTGTCCTTTTTAAGAATAACAGGATATCGAATGGCAGTGACTGGAGTAGTTGCCAGTTGTACAGTTGTTATATGACTAAAGTATTTGAGCATGTTTAGAGAGTTTTGTCAGGTTTAATGTCTAAGGACCACTAAAGCTTACCAAGCTAGCAAGGTGTTGTGGTTTAACCTCAGCCAGCAACTAAGCACCACACAGCCACTC
>NW_008794490.1:1012496-1025363 GCF_000699145.1 Aptenodytes forsteri
TCATCCACAGGTCACAGTCCCTTCGACTCGAGTTCACACTGGAGTTCCAGCCTGTCCAGTACAGCAGCACAGAAGCAGCAGCGATGCCCTGGCCATCTGCCAGCCCAGGCGCATCACCATTGCTGTTATCAAAATGTTCCCAGGAACAGTAGAATATGATGATAAGCAGCACAGCAGTACAGCAAGCAGCGAAAGCAAAAAGCAGCCACTAACGAGCACTAGACTCTAATCTACAGTAAGAAAAGCAAGCCCCATGGCAAGCACAGGAGCCTGCCAATTAATAGCTAAACAGCTAAACTACCTAGCAACAACTAAAACATTGGTGTGTTATCAAAATTATTCTCATCCTAAATCCAAAACACAGCACTGTACCAACTACTAGGAAGGATATTAACTCTATCCCTGCCAAAACCAGGACACAAGGCTAAGTCATATGAGGATGTGGTCAACATCACAACTGATGATGTTATATAGCCAATCAAAATAGATAAAATAGCAGTTTAGAGTGGGATTGATAGATGTTAAGATTCAACAGATGCTAAATGGAATTCAGGTTTTAAACCTAAAATTTATAGCATTAAGTTTACCACACAACTACGAGGCCCAGGAGTGCTTCAGAAGTTTTAATATGGATGTGTGCCCCAGTTTCACCTCAGCTCTGCAATGAGATGAGAAACAAAGGCTCTCCTTAGTAACCACAGCCACTATTGCAAACTAATGTCACAAATAAACTGATATTGCCATTCAGAATCTTGGAGTAATGAGTAATTTAATAAAGAATTCAAGATGGGAAGGAGTTACACATGTTCATGCAGGTGAGATGTTGTACAAAGACAGGGGGTTGGACTAGGTGACCTTTAAAGGTCCCTTCCAACCCAAACTGTTCTATGATTCTATGATTTAAATTGGCTTTAGGAAAAAAGGAATATTATGACATTCACCTTGGAAAATGCAGATCAATACACTTGGGATAAGTTTACCTGAAACACATACATTTGGTGGAAGGGTGTAAATCCTGAAAGGTAGGATGCTGAGAATTATTTCAATATAATAGTGAATTGGATGCAACATTTGTGAAGGAATAGGGAAACATAAAAGAGCAGGAATACATTGATCTGCACATACTGCAGGGCGAAGACTAACAGTCCATTTCTCTGAGGATCAGATACATCTGTCCTTGAACTACTTTACTCCATTTAAGAAGCTCATTATTGCAATTAGATAGGTAAATGAGAAAAATAATTTTCAATGAGCTGAAGCAAGTATCAGCATATATACTATTTAAAACATTACAATTGATTTTATATGAGATGTATCAGCTTTACTCTACATCCTGCCTGTATTTGGAATTCAATAATTGGTTGTCAGGGATCAATGAAGCAAAAGTCCCCTAATCAATGCAAAGAAAATGTCCTGGTTAAATCTACCTGTGTCTGAACTTAGAGCATCCTAGTCACTAAAATCCACATTTGAACTTGTCCGTATTTGAGATTGGCAACAGTAAATCTACATGATTGCTGCTAACTGACTACTTAATTCTAGTGAGGTCTTGCAACATGACCTGAGAAAAACAAAATATTTCTGAGTCTTTTCAAGGGACAAGTTGCACAGATTCTTTGCACCTATGACTAGAGGGCAATGAGAATGATTTGATCTGATTTCTTACTTGCCTGAGGCCATCTATTCTTGTCAGTTTATAGCTATACTGAACCTGATATCTTAGGGTTTAACATTAACAAAACAATGCAATTTGGCTGAAGGAGGTCATATTATAAAAGAAACTGTACTTCTCTATAGTAATCCAGACATGGAAAATCACTATAGAGGTATGGAGGATACTGGATGCTTGTTCCAATATTTAATTATGTTCACATTAAAATGGTGTCCCTAGTTTTGAATTTGAAATTTTGTCGTGTAAAATTCAAGCCAACTGACTGACAGACATGTTCTGCCTTCTAGAAAGAGTTTGAAAGACTTACCATGATGACACAAAAATAACTTACAGAAGTAAGTTTTAAGAAAATCTATTAAAATACTTACACAAAGACTATAAAAATAAATTCAAAATAATGCAGTAAAGTTTTAAATAAATACATGTGTATGCAGTATAATATTATCAACTTAGAGAGAGAGGAATCCTACTATGGAAAATGTGTAAGTTCCTAATTTTTAAAAGAAATTCTATGAGGTAGGCAGGATAGCAGGAAACCTTGCCCAATTTTCAGTTGAAATTCTTCATTGCATCTATAAATAGGAATTTCAACATGAATGAGATTCTGCTGTGAAAGGGAAAACATCTCAAGGCAGAATTTTAGTTTATTCTCAATAGAATTTTAGCTCATCTCTAACATAAATCTGCAAGAGTACAAATAGGCGAGGAACATTTTTTCAGGTGTGAGAGACCTAACTTCAGTCTAACCCTGTTACCCTGTGGTTTCTTGAATTATCCTGATTTTCTGTGCTGTGGCTAGACTACTTAAAATGTGTCAGAGTGCTTCAGAAACTTTTCAACTTTTATCATTCCATCATATTGTTGTCTTTGGCAACTCCTCCTGGTCTTTGGCCTAATTTATGTTCTCTTGCATTTGTAAAAGTGTTCTATGGCTTATTAAAGGTTCATAAAAGTATATTATTTTTATTACCACCTTCTTTATATGTTCTTTTTCTTGAGTTAGGACTAGTCTCTTCTGTCACTCTACAATTCCTCACACAGTGAGGCAATGCAGCTACTTTGTAGCTACATTGTAGCCCAGTAAAAATAATTTTGCCATTTTTTATATAAGGATCTGTACTCCTGACCTGAGAGTGCAGCTTCAGGGCTGGCCTGGGCTCATCTTGGCTGAAGTTGGGCTGAGCTGGTTTCAGTGTCTGCCTTGTGGCCAAGTGCCTGTTGCTTCCTCTGCCTGAGCTTGAGCTCTGCCAGTGCCATCAATGTTGTTAAAATCAGTTTCTTGTTCAGCAGGAACCCTCACAAATATAAATAAAGAATATGACTATGTGTTTTGGGTTCTCCAGGGTTATACTGAATACACCTGTTCAGTGTATATGCAATAGCATGCTGCTAATAGGTAACCCAACTCTATTGAGAAATGGATTATTTTAGCCTGATTAGAAAGTTTCACCAAAACTGTGACAGTGCTTTGGTACTGCCATCCATTCACTCAGAGCTAATTGATATATCCCTGTACTTGACTGTATTGTATCATACAGACATACTGTAAGTGGCTTGCTAAGCATAACTCAAGATTTTGGTGTAACTGGATACAACTTTTCTGTGACTTTACTTAAGAGCTTTGATCTATTTTCACTTTTCTGTAACAAAGATCAGTAAAAGCTGACTAAACACATGTGACGTAGTGAACCTGTTTCCTACAAAACCATTATGTTTGGTAAATAGCTGTATACGGACCTTTATATTTCATAATTACTACTAAGACACTCTAGAAATACAAATCAAATTAAGTTTTGGTAATTGCAATGGTTTGAAAGATGTTCTTTAAAAAAAAAGAAAAACACAAAACAAAAGAAAAGAAAACCCAGCTGGCCTTTCAAATATTGCTTATCAGTCTTTTTGCTAGTTTTATTTGAATAGATTATAATTGCTTGTCCGGGGCTGAATTATTCTCCCACTTGCTTATACTGTGGTTACTGTGACCATTAAATTAAAAAAAAAAAAATCATAGATAATGATATCTGTGCTCCTATTAAAACAAATTTACATTGTTTAAGAGCAGATGGCTATATTAATACTTAGTGAGAAAAATTGTCTTTTAGAATTCATTTTGAATTCTGTCAGTAATCCTGAAGTGTAACATTCACAGCCATTGCTGCTTTTGCAGCACATTAAGCTTTTATGAAAGTAAAAGTTAATTACATATGATGACTAAACTCCAGGGATCATAATTAGCTGAACTGAATGGCTGCACATCAGTAATTAAATGTGATTCCACTTCGTTGTACTGAGCCCTAAACCCAACCCTTAAAATGTTGTAGGTATTTGAGTCTGTTGTATCCATAGGGCCATTTCTTCAGAAAACCTAAATGCAGAACACTATACAAAATATATTAAGTGGAAACCATAATTATGTGTTAGTTACAGCACTTACGCATTAAGCAGATTAACCTTATTCAGAGGTTGTCTATAGAAAAGATATTGTACCTTGGACAGATCTTTTTTCCATGGCTTTAATGTGTGGGGGTGGGGGGGGGGGGGGGGTGTTTTGCATTTGCTTTTCTTTGTGCATCAATTCTTTTTCTCCTTTTTCTTTTTTTCTTTTTCTTTTTTTTTTTCTTTTTCTGTCTGACAAGGTGTGTGACTTCTCTGCACATTATTAATATTGTAGAATATACAAAAATAAATGACCACATCAGTCTCTGGATAGGGTTTCTTTTGACTGGTGGAGTATGAGAGTGAAGATTTCATACTAAGAAAGACTTTTTATCTTAGCTTGAGTAGAACAAAGCACAGTGCTACACCACAAAGAGATGTTCTTGATCTGCATTGCTATGCAGAGCCTGTCAGCTTTACAGGACATAGGAGGTAAAACTGTTTCTCTGCAATTTCATTACTCTAGCTGTCCATTCTAGTTTTTTGAAAAGCCTGTTTCCATATCCTGTTCCCAAAAAGTGTGGATAGCCAAAAAGTATAGATTTAAAACTAACTGGATCTTCTTGTGAGAAGATAAGAATATTTAATATTAATTTTCCAGTTCTCTACTTTAAAAACTATGAAGAGTATTTTAAAGCACATAAGGAAGCCACCTGTAAATTAATTTAGATGTTCTAAATGTCCTTTTTGAGGTACCTCTGTTGACTATTGAGGGAAAATTTTTACGCTCTTTATTAGACCTAAGTTCGTCACCTACACTGATAGCATGGACAGTTTTCTTACTCCCCAGTTCAGAATGCAGGATGAAAAATTATTTTTGTCTGTTTTTAGCCTAAAGGCATTTAACTAATTTTCACTAAGTCCTTTAAAAAATGTAAGTCACTAAAATCTCTAAAATGCCATTCTGTATGTTCAGTGCATAAAAGATAAACCGTAATTGCTTTTATGTAGTACAATTTGTTTTTGCTTGGCTGGATTAAGCATCCTACTACCATATGTCACCATTTCTTCTCTTCCATTCACCACCTGAGACAATACTGGCCATTGCCAGTATCACAGGAATCCAGGTCCAGCACAAACAGATGGTCAAATTGTAGGAAAGCCAAATTTGGAGGACTTGTCAAAAGAGGATTTTTTTTTTAGTTCATAGAAATACTTTGACATTCTTAAGTCTCATAAAATCAGTAGGAATCTTAAATAACTGAAAATCCTGACACATGTATCTTATGCAAAATCAAAATAGATGTGTTTACATTCTCTATGTTTCTGTCTAAACTGCCTTGAAAAAGAGCATAAATAAAATTTCACTATATTTGTGCTTATAGCAACCCCATTTCTTTCTGAGATGGTAAATCTTAATTATACTATCTAAATATAAGATAGGACTCAGATACCTGTAAAATTATTATTGCTTAACAGGTCACCATTTGTCAGTTGTAATACCTGTCTGTACTTTCTTGGTGTGCTGTATATGTTAATTAAGAAATACCACTAAATATCAAATAACAAAAGGCTTACTGGTAAGCAAAGTCACATTTTTTATTGCTACAGGCTAAAAAATGCACATATAGGAGATGACTTATTATTGAATAACTTGTTAAGCCACTGTAATACGTTTGATGATTTTTTTCTGTTCTATATTTCTGTTACAAATAAAATATATTTCTGTGTATATTAACCAAATAAATATTCATAGCAATGTAGATAGATAATTATGTACTTTTTAGATATGGAAAATAAAATTTAAACAGAATAATAGCTTTGACCATGCTCCATTTGTCTGGTTTACTTTGCTCCATTGTCAAAGGCAATAAGCTCTGCCTAAAAGGCTGATGAAGGTATTCCTGCCATAAGGGCGTGACATAGATTGAGTCATATGCCAATTACAACTGAGTCTCAGAGGTGGGATACCAGTACCAGTACAAGAAATGGAAGTACATTTCCCTTTCATGATAACAAAGTGGTAGCTTAGTATCAGTACAGGATATCAGACTGATCAGTTTTGCATACACAGCTCTGAAGAAAAGAGGCATCTCTGCACTTAGTTTGGTTTTTTGTTGTCTTGTAAGCAATCTAAAGATTATTCCACCTATGCTATCAATCACAGGTATCTGCAATAGGCTGTGCCACAATTCTATACATGTTTAAGTTATGCCCTAAAATGGACCCAACCCAGCTCTCAAAGTTGCATTTGTTAGTAATGACTCATTTGCAATTTACGTTTATACCTCTGTGGTCTCTGAAATTATCTTGTGCTTTTTCTTTTGAAGTATCTGCTTGTATTTTTGCTAGTCTCCTGTTTTTCTTCAAAGATGCTGAAGATGTGGCTTCATGTTTACGGTGACACAACTAGTGTTTCATCAGTACAACCTATCACACTTGTGTCCTTTTTCACTTTGCAAAAATAGGAATCATTTAACACAAGTAGATCACAAGGAAAGACTGAAAGACATGACAGAAGGAAGAACTAATTTGATAACTGATTATTATTATTATTATTATTATTATTATTTATTCCTTATGTTAATATCATTGGTATCAAAAGTATTTTACAAGAAATGACAAGGTGGTCCTAAACTCTTAATATTTGTGTTTAACATTAGAAACTTACAAGATCATGTTGGCAGATCTAAATCCTGCTCCTGACTCCTTGGGCCCTGGATAAGTGCATAATTCTTGGTTTGGAGAAACCAAAAGACTTTTTGAATGCATGTATTCCTCCAAGTCCTGTAGTAAATGCAAATTAAGATGATCCAAGGATCCTTGCCATTGTTAATATAAGATTTGGAACTATATTGCATACGTATGCCCCTAGGACTTCTGGGAACAACTGTGAAGACCGTAAGAAAGATGAAAGATGAGTGTATCAGTTACTCTAAAGATACATGTAGGCAGAAGTTAGGCATGTGTGACTGGGAGAGTAATCCTAGGTGAACTCCTCTACCCTATCTAAAATCTATGTATAAAACAGGCTTTGCTGAGCTGACCTCTGGGAAATCAACCTTCAGTTTAACATTTCTGTAATATTTACTATGTAAAGTACAGATTAACCCACTCCAATTGTAATGTAGTCAATTCAAAATATATCAATGTGACGCAATTCAAAACCTAACACATTTCCCTGGTTTTATGTCAAATTTGGTTCTTACAAGTTCTCTCTCACCCCCACCTTCTCTCTCCCCTCCTCCTCTGTCTCTCTGTCTTTTAGAGTTTTAATCAATACTCAGTAGAGTTTTAACTACTAAAAGGAATTTTGCAGATGGGTAGGATGTGTCCTGAGATGCTGAAGTACTGAAACACAATGAAATGACTTACTACAATGGTAATAGGTGAGGAATGAGCTCATTATTTGAAAGCACTGTGCCAAGAATTAGCCACCTTGTCACAGAGACTTTCACACACACTACCCACATTTTTGTTCTTGTTTTCCCAGCATATTACACCAGAAGATCAAGATGTCAAAGTCTTCCTTCAAATAAAGTCATAATGCTGAGCTACAACGCCCCCAGTCAAACGGTCTCATCCTCTTAGATGCTATAAAGTTTTTATCCTGCCACTTGGAAAGATTTCTCCTATCCTGAGAATGGGAAAAAGAAAAAGTAACAGAATGAAACACAGAATAAGAGAAAATCAGTACCTTATATTTATATGTGGAAGAACAATGCTTAACTTAGCTTTCTTTCCCCAAACATACAGGCCCAATATTACATTTAAAAATAAAATAGCCCAATTGTCTTTGACCATTGCTGAAGACTGAGGGCATTTCTTCCTGAACAAAGAGAAACAAGTGCAATACAAAAGTAAATAATTAAAGTTAAATAGGATGGACGGCCCATATAGCTGGTAATAAGCTAGAGCATCACACCTCTAGGTCGCTTCTTCACATCTGTAGCAGATCAGTAGTGATAGAAAGTGTTACCCTCTGACAGCTATTCAATGGCCTGTGTGAAATGATTTACTGGGTTTAGTCCCATTGCTAATGGACAAGAATCTACGTTGCAAATGACATTAATTGGCATCCTTGTGTGGTAATACAAGAAGAGAGGCCAATGCCTAAATGTTCTTGAAGACTTAAAAAAAGACGTCTCCCCTCTGGAGATAGTCAGTCACAGTCAGGGTTAAGGTCTATTGGCAGAATCCGATAGTCCGAGAGCTGGTTTTTAGAGAGATATGTTATAATTACACACCAGTTACACAGAAAATTGAAGTTTTCAGCATTACCATTCCAGATACATTCCCATGTATTTATTTATTTCTATAAGTGGGTAACAAAAAATGAAAAAAACAAGATAATGTATGCAAATGCTTCAGTAGATGCAGAAAGATTCACATACACAGAACGACTCCTGGTCTAACAAACACAGAGACACTGGGAGGCTCTGAGAACGGTACTGAGAAAAGTAAATCTCACCAGTAATTTTTCTGCAGAATTCATCTGTCTATCCATCTATCTTTTTAATAGGCTTTCCTAGACACATTTCCTTTTTTTTGATCAAAAACAGAAAATAAAAAGACATTTTGAATAGTAAGCTTATTCTTTTGGGCTGACACAGCTAGTTTGATTCTTAAAGAACAGTTACTCAAGCTTAGCTTCCCACTTTCTTTCCCCATGTCTTGTTTGTGTGGCCTCAGCAAGTCATGCAAAAGAAAACATCCTTCCCTTCAGACAGTAGACTGATGGTATTAGCATAAAGTTTAGCTAGTAGTCTGAATTTTTTATCATCAAAATAATAAAAACTCTACTTTTATAACTGTTTTTTCAGACATTACAACTCTCTCCATGTCTTTGTGTCTATTGCCAGTATACAGTATTATTTGGACTTTATTTTCTTGTTAACCGGTCAACCTGTGTCCTGATATGTAGTCTAGCAGTTGTTAGAACTAAATCAGGCACATTTGACAGATGCCACGTCTGATTAGACTGTAATACAGTTAAACAGATTCCTCTGTGATGGCCCATTAGAAGCATGGTTGTGAAGAAATTTCTGATCCATAAAGAACTGTCTGTAGCAAGCCACACTGGTCTTTTTATATCACTTGTCTTTTCCAATTGAGAAATATTGTCTAGTTTTTTGTAAAGAATGGCTATTCAGCTTAAAAGTAGCACTAAAGAGTATAAAGTAAAAGTTTTATTAAAGCATTTTATCTTTTATATTGCACTGACTGATCCTTTTAAACGAAGCGTTAAAAACAACTTCCAAAATAAAAAATGAAAGCCTTTTTAAAACACCTTTAGAGTTATTGTTCTAACATTATAAGAGAATCCAAACAACAAAAAACATGAAGGAGCATGTGCTTTAAGAAGAAAGTCATGTTCAGTTAAATTTTACATCAGCAAAATAAACGAGATAACAATAAAATCCAGGGAGAAAAAAAAAAGAAAGGGAAGATAATTTTTCTACAAGAAAACACGATAAGATGAGAATAAAAATGTCTTTTTGAAAGATGCTTCTTCAACAAAAACCTATTAAAAATTTACCTACATTCTTACCAAAACTCTCCAGGAATAAACTTTAAATAATTCCCTGTAATCAGCAAAATAAACGAGATAACAATAAAATCCAGGGAGAAAAAAAAAAGAAAGGGAAGATAATTTTTCTACAAGAAAACACGATAAGATGAGAATAAAAATGTCTTTTTGAAAGATGCTTCTTCAACAAAAACCTATTAAAAATTTACCTACATTCTTACCAAAACTCTCCAGGAATAAACTTTAAATAATTCCCTGTAAAGTCCAGAGGTGAACGTGCATTTACTTTTTTGTGAGACAGGAGTTGTAGAAGTGAACCCAAACCAGACCTTAGCTATGTTAGGTCTCCAACAATTTTAATGAGTGTTGTAAGTACTAAGGTATCTGACAAAATGGCAGCAAGATTGCTTTTGGAGTACCTATGGAAACCATTAGAAAAATGCAGGACTAATTTTCTTGATTTTCACCATGCTTTTTCAAGTGTTGGGAAAAAAACTTTCTATTTGGACTGTTTTGTTTTGGTTTTCACCCCTGATTTTAATTATAGAAGAACAAACACATGTCTGATTCAGAGGGGTTTTAATGGATTTTTCTTCAGTCTTAGGCTTGGCTGTGCTGAAACATCAGTTATTCACAAAGACGTTCCGTCATTTTGATACTAAACCTCAAAATTTCTTAGTATGTAAAATATAACTTAGTGTATCACATAGTAGCAGACATGCATGTAAATACTTAGAGAAGATGTGTTTCTAAACTATTCAATATCAGATTGTTTAACTGACTTTAACTGAATATTAAAATACTCATTTGCTGTCTAAGGAAATGAAACAATTTAATATGCAGATATATATCTGCATAAAAGTGGCTAGAAAGATTGTACAGAGGTTCTGATCAAGACCTAGACTTTATATGTTGGCTTTGTATTTCTTATGCAAATATCACTCGACATGTGAAAGAAAAATATACCTTTCTACACAGGGTTGCTCAGAATATTTGACTACTGTGTGCAGTTTGGGACAGTGAATTACAAAGGAGCACACAAAATTGTGGAATCTGCTGATGGCAATATGATTATGATGCAAGAAGAGAAGGTTGGTGAAGAGAGAAGGTATCAAAAAGACACATTTTCACTACATTACAAAACAGACTCTAAATGACAGATATTCAGCAACTACTGTGGTAGACTTGTTAATAATGTGAGGAACTGTTAAGAACAAAAGAACATACAATTTAACATGCTATTTAGTAGAAAGTTGGTATATCTTAACTGTATTCTCAGCCAGCCACTTTGAAGGTAGGCTGCTTTCTGACCGAAAAGTTTGAATTTCTCCTGCTATCTCAAAGACTTTCTGTCTAAATTTAAAAGAAGACAGCTACTTACTGCTCTCTACTGGCAATATAAATGCCGTCATTTAAAGATTAGAATTCTGCATGCAGCAGCCTCTGTAGCCCTAAGGAGTCAGTCACATATTAAAGTGAATGCAAGAAAGAGATCAAACTGGTATCAGAAAAAAAAAATGCAAATGTCATTCTACTTTTTACAGTGGAAGAATAGGCTAGTAAAGACAAACATTATTAAATCATAATTTTTAAAATCTAATTATTTTAATAATTTGTAAATGCAGATGTCTGTGCTAGGACTTTGTCCAGTTTCCATTGTCGAGGTGTTGACATAATGTCTAATGATCAGTAGGGGAATAAAGTACTCAGAAAGCCGAAGATGGTAGCCCATTGCTTTTCTGTATGGGATTTTAAACTCACAGCAGTTAATTAATTCATCATGAGTGCTGAGTGCATGATATTGAATATTACAAACTCTTGATTGATATTGAATATTATCCCATGTTAGCAACCATCCCAAACTCTCATTTAAACTCTCATTATTGGAAAATGTAATAGAGGAATACAGCTTCTGGAGAATGTATCATTATCAGTTGTCTTTCCCTCATGGTCCAAACATGAAAAGACACAATTGTACATGAGCTCAAACACATACATAAAGACAAACACATACGTAGATACATATATTATATATAGAAAAGTTATTTAATTATTATTAGCCAGCCAGCTGAATTTAGTGCTCCTTTAGACTCCTTTGTGTTTTCATTATAAGGGTCCCAAAGATTACTACCATATAATATATACATAGTGTTGTATGTTATACCCAAACCCAAGAACCCCACAAATGCACTTTATTTTGAAATATGTTTTCAAGAAAGAGAAAGAACTTCTTTTTAAATTATTCTCCCAACTGAAAGTTACAGGCTTGAGCATGATGGTAAAATAAAGAAAAAATATATTTTGGTGTATGGAGAAATCATCCTATTTTACTTACTCTGCTTTTTACTCCACTAGAATAGAACAACTGGGGACACTGTGACACCTAGCTTGTACAGAATGATAGACAAATATTAACACTAATTTTTTACAAAGATTATTTAGAATCAAATCCTACTTTACATTATTATCAGAACCATGCAGATAACAGACACAGCCCTCCTTGACTGGAAGACATCAGAAGCTTGTTGAAGCTTGTTCACTGGTAGGACTTCTCAAAAACCTTTCTGAAGGCTGTTCAGAAGTGAGAAGGATCCTCGACTGACACCAAGCTACTCAGGAGTTAAAAGTTTGAAAGCACTAGTGGGTCTTTCTCCCAGGCACCCAGGTCTCTATTTCCTTCCAGACCCCAGTGTTTCTCCAGCTTTTGGTGATCCTTCAGGAAGGCAGCCTAGAAGATAGGGTTCATGCCTTAAAACCTTCAAAAGTCTATCTCTTAAAGCTCTTCTGAAACATTTTTAGTGATGTGACAGGAGGTATTTTGACCTTATCAAGATGAAACACCAAAATCAATATCCTTTAAATAAATTCAAAATTGAGGGCAGTAAATTAGATCCTTTCAAAATTATTTTATGTTAATTCCTTTTTAGCCATGTCTCAGTAAATTTTCATGATGTGTCTGGTTTTTGTGAAACTATTTATAATGTATAAAAATGAATATAATTAAGTTTGTAAGAAAGAGTTTGCCTATCTTCCTATCAAATATTATTTGGAGATCTTCCTTTTATTTCCTTAATATTCTTTTGTGTAATAAAAATAATTAAAAGTATTATGAGGGAGAATCAAAGCTTAAACCTTAAGTACTAATAAAAGTAACTTTTTTTTGGATGCTCTTCAGGATTGCTGAAAATTTGGTATTTTAGCAATCACTCCTTCCTGTAATCATCTTAATTTTTAAAATTGTAAGAGAAAACAAATAGTATTAAATCATTGCTAGTTAATGTTCTGAAAT
>NW_008794490.1:1025807-1036066 GCF_000699145.1 Aptenodytes forsteri
TATCATTAGTTGGAAAGTATTTTGGATTTTTTTTTTTTTTAATGAAAATTCTCCTAGGGAGGGGAAAGCATTCTGTTCATAAATTCTGGTATCTTGGACAACTAACAAGAACCTTTCAAAACACCTGTGCTTAATTGTCTGTGCTAATTTATTGAAAAACTCCACATAGTGGTATTCAAAATACAACAGTTATTTGAGCATGGACTGCTCTTGTGCTGAATTATTATTTTCACCATAGTGATATTAAAATGTCATCATTAAGGAACAGAGTTCCACTAAGTTGGGTGCTATGGAAATGAGGATCAAATTTGTTCCATGCTGATTCTTGTGTAAACTGAGGAATTTTAATTTTTTTTTTTTCTGTTGCCTGTAATGTAAAAGGATCAGCTATTCATATGCATTTTCCTCTTTGCTGTCAATGTTAAGTCTTACAAGTAAAATGGACCCGATCCTCAGTTATCTCTTACCGGCTACTTTAAGCTCCACATCCTGGAACTAGAAAAAGACCTATCTGGTGTCTGGAGAAATCTCCTCTTCTAATTTTTTTGTGATCACATAAAGCTAAAACCTGTGATACTATTCAGCAGTCTAAATAATTTCTGCACACTTCATATCTTGGAAATAGAACCCTCATATCATCTGTATATCTACCAGGACACAAAGAAGCCATTTAAATGATCATGAACAAGTTTACCTTTATTCCCATCACTGCAGAAGTATTTTAAGTGTTGCCCTTGGAATTTAATGCAGAATATTTGTTTCTAAGAAACTATTATGAAGAATGAACTAGTATCTCTTTAACCTTTCAGTTTTATATTTCCAAATTTTTACTTGTGCTACTTATATAAAGTAGCTCTTGCTTTGTTACAAAAGTTAACCATTTCGGCCTCTGTCTTCTGTTACACTCTTAGTCCAGATAGAATTCTTTTAGAATCCTAAAATCAATGGTTTCATTCTGGTAGTGATGGTGGTGGTGGTGAGGGGTGGGTTATGGTGTGTTGTCAGCACCTGGAGTCCTTCACCAAAAGGAATATGATGTTCATGATGATGTTTTTTAATTCCTCCTTTAGAGATCCACTCCAGGTAGTTTTTATATGTTTGCTAACAAAGTTACACTTTGAAGATTTCAGGAAATAACTTGGTTCTCACCTTGTGTTCATGCTGTAACCTTGTAGCCATGCAAAGTTGCCATCGCTAGTATCAATATTGAATTTGCAAGGCCTCAGACTTGCTCTTTCTGAACTTTTCTTGATCTACCTGTAGCTTTGAGCTGAGATGATATCCAAGCAATGGATACCGTCCTCTTCCAGAATTTTACTAATTTTAGGAGAAGGGGGGTATTTCCAAAAGTAGAATGTCATTCCAATTACGTTTAAATGGAATGATGTTCTAAAGTAATTTAAATTTATTCCTGACAATCCCTATTTATGCTGCTGTATTTAAACTACTCTGCTACCAATACAATGACAAAGTGGAGCTTTTCTAGGACTTATGCTGGCTATCAGTAATTTTTATCTGAGAAGCAGTAAGAACTGGTTGGGGTGCATATTAGTAAAGCAATGAATAGAAAAGAGAGTTCCAACACAAAGGAAATTCAAAGCCAGCAATATGAAATTGGTTTATGGTCTCACTATCCAAAGTGGTCACAAATAGGCCTGTGAATAAAGCTGAATATTGTTCAAAGAGTCATTTTAGGTCAGGTAAAATATATCACTTTCTACAGACAAATGTAAATAAAATCAAATTCTGCTAAGAATTATGTGCTCAAAAAATCAATTAATTTACAAAGCATAATCTAGCTTATTGTAATGGCTCATATGCCTCACTTGGGGCCAGAGGCTCACTGATAATGTTTACACAAAACAAGATTAAGTGTTTTGATGCAAAGCAAGGTACAAGATTTATTCACTGATTGATTGATTTGATTGATTAAGATTCTGACAGAACAGACAGTTATGGATGAGTTGTAGGTACAGTAATGGAAAATTCGAAGGGCACCACAGGCTTGAGAAAAGACATACTTCTACAGCAGCTCCTAGTGATGACTCTTTAAAGAATGACTTTTTTTTTTAAAGAAAGAAAGTTGTGTATCTCTATGGTGAAGTGTATGCAACAGGTTGAGACAACAGAACTGTACCTCATTCTCTCTTGAACCTGTTCCATGCAGAATTGTAAATTATTTCTGTTTATCTTTCAGAACTGTAAAAATTTAGGCCTTGGGTCTGTCCTGTTATATAAATGCCAGTCACAACTTTCAGATGAGTATCAGATCCCAGACCATGGAAGTCTCCAGACTTTGACAATCTGTGAAGATGGCAGCCAGAGGTCATGATGTAACCCAAAAACATTAAAAGCATTTTATATGCATCACAATAATGTCCAATTCTGCTGTAGTTATTCTTAAAGACTTTTTTTTTACATGGGAAACATTACTCAAGTCTTAATCAAAGGGGTAAGTGCTACCAACACAAGAGTCTGCAAAACGGGACTTGTGTGTTGAGATATACATAGAAAATAATAATTAAAAATGTGGCATAGGAATTTCGTTCCTATAGTGAACACTTTTATGCAAGCCACTACAATTATAAAAGTCCTTACAGAACTGTAAAGATGGATGAAAGACTTACTTTCATAAATACTCAATTACGTTGTTAATCAAATCTTTGACTTCATCCTCTTGTACGTACCTTCCTCTAAGACACCAAATAAGGCTCATTAAGTCTTATATACATTAAGTCTTGCACCCCAGAAATGCCCAACTTTGTAGAAACCTAGCTTCACTGGGCACATTCTCACTGAACTAGATGCTTCATGGCTGGGTAGCTATAATCACTCAGAAATATTCAGTGACACAGCAAAGTCCTTATCCTTTTAAGAACTGTTTTGCCATCCGTATGGCAAATCCTAAGAGGACACCTGAAAAGTTAGTAGAGTCCCTAAAGCATCTGGGAGGAAGTCAGGGAGGTGAGAAGCTCTTCTGTAGAAACTGGGCTGCTACACAACCAGAAATAAAAGAACTAGGAGACAAGAAAGAAAGTTTTCTCTCTAACAGTAAGGCCTAATGCTCTGGCTGCTTTTACAGGGTATAGACTAATCCCTCTCTCCAAGCAGGTTCCCCTAGTATGCGGTCTCCCAGTTGTTATCTGTCCATAAAGCTATTTAGCAAAAGGTGAAGAGACTGAAATAATTCTCTCTTTTGAGCAGCAACTTTAACCCAGATTAATTTCAGAAGAGAGCTGAGAGGATGAGATCCCCAATAACTGTAGTTTCTTTGCACGCCACGCTGGCTGCTCATAGATTCAGCACATTCAAATCTCCTTGGCAGTACATATATGACTTTAGGTGATCTGAGAAGGAATGGATCAGTCTTCTGTTCTTAGACTGTGTCTGGAGTTTGTAGTCTAGTGGGGCATGCTGGCTTTTACCCAAGAATTTTAGATGTATACCAGTAGAAAATGTATGTAGAATTTTGATATTGAAGTTTCATTTCATTCTAGGCATCATCCATTCAAGAAACAGAGGAATATTGCATGATCCATACGCCCAATAAATAAAAATAACTGCATCTTCCAGTGTTGAACACTCATAACAAACTGCCTGTGGATGAGGCACAGAATAAGAATAATTTGGGGAAATTATTCAGCAAATAAATTCAAATAAAAGATGCATTTGAGAACATAATAATCTGCTCACTGACAACTGGCAAACAGAAACAGAGGCAAAATTTGTCAGATAAATGACACATTATGAATTATTCACTCAGTTTTGCAACACATTGATTATACTCAGTAATCAAATCCTGTGCAACTCATTTAACCAGCGGGACTGAGGTCTGGAAAAGAAACATGGTTTCACAGCTCACTATTAAGAGGAGTATGAGCATAGTTTGTAAAACAGCTGGCTCCACAGATTTAACCCTTCTGAACATTTGTTTCCCCAGTCTGGCTCATTTGTTGTGTAAGTCACAGCAATGATCATCATAAAGACTAATTTTCATATTTTAGCTAGACTGTTTTTATCTTTGTTTATGTAGTGTACATTAGAGTTTATTTGATTTCAACTGGACATCATTTAACACATTAAAGGAACTCTTCAGCAGGGGGCTTCTGTTCACAGTGTGCATGAAAAGAAGTTCCACACATTTCTGGAGATAAATCTATTTGATGATAACATTGACACATCATAGGATAACTGTACATAAATTAGGCATAAATTCTATTTTTCCAATACTAATTGAATGTCAATATCATCATTCAGTCCGCAGAAACATAAGTAAGCACAGCAGAAGAGTATAGAGAAAATATATATAGTAAGGGAAAAGCAAGGAACAGACATAAAGCAAAGGAGACATGAAACAAAGCTCCATAAATGTATCCAGAAAATATGACAGGTGGGAGACACATACCCTTGTAAAATGACTTGAGTATCACCTCTGTCCCTGAATGACAATCAGAGTCACTCCAGGGCTAAAGGAGGAATATGAATGGACCATGAGCCTGCTATGATCTGCACAGTGTGACAAATAGCATGATAAAATAGGCACTGAGGGAAGGTTGTGCTGCTCTTCAAATGTAGATCATCTGAATGTAGATCATTAAATTTAAAAAAACTGGAAAGAGGTTTTCTGCAAATATAGCATCAGTTCACTCCCCATAGCAGAAATAAGAGAATCCCCAATTTAAAGTGTCCCATAGTATGTAATGTTAAGACAAATATTAACTTAACAAGCAAGTGAGGAAGGCTTACCCACTTTCTCTGATTTATACTAAAACTGAGCCCATGATTATTTTGTATTTTACCACTCAGAGCCATTACATGAGATGCAATACACATCTCTTCTTACACAGACTTCTAAGTCTGGTTTCATACTCCATATCCTTAAGCCATCACTAATAAAACCCTTGGTGCCATTCAGTGTGGAATCACAGGTATTCTCATGCTGGGAGCAACTGGATTTTTAAAAAAGTGAAACACCTGGCTTTCCCTAAATGTGCTGCAATGTTTCTTTCTCTCTTTGCCACATGTCCTGAGTCTTGAAAGTGCAAGAAAATAGACAAAGCACTGGCTGTTAAATTAACAGTTGACATAAGTTTGTGCTCTGGGGACTGACACCAGTTTATGTGCACCATTATCCTCATGCAACAGAAATAGTTTTAGTTGTCATAATTTTAACAGAAGCTCAAACTTAACAAGGGGCTGATTGTTCCCAGTTCCCACTGCAGTCAGCAGGAGCCGAGATGGAGGTACACGACCAGAACATTCAGTACAGAAAGGGTCTTCAATCAGCAAAGAGCAAATATAACCAAAAATATGGCTTATGTTCACTTAACTTTGTTGAAATATATCCTGAAATTAGATAAAAGCTTTGGCTGAATAAAGATCTTTCTGTGGAGGGACGTTAGGGGCCTTCAGAAGATATCCATTCTGATGAGATCAAATAATTCACTTCCATGAAAATATAGGGAAAATTGTGTTTATACCCATCTCAGCAATATTTCACAACATGCACTACAGAAGAAAGTTATGTATTCTCATCTATTTTTTCAATGTGCAATGAACTTTCAGGCTAAAGGGAGGTACCAAGTAAATTCAAGTTCCCAGGGGCTGAAGAAAACCTGAAGGCTAAATTGACCATATTACCATTTCTTTGAACTCTTATGTCCCAGTTTAAGAAAGGGTAACACAAACCGGATCCCATTCCGACATCAGATAGTGAGTTTGAGATTAATCTAATATCATAAGAACTCTAAAGCAAAGAAGAAAAGATGGCTTGAGGATATTCATGAATACTGTTGATAGAGCCCATAACAAGTAGAACACAGTATTTGGAGTGAAAGCAAACTGACATTGGTTTAGGATTTCTGTTTAGCGAAGTGGTTCTGTTATGAGGCAGAAAAACCTTATTTTCTACCCGTGAATTTACTTTGTTAGGAAGCATCTTGAAAGAGGGTATTCAAAAAGGCAAAGACTCAACAAAAGAAGAGGAGAATGTATAGAGAGAGCACTGAACATTATGAGAAGCAGCAATGTAAGTACTAGAGTGTCCTGAGGACGTATCTTCCTGTTCCTGGTCATTTTTGTGAGGAGTTAATGAACAGTCACTCAGAAATAGGAATATTTGTCAGCATACTACCTGTGGGGGTGTCCACATGCCTTGGTGAAATGGCCTGGATAAAAAGATTGGGTTCTGAGTCAGTGTGTGTGAATGAAGCACCCCAAACTGCCTGTTCTGAGATGGTGTTTGCCCCAGAACGGATAATGCTAAAGAGGAAGGGGACTACAAACATCATCTGGATTAGGTGGTTAATCCAACGGATTAACAAGAGTATTTGAAACAAAGGAGTCGGTTTGAAGAGCAGCATGAAAGGAACACGGAGATTTGTAAGGGGAGGAGAGACCCCGGGGGGAAACGGGGTGGGCAGGCGGGTGGGTGCTGCCCGCTCCGCGCGGGCCGGGCAGCGCTGCCTCCCCCAAAAAAGGACGCCCCTGGAGCCGGAGCGCCCGCGTCTGCCCCGGGGGGTGCGAGGGGGCACCCGCACGCCCGGGGAGGGGATGGGGAGAGCGGGGTGCGTGTGTGCCTTAGAGGGGTTTGGGACTAGTTTTAGAAAAGGATGTTTAAGAATTTGCAGGTGCTTAGTATTGTGTCTCATCTGTTGTATTAGTGATACTGATACTGAACGTATAGTTCACTGATTGCTGGTTAATCACATATTGTTAGTAAATCAATAAACCGCTTCAATCCTGTTTTGATTTAAACCATGTGAACTGAGCAGTTTTTGCCTGAGACACTATCTAAATAATTTTAGACAGACATGTCAAACATTCACTATATGCTATAACATTCAAGATCTTAGGGAGAAGAAGATGAAGGCATCTGTCATATACTATACTTGGAGTTGATAAGGACGATGATTGAAGTGAGTGTCAGAAATGCAAATTGTCTGAGGATGGCAAGCATTCCCAACATACCCAAAGGTATCAGAACAGTGTAGAGAGCTTTGTAGAGAGCTCAGTACATTAAGGTCGTATGGCTGCTCACCTATGCATTTCCATATCTTAATATTTCCATTTTTTTAACATAATGCTAAATTCTAAATTCAAATAATTATAAAATTCCAATAATAAAAGATTGTAGGAATTTTTATCAACATTAAATATTTGATAGACATTTTAATTCTTAAGGTTTTTTCTGTGCAATATTTTTCTTTCTCAGAGTAGCTTTTACATGCCACTGTCAGAGATCAGAAACCAGAGCTCAGATATCAGAGATGTTGCAATTATGACAATAATTATATTACCAGCTGAAGTCATGAAAGTAAGTTTTCCACTGGGAGTAGCTGCTGGATGTTTGTTACATAATAATTTGTTCTTAAATTAAAAATAAACTTATAAGTCCAGATTATTTAAATGAGAAGATGTTGTTTTACTAGATTCAGTTAAATAATGACAATTATTTTATATGGGAAATCAAAATATAAGAATTCCCATGGAACTATCAACATTATACTGTTTTATTAATTATCATGCTAAAAATTGAAAACAGGTCTAACACTGTTTAAATTAAAGAAAAAGGTGTTGGTAATCACTTCTTCAGTGCTGGTAATACTCAGAACATGCTAACTTTATTTCTCCTAAATCAGAACTTGTTCCATTAAAAATCTTATTTTATATAAATATTGGGGTTTTACACAATTTACAAAATTAATACAAATTAAGTAATATTTCCATTTTACTATTTAATACCATTTAATTTAGAAGAGACTATTATTAGGGGTATCTTTAGAAAAAAGCTTCCAGTTTTAGAGGAGACAATGACGTCATGCAAATAGGAACAGATCTTAGAAATCTAATTTTGTTATGTCATTCATAAGCTATTCAACCAAACACTTGAATACTGGTGTTTCTTACTACTTGATCTTATTTGGTTCAAAGTTCAAAGTTCAAATTCAAAGCAATCCAGATGAGTTGTTCTTAATAGCATTTTTAAACTGTAAACAGGTGTTACTTTTTTTTTCCTTCTTAAGTGGCAACAAATAATAAATATTTACTGCTTTAGACCCCTGAAGGTACACAGATCCTGGAAACTAATACCCAGATGACTTAAATGGACAGTCCTAATGCCTCCTCATGTTTGTTTGATGATAATGAAGATGATGTTGGCCAAAACCAGCAACAACAACAACAGCAAATATCTAGGCGGCTTGGGCATTTGCATTGCAAAATTCTGGTTTGTTAGCTTGAACTCTTTCAGTCTATAACAAAAATTGTTTATGTTAGTAAAATAAATGTATTGATAGTCTTTTCATTTTAAAATATTAGCAAAAAGCTCCTTTTAAGCTATTAAAAATATTTTCAAACCTTGGAAGGCAGTTTATTCACTAGGTATTAGTGGATCAAATAAATCCTTAATCCCCAAAACTTTTGTGTTACCCCAGGGACTCCTTTCCTTGAAATATTTATATTTAGTAGTGACTGGTTTAGAAACTAGGGAGCTTTCATATAATGGATTAATAAAAAAGTAAAAAAAAAAGAAATCAGCCTTTGCCTAAATTTAAATGTTAAAACTTGCTTTTCAATATGTTTTCAAAAAATATACTGTTTTTCTACATCAATCACATTCCTTCAATGCTGGTATTAAGGTGGGCCAAGGTGGGGAAGAAAACTGTTGTGTTCAGGAACAAACCATACTGAAAACTTGTCAGCCAGTAGAAGACCAAAAACTATACAGCTTCATTCGGAAATTGTCAGAAAGACTCCTTCAGGGAAAAGGGATATAACAGTCTATTTTAACAATATTGCAATTAAGTTTAAATAATATAGTGCCCTTTAGACCAGGAAATGTTCATTAACTATATATCCTACTTTGGCAAGTTAGGATACTGGCGGAGCTAAATGCTTAATTCTTAGGTGCTGTAAATTAAAACTGGGTGTGGCTCAGCTGTTTTATCTCAACACACAAAATTTCTCTAAAATCTATCCTAACCAATGTTTCTGAATGTAGCACTGATAAATTGACAGACTGACATGTCAGGCCCTCAATACACCTTACCACACTCAGCTTATGGTAAGTACACTAATATACTACATTTGTCAATGGCTGTAGGCATAATAGATGCTCTGATACCTGACACCATAAAATAGTAAAAAGCTTCATTATGTAGCATAGGGCAATCCAGTAAATGTTCACTGTTTAATGTTTGCTTCAAGAACATTTCTGTTGGTTCTTAAATGGATTTAAGCCTGATATTCCAAACTTGAGAAATACGTGTGCCTGAAGGAAATTCTGGGAAATTACTATACTAAAACTGAGGTTATTTTCATTGTGAGAACACAAAACTGCAAAGTGTATCCAAGAAAAGTGACAAATATTTAAAGCGTAAATAAAAAAGTAATATATTTTCTTTTGTTTTGTTTCTCCTTATTTTATCCATATTCTCCATGCTTGTGATTTTCTTTTTAATGTAATGTGTGTTTAAAAATTGCAAAAATCATCATAGGAACAAACATACATCCATCAACAGTGAAAATTGTGATGACTGGTTTTCTATGAATTCTTTGGTGTTTACTCTGTGTTGTGCTTGCTTAGCAGCATTTGTTTCAAGCTTGCAGTAAAGCAATATTCTTCTCTATCTGGCTGCTTGTTTTCACAAAACTTACAAACTTATTTTCTTTCAGGCATCTTTGCTGAATTTGGTAGAGATTTTCTAACAGAACTACAGATTCTTAGGGATAGACGTACACTTAACTGAATACTCACTCATACGCTTTGTTCTCATTTCATTTCCCCAGACGCTTAGGATGAGGACAGAAAAAATACAGTATTTCAGATTTCTCCATGCATCTGCGTCCTGCTATTGAAGCCAATTAAAAGAAGAATGGATTTTTTTTTTTCCTTGGGATTTTTTTTTTTTTTAAAGTTAAGGTATTTTGCTTATTTTGTACAGATATCAATGAATTGTTTGCCAGAGAAAAATGTCCTCAAGTTAAAATATTTCACATTGACATTTTTAAAATGAATGTATGATGTTTTCATTCTAAATTACTTTAAATTCCTATCTAGTTTTCTGGGGTTAAATAGCCCAAGTTTCAAAATCATAGAATCATAGAATCATAGAACCTCCCCTGCACAACTTGAGGCCATTTCCTCTCGTCCTATCGCTAGTTACTTGGGAGAAGAGCCCACCTCACTACAACCTCCTTTCAGGTGGCAGGTGGGAGCGATGAGGTCTCCCCTGAGCCTCCTTTTCTCCAGGCTAAAC
>NW_008794490.1:1037050-1051285 GCF_000699145.1 Aptenodytes forsteri
CACGTGCCTTGTGAGCGCCCTCAAGATGAACTGCTCCATAATCTTCCCTGGCATCGAGGTCAGGCTGACAGGCCTGTAGTTCCCCGGATCCTCCTTCCAGCCCTTCTTGTAGATCGGTGTCACATTGGCAAGCCTCCAGTTGTCCGGGACCTTCCCCATTAACCAGGACTGCTGATAAATGATGGAAAGTGTCTTGGCGAGCTCCTCTGCCAGCTCCCTCAGCACTCTCGGGTGGATCCCATTCGGCCCCATAGACTTGTGAGCATCCAGGTGGCGTAGCAGGTCGTTGACTGCTTCCTCTTGGATTATGGGGGGTTCATCCTGCTCACCGTCCCTGTCTTCCAGCTCAGGGGGCTGAGTACCCTGAGAATAACTGGTCTGAATTTTCAGAGTACAAATGGAAAACCATTTTTTCTATTTTAAAAGAATAAACATATTTTGCAATTTTTACTCATCTAGAAACCCATACGTTTAGTCATATACAGGATGTTCCAACTAAGAAAAAATATCACTCTTACAGTATTTCCAATAAGAGTTACCTGCTTAATGAAAGGAATAAATTAAGGACACTGCTGGCAAAGAAAATACAATATGCCTGTGTACAAATCTGTAAGTAGCTAGAACGTGATATTCTTTACTTACACTAATAACAATGAAATTAAATGCCTTTTTATATGCATTCTAAACTGTGGAATAAATTTTGTTCTTCCTCAATTTTTTATTTAATACCTTTCCATTCCGTGGTATAGACTGTGGCTATTGTGTGCCATGTACAGTAAATACTTGTCAAAGATATTTCACATCTGTCAATAGACTACAGCTACAAACTTTACCAAATGCATGTCTCCAAGTCTGCAGAATCACTGCTTTTAGACAGGTGGTTTGTTTTTCTTTGCAGTTATGACACTCGACACAGCCATTTACGCATGAGATGAAGTAAGATGAAAACTTAATAAATTTGTGGCTGTTATATGTAGGCAAACCTTCAATGTCTTGGAAGGAAAGAGATAGGTGGTTTCAAATAAAAACTCAGAACTGTGGATGTTCTTCTGATATACTTGAACTTCCCGATGCAGGAAAATTGGGCTGTAAAATTACAAGAGAACAGGTTTTCTGCAAAGATTTGTGCTGTTAGCTTTTCATTTGACTGGAAATACTATAAAGCTATCCTTACTGCCTGTAGTTCTGAACTTTCTACTGCTAGTCAAAGCTGAAACTGTAATTTCATATAATATTAAAGTGAAAATGTCATTTTTAATGAAAAATCTATACATATTTAAAAAATGAAAATGTTTTGGCAACATTTGGTGTTTCAAATTCTAAAGAAGATAAGAAGGATCTTTTATATTTTTGTAATCTGGTTTGTTTCTGTATCAATTTAATTGATGTTTTCAAGTGTCAGGAGCACAGTTTCTGATTCAATGCTGGATTTATTTTAAAAATTAAAAATAAAAGATTTGGTGTTGCCTTTATCTATATTTGTTTCTAACATAAAATAATCAGCAATGGTAAAATATGACAAGATACAGTTTTAATTAGAGACAAAAATTAATGCCACAGATATGTCTAAATATCAGTTTTCATCTATAGTTGAAACACACTAATAATTAAAAACAAAAATTGTATGTTCATTTAGGCTTTGAAGATTGGCATAACTCAACACTACTGGCAGCTTCTGCTTGATAAGCCAAGACTAGAGGTGCAAAATTTGTATGTGAGGACTGAGATACATTGGGAGAGCTATGTGAACGCTTCGCACAATAAAAGCCCACCCAATATCTGGCTCTTTATAGTGGTGTTAGTCCTTTACTTTCCCAAATACTAAATTCATGCAAAGCAAATTTTATTTAAGTTAGAAATGCAAATCATTGGAGCAGAAGAACATGTAAGCCATTCTGTTTCAGAGAACACATTTAAAGCAATGATGAGAGTGAGTTTCAGATATAATCACTACTTTAAGAGTAGCAAGGTTGTGGAAAACATTTTTTACTCTCAAAACATATCAAAGCATGGTAAGGGCTTTTTTTAGTTTGTTTTTCTTTGGCTGTGTTTATTTGTATTTTAGTAGGATTTATGATAATGTTCACATTAGAAGGACTTGTATGCGTACTACTGATGCTTCAAAAACAAGCATGGATTTACTGAGAGAGAACACAAAAGGAACCTGCCTTGGTTTGTGTGATGTAGTACATGTTTTGTGCCATGTGAGAAGGAATAGTATACAATTTGTGCAGCCTTCTACCCTTCTCCATCATGTCTAGATTCTTGACAGCAATAGCTGCACATATACGCACATTGAGTCAGAAACTTGAAATATGTACATGAACTTCTGCTTCTTTTCTTTAAATAAAAATGCAGAATAAAATCTGTGCTAGTAAGCAGTAACAATTGAAGTATTCTGATGTTTTGCTATATGACCCTGTTGCTCATACCTTTTCTATACTTGAAACATCTGAACTTCAATTTTCTGTGCTGGTTGTCTACTTTAGGTTGATTTGCTTTCTTACTTTTTTTGTGGAGAAAAGACTTTGTTGCTTTTGATGACATGATTAAGGAAAATATTGCTTGCATTTGTTAAAAATTTCTGGTTTGCACTTATAGACTCTGAACAAGTAAGTATGTGAAGAAAATGTGATGCTGAAGTACAGATTGCGTTAAAAATTTCTCTTTGCTTTAGCATGTGCATTGTGATAACTTCTTGATTTGTTTCTGACTAATTACCATTAAAATAAGTCAAAATATTTTTTCTTACTATTTTAAAAATGCCTGTTCTGTATAGACCACAATACAGACTACAGTTTACAGGATTTATTATGAAAACTCATCCATGACTTATTCTATAAGACATGTAGTGAGGCATTTTATTAATGTTTTAGTGTAAATCACATATGTTTTGGAAGCAAATCTTCCATCAGCCTCAGTAATCATACTTTGATATGCATCATAAAGTTGTTTCAGAGCACGCAGACTGGATTCCTTTCAGATTAATTTAAACTGCAAGATGCACTCCAGGAATGCACCTACTGTGCTCCAACCAGGTACTAGCACTGCATCTGTAGAACAAGAGTAGAGCTGATTGGAAGTAAATGCTGCTGAAATGTATGTAGGTTGTCAGCTGCTCGACACCACCTTTTTCATTCTTCAGACCCACTTCTATTGCAACACACTATTTACTAACGTAGATATAATCAGTGGCTTTTGGAAACCTTGATCTATTTACAGATTAGCCTAGAAATTCTTCCTTAAGAACTGTTGAAATGAGTGCTCAATTGCATTCCTTTATTTGAAAAAGGGTATCAGAGCTTTTCATAAATGCACAAGGTAAAAATATTGTGAGAAATGAACCCTCATAAATAATTTCCTTTAGTTTGAGATCTTCAGTATAAAATCTCAGTATTTAAAATTTTGATGTTTTCCTTGATGACATACATACAAGGAAATACGTTTTACAATCTTTTTTTATCTTAATTTTTGAATGTATGTTTGCATAAGCAAATTCAAGAAAGTTCACAGGAACAGAAATCTGAATATGTACCCAAGTGTACAAAGGAAATTTCATTCTATGAGCTTTACATTAAGGACACACATGTGAACTATGTGACATGTATGCAACAAAAGCAACTCAGACTTCATTGATCATAAACACTGATGTATTGGTACCATTGGTAACCATACTGAATACCAATGGTTTGTAAATAAGATCTAGTTCAACATCATTCACATAAAAATATTAAAGGATTTTAGTGAATGCAGGAGAGAATTAAATATAAAATTTACAAAATAAATTTAATTGTATAAGATTTTTCTACGACATTATTTAACATTAGTAAAAAGAAAACAAAGTACATGATAAGAAATAAAAAATTCATATTTGCTTGATCCCAAAAAAAATCTATTCACTGTTACATGTCTGCATAAGTTTTTTCAGACTGCCTCATTTTTTATTATGACTCTGCCTTGAAGGTTCTTGTCACCTTTCCAAATTACTCTTTGTCCCTGTTTTGTATAACAATACTGATAGAGCCTTTTTATTTCCCTCCCCATATAATCTCTGTATCTTCCCCATACTGCTTCATAATTCTGAAAATTTTTTTAGATCTGTAGGGCAGGACCTTACAACGTCCAGATAATCCACTGTACCTGTTACATGAACTGAAACAATACAAAGCAAAGGAACTCCAAGAGTTCTTCACTGTTAATCATCCTGAATATTTTCTTTTCCTAGAGGTATATAAATTCTAAATCATTCTAAGGAAAGCTGTCACAATCCCGTTAAAACCAAACCACCAATTAGTGCCATTTTCTGGATTTCTTACTAATCCCCTACTTTTTGTCCATTTAGCCTGTAAATTTCTAAAAGCATGGCTAATATCTTTTATAGCTCACATTGCAGTTGCCACAGAATAGTATTTACCAGGCAATCACAGAAAAGAAAAAAACACTAATGACCTCTCCCCTGATAAGCATATTGTAATAGCTGCAAGGGGGAAAAAAAAATTACCTGCACAAACCCATTTCTGCAGGAAGTTTCCTTCCTTTTTGTGTAGTAATGTGACATGCAGAAGCTGTTATTTATAAAGTAAACAGTATTTTTACTGAAACTATCCTGTGATCATTATCTGTAGTTGATTTAGACTGTGGACTTAGTTTTTCTCTCCACTGCAGTAAGAGTTTAGGGTATCAGTATGTAATTTTATTATTTGCAAGTACTTCAGATGCTGAAATTACCATCTTTTCCAGCATCTTATTGCTGAGAATCCAATTGCTTTTTCCATCTTTGAATCTTGAGCAGGTAAGTATGTAACATTTCCTCTGCTGTAAATCAGTAGATGTTGCTGCTTGACACTTTTTATATGCTTAGTGTTTTGAGAGGGAAGGAGATAATCCCTCCATTTCATGCTTTTACTTTTTTTCAGTACCTTCACACTGAATAAATGTCCTGCACTGTGATAATTCCTGCCTGCTGCCAAGAGCCTGTATCTGATTCTTTAAAGGGCCATTAACTTCACTCTAAATATTAATTGCGGAAAACATACTGTACTCATAAAGATCAGCCCTAAGGACAGAAGAGTAAAAATATTTTTTTAAAAATCTAGTGATATTCATTCCATTTCATGTTCTGGAGTTGGAAACAAGGATAATAATATGAAATGAGAAATATTTTGTCACTTAGGGACTGTTCTCCCCCTCATCAATTCCTGTAATTTCAGACTATAAAAATTGATTTTATTAAGGTGGACGGATGTCAGAAGTTTCTGGAACTTTGAAAAAAAAAATTACCTTGGAATAAGAAAGGGCTTCTGCAAGTGGTAAGCTGAAAAAAACATGGCCATCCCTAGAAAAGACATTGTCGAATAGTAGTAGCCATTCTTATCTATGTATTCATCCATTTAAGATGAAGAGTGCTTCCTGACACTGATATTTAATATGGCGCTCTACTTTTTGATCAGACTCTGCCTTTTGCTGTCACATTTTTCTTCCAGATGAAATTGCAGTCAGAGAGAAGGGAAATCTGGATGCACCCTGTTTGTTTGTTCGTTTGTTTTAACCAGGAGAACATATTATAGGGCTCTTCCTTTGGGTAGAAAAGGTACTTCGTTAATGACAAAAGATTTTAATGACAGAGAACTGTGTTTTATATGTAGGTACCACTGTATCTCTCCAGCACTATCTAAGAAAAAATAAGTAGTTGGTTGCTTTATAGACACCTATCTTTAAATAAGCTTTTCTCAGTATAGCATATTGCTCAGTATTTCTGTACCACTGAGGAGCATACCTTCCATACTCATGCCAAGACTTTCAAAGGAATGTCTTCCTTGCCTTCTTCCTTCATAGGTTCTGTAAAAAGACAGCAGTAGTGATCATAATAACATTTTAAAGTTAAAAACAACAATAAACATATTCTTTTCCATATGGCATTCAAGTCTCACATTGTCACAGGTCAGCCTCTAAGCATCATTTTAAATAGAAAGCATGACACTGCCACAGTTTATATAATAATCTTTACATTAATAGGTCATTTAAAAAGTAGCCTCATTATACAAATTCCACAAAATCATGTCATTTCTGTTATTCTCAGTCGGATGAAACAGAATAATGAAGATACCAACCTGGGTATTATGAATAGACATCACATTCCTTATTCATCAGTGCAAAATTAGCATAGCTAGGTGATTAACCTTGATCATTTTGTGTTTCTTACACTGACACAGTGCAAAGTGCCATGAGTAAGATAAGAACTCTACCTGGGTTTTTTTGTATCAAAAAGCAATGGGCCTGCAAAAGCGAATTTATTCTACTAGACATGTAGAGTATAAGACTTGAGAACTAGGATGGCAATCTAGTTCCATTATTTTAAACATGGGTATGGTATTGATTGCTCTCATATAGTAAGACTCATCTCATGATATAATAAAAGTATTGAAATTTCCTTTACAGCTTTTTAAACACAAAAAAATGAGAAACCAAAAACAGAAAAGAGCAAAGAAGAAAAAAGAAAAATCCTAGCAAGATAAAACCATTAAGTGACATTTATAAAGACAGATTTATTTCAACAATACTTATAAAGTGTTATCTTTTTTTTTTTAATCCTAACTTCATCTCAAGATATAATAAAAGTATTGAAATTTCCTTTACAGCTTTTTGTGCCCAAAATATTTAGAAATGATAAACCTAATATAGCAATGAGGACATGAGAAAAATCCTAGCAAGATAAAACCATTAAGTGACATTTATAAAGACAGATTTATTTCAACAATACTTATAAAGTGTTATCTTTTTTTTTTTAATCCTAACTATATTAATTTAAGAAATTTCTTAAATCCATGTAAAAAGTCTTTATAGTAAAGCTTTTACCTGGCAATATATAAGTTTTTTTACCTTCAACAAAATGTAATATTATAAAGAACACTTTATTTTTTATTTAATAGTTATTTCCTCAGATTTAAAAATGTCATCTTTATGAGCTGTTTCTCACTAGAAGTCATTACAATTCTTTGTGAATTTGAATGTAATCTTCCACTTGTAGCAGATCAGTTTACTGAAATGACGTCCTCAAGATACTGTGTTTCATTATGAAATGAGTTCTTCTGCCTAGTCCCTTCATTTTATTCAAGAAAGTATAAGATGATGAGATTTTGTAGTAATCCTGAAATGATTACTACATTTGAATTACAACTGAATGAGTTTTTTTCAATGACTTCTCAATACTCACAGCAGTGTATCCTTCATAAATAACATGGAGAAGAATCATTCCCCTTTGATTATACCTGAAATATTTTTGCACGTAAGTCATTGCTAATGCAATTTTTAAATTATTAACTATTCCCGATTACAGTTTTATTTCAAGAATTATAAATAGTTTTTGAAAACTTCCAATGCCTGTAATGAAACTGTACCAAGCTCAAAGATTGGTACATTTTGACAGAATTATTTCTTTAAGAAGTGTTCTGTGACACAGACTTTCTAAATGACAGGTTTTGGAATATTTGAAAAAAACCAACCTATTAAGACAGCTCACAGTAAGTTCCAGTTCTTCCATATCATTCATAATCCTTCCAAATGTGATGTCAGAAATATTTTTACTGCCATTTGAAACAGCTTTCCAGGTTCATGGGAAGCCTTTCCCTTAGGAAATTTTTTCCAACTAGTTGTCATAGTTCCAGGTAGACAGTATCTCTAGGATTCTTAGGAGAAGTGTGATTAATCACTTTTGGAGACACTTGGTTCTCAGGGAGAATGCTGATAAACAATGAACAAAAGTAAATCACAGATTAATAAAGTTGGGTCAAAGTTATCTAGCTCAAGAAGACAAGGAGAGTCTAGCAATAGTTACTGAAACATGAAACAAATGAACAAACAAAAAAACCCAAAAAACCCCAAACAAACCAAAGCAGCAGCTCTTATTTATTTTATTAGAAGTTGAAACACTTTTTTCTAGCTTAAAACTTTTCTTTTTTTTCCACTGGACAGCTTTTTCTCACTGTTGTATACATCTCCCATATCTTTGTGAATTTATGCTCAAGATTCTTCTCCTTAATTATTCTGTGATATTACATTCTGAGCATGTGTGGATGGGAAGGAAATTCTTCTGGGTTGTTTTAATATCTCTCTCTGAAAATTGAAGCAGTCAAAAAAAATTCCAAGGCAACAAAAACACAAACCTCCATCATCCCGATGTAATGTTAAAAAATTCTTTTTGTTGCTGTTTATATCACATTGCACTATATTTATAGAACAATTCTTCTGGGAATTCTCTTAGGACCAACAAAGTTTAATTAGAGAAGATCTTTAATGTCATTTCAACCATAAGGGTTGGCTAAGATGAAGGACATCTCTTTTTCTGTGCATGAGACCCTGAATGAATGATCTTCTACTTTGAGCCTTTTCTAGTATGACTACAATTCTTTTGATCATGAAGGATCATTTCACCTCATGAAAATGCACATGAAATGTCTCCTTTGACCCTGATTCTCCTTCACAGTAACAGCCAGTCTGATCTTGTAAGCTATTAGTCTACAGTGTTTCTTCATGTCTGTGGATGAACTGAAGCCCCTTTTTCTTGTATATTGTACAATTTCTGTTTCTAGCTAGAAGGAAATTTCACTTTTCTACTTTCAATTAAAAAAAAAAGAAAAAAGTTTAAATAAACTTGTCAGAACAACCTTTTTTCTTTAGCTGAATTTATACAAATAATGATGGAGAAAATATTTCTTTTTAATCATGTTTTCATTTGTTTTGGTTTGCAATGCATTCCAATGTTTGTTTATATATACACATGCACACACACAACTAGAAGTGTATGTATTTTTTTTAAATAAATAAGAACTGCAACATCTATCCAAGTTAGCAAGGTTTCTCTTCATATGCTACCATGACATATAATAATTGTTTAGAAAATTGGTTCTATCTCCTTTCACTTTTAAACACTAATTTAGTTAAGACAGGTTGTGCTAATTATCTCTGCACAAGCTGCTCGAGTAGGTAACAAGCCTGCAATTTATCCCTGACTAACTATATTGATTTCTCCCTTGCCAGCTATAATCGGATAAATAAACCAATAAACAACACTTGTTCTTACCATCTCTGCAGTTCAACAATACTCAGCTTCATTTACTGTTTTCTGGCAAACATCCCTGCAGAACTTACCCTTTTCATATCTAGCTGGCATATGAGCTATCTTCTCATACCTGATACACAATTTCTCTAATAGCAGAAAAGTAAAGCAAAGTGAATCTCTAATGAATATAAGCCTGCTTTGGGAGTCACATTCCACTGCTTTAGTCTTGCTTTAAATCAATGTTTGCACTGTTTTGGGTTTTAACATCCTAATTTGCTGGTAATAGCAGCTGTTCTCTTAGCCTATGCATGGATACACTTATTTACTCTTCTCTCAGCTGCAAGAAATACTATATTTTTTAGAGACTACTCTAATTCTGAATTATTTCAACATCCTTGGATTTGACTTTACTAACTTTGATTTCTGTTTCTCTTGGAAAGCAGGAAGTTTTGAACTACGGCTCTGTCTTGGTGACAGAGCACTGACACAGCTGACAAGCTCTTTACACATGAACATGTTACCAGGCCAACAAAAAAGGTAGAACTAAGATCAGTATCAAGCATGGAAATTTGTTTTAATATTTAGTCCTTTTCTGAATGTGAGCTGGCTTGAAAGAGTTTTATATTAGGTATGCACTATGACTCAACCAGAGTAGTGCCTTTTTCTTGGATCTTTGTCACTTGAGGCAGACAATTATTCGTTGAGTGAGAAAGTCTAACTCTCTAGCTGAGATACAGAAAACATACCTTAAATTTCCTACTTTAAATAAAGTATATGAGACGTGAAAACCTGGATCTTCTATATCTAGGTGGATCCTTACGTCAAAATGTATTCTCTTCACCTTAGACATTTAATTCAGGAACACACACTAGGAATAGTAAGATATTACCCAACGGTAATTTTTAAATGTCTTAAACACCTCATAGATATCTTTCTTCCATGATATTAAAGGCAAGTGATTTTTTTTTTTTTTTTAGATAAAAGATGCTGAGATCTCTACTTCTCTTTCAGAGGGAATAAAGAAAAGTATCAAGATCTAGATTTTTTTCTCAGAAAAAAACAGATGCTACTTTCCACCTACCCCTAACTATATACCTCTCAAATGAACTGAACTTCACCCTAGGGAACACAACCATTGGAAAAGTACTTGATTTATTTTTTAATATGTGTGTTTAAAAAAAGACTTAAATCTGACATTAAAAGCATTATTATTTACCCGTATTCATTACATGGCTGCAAAGTGAGACTGCAATGAAGAACTGGGATGGTTTTGGGATCTCCAATTGAAGATTCCATCTCTTAAACTCTTCAGGCCTCTCCTAAGCCTGTCCTTCTGAATTTCAGCCTTCCAGCGTTCTTTTAGCTGAGAGTTATTATAATATCCCTGTTATCACCAATTATTTCAAGGATTTATACTCAACTATAATTTCACTGCAAGATTTTTTTTTTTGTACCTTTCTACCTCAGGATTTGCTTTGCAGGTACATAAGATGTTATGGTATTTGTATATAATGTAGAAAAAAGGTCTATAGATTCAAGAGCTGAGTCCAAGTAGGAAGAATAGAAGTTACATTAGTTTTTGGTTTTTAAACATTCACATGACACAATAACGGTTAGAATGGTAGTTTGAAGCTAGCTTATGCAAGGCTTTTACACCTTCAGCTACAACCACAAGGTGAAGAGGGAGAGGTTAAGATAATCAGAGAAGTTTCAAAAATGTCCAGGGAAATATACAACATTGATTATTTTGTGACAGTGAAAAAGTCACAGATTTGCACTATGGACCAATGTGAACAGTATGTGAACAGTAGCTTTGGAAGTGAGATTGGTGGTGGAGTGGGACATAACGGTCAGTTCTGCCAAAGTATCCTGTACAACAGGATCTAGTGATGTTGCCCACCAGGAGGACTAAATTTTTAAAAATGTGGTGATGCCTCTAAACTTTTGCATATTCCTACCGTATGTTTTATGAAAGTTGTCAAATCTGTTATCCATATAGACCATAACAGTAAAAGTAGAATGTAGTGAATGTAGTGAGGATTTATTTTAAAACTTACTGGTTTTATTTGAAAAAAAAGTTCCTACTATTTTCCTGTTGAACTATTTCAGTGTTATCTGAATATCACAACCTTGCGTTGTACCACTTAGCTAAAATTCTTCACAAGTTGCAAGTGGCAGTATCTCACATTAAAGCTCAGTATAAAATTTTCAGGATCATTTCCCTTTACAAGAATTTTGAGATTTCCCAGGCCCAAAATTCATCTATGCCTCAGTCCATCAGTTTCTCTAATACAGAAATTATCCACCTGGTCTGAACTACTGTTTCTGCTGTAATTGCTAAATCATTGACATGTGCCCCTGCAGGATGGTGGCATGACCCCTGTACTCATTAATGGGTCTCTGCTCTCCTTTTGCAGCTGATTTAACCAGCAGTTTCACTGCAAATCTAAAAATGTTACAGAAGGTGGCATTTGTGTTATAGTAACCTTTGTAACCCTCCAACCTGGAGCTCTGAATAAGGTTTAATATTTTCAGATGAATGACTGTACCTTTCCACGAGTATAACATGTGCTTATATGGATTTTTAATTAAGATCTGCCCTAGGTGTCCCAGAACACAGTAGCAAAATGCCATTAACTTTATGGGTCAGGATTGGGCCCCTATTGCATAAAAAGAGAAAATACTACATTGCTTTGCTCATTTGCACAACAGTCAAATTCTGTTCACAAATGTAACACTCCTGTAAGAGAAATTTGTCCTCTCTCTCTTCATAATGTTAATAACCTCTAGACCAATAATAAAAGATTCTTTCCCTCTTCATATTCAGTCAAGAAATTGTTGCAGATTCCCTTAAATCAGTTGGGTCTTATTCCTTTGGCATAAACCAGTCTTCTGAATGCTGCCTGTTCTATGGCAGTTTCTCAAGCTCCTAAGTCACTGTGATTCATGTTCTAGTATTATCTGCCTTGCTTTTATATTGGAATCATTGGTACTGCTGGAGCTTTGTAAAGCATAACTAAAAGATATGCTACAGCTCAAATGGAATTTATGGGATTAATATAAAAATTATTGGATTAATTTCTTGTCATTATGCATGAAGCAAAAGTTGGTAGGTCATAAATTGTCCTCTTTGGCCCTAAAATCTATGAAAAAAATGAGTGCATAAAAAGAGAAAATACTACATTGCTTTGCTCATTTGCACAACAGTCAAATTCTGTTCACAAATGTAACACTCCTGTAAGAGAAATTTGTCCTCTCTCTCTTCATAATGTTAATAACCTCTAGACCAATAATAAAAGATTCTTTCCCTCTTCATATTCAGTCAAGAAATTGTTGCAGATTCCCTTAAATCAGTTGGGTCTTATTCCTTTGGCATAAACCAGTCTTCTGAATGCTGCCTGTTCTATGGCAGTTTCTCAAGCTCCTAAGTCACTGTGATTCATGTTCTAGTATTATCTGCCTTGCTTTTATATTGGAATCATTGGTACTGCTGGAGCTTTGTAAAGCATAACTAAAAGATATGCTACAGCTCAAATGGAATTTATGGGATTAATATAAAAATTATTGGATTAATTTCTTGTCATTATGCATGAAGCAAAAGTTGGTAGGTCATAAATTGTCCTCTTTGGCCCTAAAATCTATGAAAATAGTGAGAATAGTTATATAGAATTTCATCTAATCTTTGCCACTGCTTAAGTTTAATCACATCAAGGCTAAAATGACGCTATCAATATGCACATAGACTACAGACAAGATTTTCAAAAGAAATTATCTTTTGCTTCAGCAATTAAAAAGAATCTGGATTTTCATAAAACCCAAGCACTCAGCTTGCCAAGTACTTCACAGAATCTGGTCACCTATTTTTGTGAACTGTTTTAAAAGTACAGCTCTATTAAAACTAATTGCAGTTTTTATGGTTGTACAAACATGTTTTCAGCCCTGTGTTTCTGAGAGGAACAGAAATAAATGGAGATACTCACCATGACATTTACCTGTTAACTTTAGAGATCTACATCCACACTAGATTCTTTAAAGTTAATAGACAGGAATAGGCATAGTAAGGGCATGATCGCCTGACCTGTTCTGGACATCGTTGTTAGCTTGTGGCAAATAGCACTGGTGAGGAATGCCTGATTTTGTCTAGGTATGTAGGTGACTAACTTTACTGCAGCTCTATATGTCTGACCAGATGTATCCTTGCCTAATTGCCCCTACACTGGAAATGTAGGAATTCAAGAAGGGAGTAAACTGGTGAAATAAGAAAATATTTATTTCCCTATGCTATTTTATTTGTAATAATGTTATAATAATAGATGGTATTTTCTGACAAAATTGTGGTGAGTTAATTGTCAGTGCTGCTAACTCCAGGGAGTCCTGCAGTGATCACGGTGCCTGAGACTTGGGGGACTAGACTGTGTCTGCTTCTGCCCCAATTTCTTTTCCATCACTGAGCAAGTAAGTCTTCCCATGCTTATTGTTTTTGTTCATAATGTATGGAATAACATTTTTCACTGAGGTGCTGTCAGGAGGAACATGTTCGTCTTTTGGGAGACTCAATTATGACAGAGACGGAGACCAATCAGTACCAAAACATAAATATTTTACTTGCTTTTGGTGATCATAATTTCTTTAGAAATCACCTCTCCTAGAAAGATTGTTACACAGCAAACATATTTTGAGCACCTAATTCTCTAAAATATTTGTTGTATGTTTTCATTAAGTTCATTTCTTTCTATTTATAATTTTCCCACAAATCAGAACTTAAAACAATTTTTCCCTTTCTTTTCTCTTTGTAGCTAATCAGCTACCAGTTCTGATGTTTTTTTGCTGTCTTCCAGACTTTCAAATCATTGATTTTGAACTTGTGCCCCAATAAGCTCGATCTGCCAACACTCTTCCTGATACTAAGACTACCTATTGTCCTGGTTTCGGCAGGGATAGAGTTAATTTCTTTTCTAGTAGCTGGTACAGTGTTTTGGATTTAGGATGAGAACAAAGTTGATAATGCACCCATGTTTTAGTTGTTGCTGAGCAGTGCTTACACTAGCCAAGGACTTTTCAGCTTCCCATGCTCTACCGACTGAGAAGGCTGGAGGTGCACAAGAAGCTGGGAGGGGGCACAGCCAAACTGGCCAAAGGGACATTCCATACCATGTGACGTCATGCGCAGTACATAA
>NW_008794490.1:1056386-1063652 GCF_000699145.1 Aptenodytes forsteri
GCGGCTGCGTGGTACTTAGTTGCCGACTGAAATTATATTTTTCCAAAACAATAATGTACATCACTAACCAGACTGTGCAACCGAGAGACTGTGTCAGGGCCCTGAATGGACCAAGAGGCTTTGTGATATCTTCCTCCTCTCCCTGGGTATGTGGCTGTCTATGTTCAAGATCAGCTCTGATTTTGCTTAGCTGTGTAACCTGGGATCAGACTGCTGTGAAAACAGGTAAACTGTGAGAGGGAGCTGTTGGGTCTCTGTCCCCTTTGCCTGGGAGCTGCATTTAAGCTCAGGCCCTTGCTCTAGGTCCTTGTGTGAGTTTTGTTGCAGCTGTGCCTCTGCCCAACACTACACATTGCCGTCCCTGACCTGGCCTTGCTGACTTGACTTCCTGGCCTGTTCTCAGACCTGCATGCACATGGCTGGCAATCACCAGGCTGTTGGCTGGTTGCTGCCACTAAAACCCTGCTCTTCTTGCATACTTACTGTGGGATGGTGTCCCTTGCTGGTTGGGTCACTGCCTTGCCAGCCTTGTCACTCCTGGCTCCTCTTCCTTCGCAGTGCAGCCTGCCCTTGCTGCTCTCTGATATGATGTGCTCTGTGACACTACATTAGGAAGTGTAATGGCTAAAGTAAGACTCTATACATAATACTCTACAATGTACCTATTAACAGAGTCCATCACTATTTCTGAAATGTGGAAGGTGGTTGCAGATAAGCATTAATATTTTTTAAAGGAAATTCATGGTACCAGCCTAATCCTTGAGTACACTGCATGGATGCATAATGTGGTACTCTTTTAATAGAAATGACTTCTGATATTTTTCTCTGAAGTAGTTTTCTCTGGGGAAAAATATGTCCATATTTTTTTCAATATATTTTTGGACAGTAAACCTTTTCTCCTTTCCCAGTAAAATGTTTACTCATTCAGCGGTACACCAAACTTGGGGAGAGGGGTGGGAAAACCCTAAATAATAATAGAAATGACAAATTGTGGATGTTAATGTGAAACATTGCTAGACCTGAAGCCAGAAAGTAACTATGTTAGATGATGCAGAAAAACATCTTCTGACACCTGACAACTGAAACCAGTTGTGCCTTAAGGCACTGGTGTTGGTAAGTACATGGAGAACTGCCTTGTTGCATTCCCACAGTGCCCTAATAAGGTTTCAAATGAAAACAGCTAGCATCAAACACAAAACTATCTGGTCCAAAACTGCTGTTTATCTGCTAAAACAATTAAAGTATTAACATTTGGAACACTTGTTCTTAAATTATCTATTATATTGCAATGCAAGGAAGCAGTACACATGTTTAGTAGTTCATTATGCAGAGTTTATTTGTAAGTTGCAGAAAACCTTCCTAGAGGCAGCAGTTTCAAGAATGAAAAACAGTATTTAGGCTCCTGGATCACAAGTGGATAAACTGGGCAAAGATATACAAGCAGCTGATGGATCTTTAGGAACTGTGTTGAAAGTAGCTGCTTCAGGCTTAGACCCTCTTTTCTATTTAATATGTAAATTTGAGAGCTCTGATAGTGAAAAACCCTTTTTTGTAGGTCATTTTGCAATAGAATAAAAATGTAAGCTATTCTTTTTATTTGAGGAAACAAGATTTCTTCCCCCAGCTTTTCACTTTGTCATCCCTCTTCCACTTGTGTATGATCATAAAGATTTATGATTTCTTTCTGAAAACAAAGTTCCTTATTAAGTGTTAAGTGTTCACTGTCAAAATTCACTGTTACAGACGGACAGTTAGAAATGTGGGGAAAAAAAAGTCCTATCCATGATGATACAATGAAAGCTGATGAATCTTTCTGACGTTGTCTGGCAGCATTAAGTGATCAAGGGGAAAAAGAAATGCTACCAGTTTAAATTGTATCTCCACTAGAGGGCTTTGCTAATATAGCTATTGTCAAAAGGTTCTGTACATCAGATTAAATTTTTAAGTAAATTAATTGAAGTGCTAGTTAATCAGCTTCCCCTCCCCTACCTCTGCTCTGAAAGGCCTAGTCTGGCAGGACTCTCCTGTTGTGCAGCCGAACAAAAAGGACCAATGGGTGCCAGTGTGAGGGAGGGGAGACCATGCTCTAGCAGTCAGTGTTGGTCAGGCAGGGTGAGAGGCTGCTGGGTTCTGCTCCTAAAACCGGTTGGAAATTTTATGCAAAGTGGGCATTGGAAACAAAGTAGAAATCATTTAGAAAGAAAATGCTTGTCGTCACCTTCCTTCACAGAAGAATTTTCACTTGCCATGAAATTACAGAATCTGGCTCTCTCTGGATCCATGAATTTTAATCTCTTGCTGAACAGTATTTTACTGAGAGATAAAGAGTGTTCCCTTTTTCCATCCCTTCTTCAGGCCTGATGATAGCTCATAGCTTCACTGTTGAGACAATTTCTTGAGGAATGGGAGTTGTGAGTTCAGGTGATGTAGCTATGGTGGAAGAGTACCAAAGCCTATAGGCTGGAGGAATTCATAAACCAGAGTATACAAGTTGGGAAAAGGCAACCATGAGCTGTAGCAATGAAACTGGATAAGTGCAACAAATGAAACACTGTACCCCACAGAAAGCATAGAAGATCTTGGTTTCTTTATATGTAAACAGGTATGTTAGATCCAGGCTCTTGTTTCTACAAAATTATAATTATTTTGTATGGACATAATCTGCTGTTTCCATATTTCAAATGGAAAGCAGTATTATTCTTTGCTTGCCTGTTGTATTTCACTTAATCTTATGAAGTGAGTTTCTCTTCATAGAGTTCAAAATGCTATAAAACTTGGAAGACAGAAATGTAAGACTTCAGAGTTCTAATACACACTAGAATCCACTGAATTCATAGCTAACAGAGAAAATTATGGTGTGCCCTGAAGGAGACATACATGCTCAGGATCCTCTCATATACTTTGGGATTGGATATAGGAAAAAGGTCAGAATTGATGTACCATGGCAAGGAAATTACCCTAGGTGCTGCATAAGGTAATTTCTTTCCACAGGGAGATGAATTTGTGGATTAAATACTGTTGAGTTGAGCCCCAGCTCTGATAATTATTCATGCACTATTCATGTATTCATGAAGGGATTAAATAAAGCTATCCTGGATAAATTAAAATATTTGGACATTTTCCTAAACAACAAGTTTAGATATATACAAAGTATATATATGTTATTTAACTTGAATGTATTCACACAGAACTGCACCAAGACATCTACCATACCATGATCAAGATCTAAACCTGACAAGCGATAAGCATATGTTGACTTTCATGTATGAGTTTCTTCAATCTATTCTGTAGAACAATTCACATGATTAAAAATAAGCATTTTGTCTTTCCTCTCTGTGACTATGAATCTGTTAATAAATGAAATACGGTAGAGTATGGGTGCACAAGGAAATGAGTGTACAATGCGTTGTACAAGATGAACCAATTATAAACCAATTATTATAGAACTTTGACTATTTTTTTCTGATTTGTAATTTTTTTTTCTTATTCAAGAGAATGAATCCTGCTTGGTAGACTTGAAGTTTTTCAATGCAAAAAAAATCCTGCATGAATTCTAACAGAGTTTTCTGTGGCAAAATAAATTAACACACTGAGTGATGGTAGCTAACCATGTTAACATACTTCGATTACTGCCAATGTGAAATGAAACCTGGTGCTTTAGCACACTTTAGCACACAGTTATCTTTATTGCCCTTTAAAATGCCCTGGTTTACTTTGTATTGGCAATAAATTAAGAGCATGCACAAGGTCAACGGCTGCAATGAATAGGCAAAAAATTATAAACTCTCTGGTACTTGACTGTGATGTAAAAAAAAATTATACATGAAATCTTCAAAACAATTTAGAAATGCCCGCAAAGGTTTGTTTCTGGTTTATATCTCAACCCAAACCAGATTAATTTCCTTGAACTGATGATGGTTTAGTGTTTTATCTTAGAGGATACAATAAGAAAACAATGCAGATATATGAAAAGCATACATTAGAAAGTGTTGTCAGCAGTGGTGTATGAGTGATGTTCTTCAAAGTGCATGGGTATAATTCTGGCTTCGTTGAGGTAAAGTTATAATTCTGGCTTTGTTGAGGTAAAGTTGATCTCAGTGGAGCTAGGATTTCAGATACAGAAGACACATACCTACACATGAGTTAGGGTTTTGTAAAGAACATCACTGATACCCAAAAATAAAATAAAGGAATGAATATTACTACAACCGGTTCCTCCTTGGTTCTAGTCAACAAAAATGAAGCAGTTGATAGAAGTTACAGAAACAAGCAAAAGTTTGATAATATTTTTGAAAATTGGTTTCATAATGAAAGTATCACATTACACTAACAAGAAAAAGAGATTAGATAGTCCTTCAGAAGACCTGTCAAAACAGACAACAAATACAATTATCCACATAGCTGGATCTTAACGTAAATCACTATATTACTGAAGCAGACTGACAAGGACAGTAAATGCTGGCTCATTTTCCACCTTTAAACATTTTAAGATGTTATCCAAGTTTTCTGGACAGCTCTATAATTCTCTAGCTAAACTATGAGTATATATTAACCTTTCAAGTTTATTGTTTTTAATTAGTTTTCCTGGCATCAATGACAGTGAAGAGATACAAAATGTGCTAAAGCACCCAGTATCTTAGATTATTCTAATAATTTTCCTTGACCAGTAACTTTTTGAAGAATAGGCCCACCATTCTTCTTGTGAAAGCAGTGCATTTTTAAAGTATTTTCATTTTATGTGAAATAGAGCAAAGTATGGCAATGTTTTATCGCTATTAGAATAATGCCACATCTGGAGTAAAGTAAAAAAAAATACTAAAAGGGAGACAAAGAAAGGTATATAGAGAAAAAAGAAGGCAGCAGAAGATATAGCAACAAAAGGAATATTAAAAAAAAAAAAAGTTAAAAAAAGAGACAAGTGTAAGGAAAAGGAAAAATAGCCCATAGTAAAGAATGTATAGAAAGAGTATTACAAAGTCAAATGAAGTCAGACTAGAAATAGAGAAATATGACACTGAGAAGAACAAAAGAAAGAAATGTAAACAGAAAGAAATATAGAAAAAAAGGAAACCATCATATTAAAGTCTTTGGTGGATGGCAAAGTTATGGAAGATGGATATGTGCATAGGAGAAAGCCTGGAAAAAAACAAATTCAAGGCAGCCCCAGAAAATTTAGGGAACTCAGGCACTTAAAGCACGTGTTTGGCAAGAAAGCAACAATGAAGGGGGAAATTGTTTATTCATCTCATCAATAATGGGAACCAGCATAGAAGTATACATGGGTATACTCAAGAGCCACTGAATGCCTCTTGAAATTTTAATTTTATGCCATTCATTTATTCTGACAGGTGGAAAAGCAGGGCATATTTCCTTACTTTGCTACAGGTGTTTTCTGACATGCAGTAGAAATAAAGTAGAAATGTGTGCTGATTCTACAAGTGATGAGACAAAGAATACCAATGGAATGTCTTCTGCCTGTTGTAAAACCTAGAGGTGTTTAATTTGAGATGCTGCTTTCTTTTTTCTCCTGACTTTGCGACCTGGGATGCAGACTTGCAATGCTGTACAGTATAACCTGCATCATCCTTAATGAGGATTAACATCATTTCAGAAAACCTTAAGTCCATTAGTAACAAAAATCTGCAAGGTCAGCTAGAAGGTGTCTATTTGACTACATGATGACTGCCTCCACTTGATTAATGCAGCCAACTTAGACTATTGAGATGTAAAATGAAGCAGTTTGTATACATTCTGCTTTACCCAGAGGCTATAATTTTCAAAGTCATTTCTGGCACCTAATACAACATTGAAATTGAAAAAGTTGGAGCCAACAATTTTTCATTTTCAAACGTCTTTTTTAAAGTTGGAAGATGCATATTTAATGGTTCACCTGAAGCTAGAATCTTCTATTTTATGTTGCAAAAGTAACTAATTTATAGTGACATTTTGGATTTAGGATACAAGAGAGTACCTCTGGTTGGAATGAAAACTTTTTAACTTGCCATAGCCTTGTCATAAATTACATTCTTATATCTAATTATGGTTCAAAATTTCAGCATATTTAAGTTGATGTGAAGTACTTGAGATAATTTATTAATGGCTGTAATAAATGTCATATCCACTTTTATTACTTGTGACTGAGTGCTCTTTTGATTGACATTTACCTATAGTTTACAGTGTTAAACTAGGTGGATCTCAGTAAAATTTTCTTTACATTTAGGTGTAAAAGGAAAATTAGTTATTTACTTTTCTCTTTAAGAATTGGAGATAGTAAATAGTGATTATTAAAGAATTAGGGATATATGCAAAGGTCAGAAGCCCTTACAGTAGTGTCAATAGGGCATGAAGAGGTCAAAGTGTAAAAAGAGGGAACTTTTGCCATTGTATTTGTGATTGCATCAGTAAGTACCTCCAGCCTTGATACAAATAACCCAAATTACTGGTTTCAGACATGAAAACAATGTTTAACTTCTACTTCATATGTTCATATTTCCAGAGAAAAACTTATAAACTGTGTTTCTTCATGGATAATCCCCTTGCTTTCCTACAGATTCCACCCAACATCTTGTGCAGATTAGGGAAATAATAATCTGTGGTTTCAAGGTGTTCTAGGTACATGACAGTGTCTTGTGGTCACTGCAGTCTGCTTTTCAATCTCAGTGGTGATGAATGATAAACTGAATTTTCAAATGTGTTAGTCATCAAGTGTCACAAAATTCAACTTAAGTACTTCTAAGAATCTAATCATAATTATGCAACAGTACTTTCAAGAGTATTTGCTTCAAGCAATGTTTTCTGACTTCTAATTAGAAAATTAATTCAGTCCAGTTGCAAAACAATGATGAGCTATGTATTTTCCTGCAGTGTCCAATTCATTCTTCTTTCCTAAGAGGTTGTGGGGGGTTTTTGTGTTTGTTTTTTTTTTTAATTAATCTCTCTATTTTCCTGGTACATGGACTTTCCACTGCTGGCAGAGACACTAGCTGCTAATTATGACAAAGTACTTTTGAATCTTAGCAAACGCAATCATTAAACACAGGAGGTGCAGTATAAAATATTACTGCTGTAAAATCAAAATATATTGACCATCATTGGCTATGTTTCAAAACCAATAAAAAAATGCCAGCCTACTGGAAGTTAAGATGGCTACAAGTCTATGGGGCTGGATGGGATCCACCCAAGGGTGCTGAGGGAGCTGGCAGAGGAGCTCACCAAGACACTCTCCATCATCTATCAGCAGTCCTGGTTAACGGGGGAGGTCCCGGA
>NW_008794490.1:1064673-1072133 GCF_000699145.1 Aptenodytes forsteri
GCGAGGTGGGTGTCGGTCTCTTCTCCCAAGTAACTAGCGATAGGACGAGAGGAAATGGCCTCAAGTTGTGCCAGGGGAGGTTGAGATTGGACGGGAGGAAAAATTTCTTTACTGAAAGAGTGGTGAAACATTGGCACAGGCTGCCCAGGGAAGTGGTGGAGTCCCCATCCCTGGAAGTATTTAAAAGACGTGTAGATGAGGCGCTTAGGGACCTGGTTTAGTGGGCATGGTGGTGTTGGGTCAGTGGTTGGACTCGATGATCTTAGATGTCTTTTCCAACCTCAATGATTCTATGATTCTATGATTCTATGGCTATAGGAAAAACATATAAGAAAGCCTTTCTTTCTATGAACTCTTTCTACAAATTTGACAGAATGAAACAGAATAACAGTATGATATAAAACTGTGTGAGAGGTGGTACATGCAGATGAATGTCCATATAGGCCAGATGGTGAGATTCACTGTAGGCCTGAAAGTCACTGGAGTTTATGTTTTGGAGAACTTTCCCAGCATCCTTTCATTTTGTCTCAGACTGTCCAGGTGGAAACTAAATCTTTCATTGCATCTGTTAGGAAATCTAAAGATACAGCCATTAGCCTAACACTTACTGTGTCTACATCTTCATTAAATGTTGAATGTTGAAGAGCAAATAATGACTAGCAAGGTGGCAACACTGTGCTCAGTTCAGTTTAATTCTCTGAGACAATTGGAATGATGTTTTATGTATCCCACTGTATAAGAAAGTGACATCTGTAATGCAAATAAAGCTTCATGTAAGGATTCAGCCCATGTGCCCATTTGCCAGTGCTGACAGATGCTGATATGGACATAGGTTGAAAAGTATCAGTACTAAAATGCAATCTTTGCTATCCCTTGACTTTTCTTAAGGAAAAAGCAGGAAAGGTTTGGTTTTCATTTTCATCCAGTTATGTCTTAAAGTGCCACATGACCCTGAAAACTTTTTTTTTTTAATTTAAAACTTCCTTGTGTTTGATGTTTGTGACTGTGCATAAGAGAAAAAGTCCTTAAAATCTAAGAATAGAAATGGCTGATTAAAAGTTACTACAGAAGTCTGTGAGCCTTTAAGGTCTCAGATTAGATAGAATATAAATCATCTGTATGTATGAGATGGATGTGACATGGCGTTAAAGGCCAAATTGATCCAATAAAAAATTCCTGGTGTTAGACTTTTACCAGAAGAAATATATGCAATGAAAGAAATTTGACATGAAACGCTGGAAACTTGTGCATCTGAAATATTTTTAGAACTCTAACTTAAAATTCCTTCCTTCTTTTATTTCTGTCCCGTGTCTGTATTGAATCTACTTCTTAATCTAAATTAGTTTTTATTTAATCTCTAGAACTATGTAGTTTTCATCTGTACGGTGTAAAGGAATACACTTTCTTTCTTTGTAGCCATGCTTTTAACTAAGCTTGTTTTCTGTGTCTGGTATTTTTGTCCTTTTATTGAAAGCTATTGTTGCATTCATTTTTGGTCATTCCTGGAGTTTGTTTCTTTTTCCACTACAGTTCATTTTTTACTATAAATTTCTTCTTTCTTTCTTCAAAAGCCTGCCTGGGAGAGGGAGGGAAAAAAACAATATTAAAAAAAAAACAAAAACACAAGACTAAATAAAAGGTTTTCTTCCAAAGAGAACTGTTAGACTGTGCCTTTCTACAGACTTTGTGGTCCTCATCTGCAGTATGAAAAAGTAATGAAGATGAGTTTTCACTGCAGAAATTGTCATCTTGAATGGAATAATTCTAGAACATATATTTGCCACACATTTTGGGAAATCTTAAATAATTGCAAACACCCATACTTAGTTCCTCATCAATACTATCCTCAGTCAGCAGAATCAGTGGCCTACCAATCTTTGCATACAATTGCACAGGCATTCATTTATCAGGTGTTAAAAAGTCAGGAAACAGAAATGAGGAAGAAAGTGAGGAAAAAAATTGGGGATGAAGTAAATGAAGTATAACAGAAAAGGCATAGGTGGGGCGAGTTATGGTGATCGTATAAACATGATCAAACTGGCTACAGATCACTTGAGAAGGAATAGATGGAAATGAAAAAACTCTTGCAAAACATGTTTTATATATATGGACTGTGTGTCATTGGGAGCATATCTATAAGTTTATTAAAAAAACTTGACTATTCAAAAATATTAGCTAGAGAGAAGATTGTACCTTGGAGTTGTTTGATATAATCTGCATTGTAACAAAGAATGTAAATGTCACTATAGCTTTTTCCTTAATAAGGTATTGTGTGATTTTTTGACCTCTCCAACTTCACATTCTTCCTTATTATAAAATAAGTATGCAATAGTCAAAATTACACATCTACAGTTTCCACTAGAATTCAGTGGAACATATTACCTATCTGCAGTAATTAAAAGAACTGCTGATAGAAATTATGCAAGAAAGTTCATCTATACAGCAGAAAAAAAAGTAATTGGAAAAAAACAGAAAAATGATTGTTGTAAACAAAGGTAAATATACAGATTAGGAAATTATAATGACAAAATCAATATGCTCAAATATGAAAGCAAACTGTGACAGAAGAACATAATGCTTGGTACATTAAAATAATTTAATAAGATTATTTCAGTTAATGAGAGTCTAACTTCATAGCCCAATGGTTAGGCATACAGATGGATGAGGAGTAGTCCTAATGTTTAGCTCCTAGTACCATTTATGCATATTATGCACACACATATATTTATATATTTTATATATTTGTATATGCAAATATTTTACATTTGTAATAGGCCATGGTTAAATAAAAATAAACAACTAAACAAAGTAGATGGACTTTTGAGGAGGAAGGATCAGAAACTGAGAGTTCAATAAAACATTCTTAGACTAAGATTTTTTACAGTTGTGTGGGGCAGTACTTCTTCAGTGGAGACTAGCTTATTACAGGGGAGAGCCAGAAGGTAATTGTTGTCTGCTCTTTTGCAGCTAGGGAATTCTTTGTCAAATTTAGTGATTAAAGATCCATTACGCCACTCTAGCCCTTAACTATAAGAAAAAAATTTATGTACTGAAAACATATTGTAGCAATTTTTTTGTCTCTCTATTATGCTTTCAGCAGTGTACTCTTTATCTAGCTATTGTTACAGGGGAGAGCCAGAAGGTAATTGTTGTCTGCTCTTTTGCAGCTAGGGAATTCTTTGTCAAATTTAGTGATTAAAGATCCATTACGCCACTCTAGCCCTTAACTATAAGAAAAAAATTTATGTACTGAAAACATATTGTAGCAATTTTTTTGTCTCTCTATTATGCTTTCAGCAGTGTACTCTTTATCTAGCTATTGTCTTGCACAGAGTCCTTTCCATTTTACTCACTAAACAGTGGAAATAAAAATAAGGTTTAAGTTGGACGGAAGAAAACCATGTCAACAAAAATTAGGCAACTTGAATATTCCTAGTTCAAGATTATTGCTCTTTAACAAGAAAAACATTTTTATATGAGACATTTCTGTCAGAGCATCAAAGCTTTCTGCATACAACTCAAAGAATAATTCAGGTCAATTTAGTCACATTTTAGTGTTTAGGGTACTTCCTATAGAACAGAGGTAAATTTATTCCAACTGAATATAAAACTTCTAAAAATATATAAGCAGATGCACTTTAAAAATATATAAATAACAGTATAGAAATGAATTAGTGATTTAGTGTGTCATGTAAGTCACACAACATTGGTGATTACCTTGAGAATTAAACTTGCTTAATGTTTACAGCTATTACGAATGATACTAATAGGGTATCCTAATAGCATACTAAAAAGGTTACATACATTACTCCAGATAAAGGTTTGTATTTAGGAGAAATAAAACTACAGCAACACAGACTAAGAAAATAGATTTCTGACAATTAAATTGCCAAGGCCAGGGGAATATTATACACTTCAGCTACAGGCAAAGCACTGAAAGAAAGCATATGTAAGGAGAAATACCTACAGCAACACAGACTAAGAAAATAGATTTCTGACAATTAAATTGCCAAGGCCAGGGGAATATTATACACTTCAGCTACAGGCAAAGCACTGAAAGAAAGCATATGTCAGTTTAAATAATATTTGAGGTTTGAGGAAGGTAAAAAAACTTAGCCATCAAATTTAGTAAAGGACACAGAGAAAAATTACTCCATTCTGAGATTTTATCTCAATGTGAATAATTATAAAGTTATAATTTGAATTTATTAAAAAACGTAGAGTTACACTGTGCATGCTACCTTCAGGAAATATGAAGCAAGACCTGGTGTGCTGAATAGCCAATCATGAAAAATAACCTTGTAGCCTATTTCTACACTAACAGTCTTTACTAAATAAACTTTAAAAAGTCTGCTTGCCTCTTTACTTTCTAAGCCAGATGCAGGATTAAATTTCTAACAAAGTACAATTCCCAGAACTTCAGATGCCAATCAGGTGAACTGCTCTCAGAAAATGTCAGTCTTGTTGCACTTTTACGGAAATCAAGTACTAAGGGATGTGGGGGAGGAGTGTATATATGTGTGCATACATATATATCCAGGTTTCTCATCATATCAGAAGAACAGTAAGTGAATAACAGTGTTTGTGGAACTATACCTTCACATTTTTCTTCTCAATGATTTGTTACAGCTAAACAATTCTTTTCATGCAGTGCTCACTATATGTATTGTAGAGGTAAAGAAATTAGAGACAGGAAACGTTTGTTGGGTCATCTACTCTGTATCTTTCTGCCATAGGACATGATTCTTTATAGTACACTTACCTGTGATAATAGTCTTAGGACTACAGCCTTTGCCTAGTTGGGACTGCTTTTTGTCAGGCCAGCAGAACTGACCATTGGAGGATGCTTAGGCCAACCAAAGTGCCATAAGCAATGTTCATGAGCAGTAAATGATTATTCTGGGCATGCCACTTCTTCATCCTCAAGGTGATAAGGAAGAAAAGTAAAAGTCCCTGCAGTCGTCTCTCTCTCAGGAGACTATTTGGGATCTTCTTCAGAATGTCTAATACTTATTTTGTGTTTTTAGAAACAACACTGCTAATAACACATTCGGGATTCTACTCCATGATCCAGGAACCTAAATAATATGCTTTGCAGACTTGAGCCCTTGAGCTTTCAAAGTCTTTTCTTTTTATCCAGCCATGCCTATTGTATGTATTAGGATATTTTCTTCTGAAGCATCTAAGATGCCTTGGCATGCTTAGTAATACTAATAAATGGATACATTTTCACATTCAGAGTGGATATGTATTTCTGATTCACTTCATTAATGCTGGTCTTGTTTCTTTCAAATTTAAATTGCAATAATTAAGCACTATTATAGGAACACACTTCATTCGTAAGAAGTGACTTTTACAATTAAATACTCTTGCAGTCATGGCTTTGTCTTATATTGCATTATCCCTCTCTTCTTTGAGGCAAATAACATGGGGGTATGGAGGAAGGAAATTACACACCATTTCCCAAGAGAAGAATAATTTAAGCCTTTCCTGCATTTATAGGAAGAAGTTGTTAGATTGTGAAGAATATTACAATTTGTTGGCCAACACAGAAAAATAACCACACATTTTATTCAAATTCATCGAAGAAAATACCTGAAAGTGTCTACTCACTCTACATGTTATAATTTATGAATCTCCAATCTGAGCAGAAATCACAGTGTAATACCCATTACAGTCAATGGAGTTCCAGACCATATAGTCAGCTCTACCTTAGAGAAGGATTGTGCTCACCTACAAAATGATTCCATTTTCTATGGGTAGGCATCCGGTGCTACTTGGATGTCATAGAGGAAGCTGCCTCATTCCAGCTGCCTTCCCAGAAGGGTTCCGAGCTCTTGAGGATCCTCTGAGATATCTGCCAGGCCTACAGACACCATAGGATGACACTAGAGTCTTTGATGTCTTGACTTCACCAAAAGAATCTAGTTCTTACTCCAGAGAACAAATATAAGTTCATATCCTGATTTCAAATAAAAATATTTTGTAGAAAAAGCATGGATGCTCCAACATTTAGAATTTATTTATAGAAAATAAATGTCAAACTTTTCTGCATCTCTAAGCATTCCCTGTGTATTAAAATTATTTACAAAGCATCTTCCACACTTCCATATCCAAAGAATTTTAATTTATGATGCTTTTGTGAAACCCTTTCCAGTCAGTATTTTCCTATGAAATTCTCATTGGCCCCCAAATCTGCCAAATCTACAGTGGGATTATCAATGATGCTTGATAATAACTGAATTATATTCCGAAATAACTTTTTCTAAGAACCTTTCAACTTCTGGCTATAGTAAAAAAACCCAAACAAACCAATCAAAAAATCAAACAGACAAACAAACTCTTGGAGTTTTTGAAAAATTCCTAGTAAAGGAATGTCTAGATAACTTGACAATGGTGAATGAAAGACAGGCTAAGGCTTGAATGCTAATGCATGTCACTTGCATTGAAAGCTGTATGGAAACAAAGATTTATGACAGATGGTAAGCTTTTAATTGGATCTTGTTCAGTAAATATAAACACCGAGCATCTGTGGTCAAGTCACTAGTTATATAATTGTCAGTGAGCTGGACACCTAAAATAAAACTGGAAGTTTCTTCCAAATGAACACTGGCAGTTTCAGTTTTGAAAAATGCTTTTCTTTTATCAGACATTCAGTTTTATCTTTATAACATATACTCCACTTACATATGTCGTGGTTTAACCCCAGCCGGCAACTAAGCACCACACAGCCACTCTCTCACTCCCCCGCAGTGGGATGGCGAGAGAAGAGGAAGATTAAAAGTCAGAAAACTCATGGGTTGAGATAAAGACAGTTTAATAGGTAAAGCAAAAGCTGCGCACGCCAGCAAAGCAAAACAAAGAAGTCATTCACTCCTTCCCATTGGCAGGCAGGTGTTCAGCCATCTCCAGAAAAGCAGGCCTCCATCACATGTAACAGTTACTTGGGAAGACAAACGCCATCACTCCAAACATCCTCCCCTTCCTTCTTCTTTCCCCAGCTTTATATGCTGAGCATGACATCATATGGTATGGGATATCCCCTTGGTCAGCTGGGGTCAGACGTCCCAGCTGTGTCCCCTCCCAACTTCTTGTTCACCCCCAGCCTACTCACTGGTGGAGCGGTGTAAGGAGCAGAAAAGGCCTTGGCTGTGTGTAAGCACTGCTCAGCAGTAACTAAACCATCCCTGTACTATCAACACTATTTCCAGCACAAGACCAAAACATAGCCCCACACTAGCTACTATGAAGAAAACTAATTTTATCCCAGCCAAAACCAACACACATAAAATCTTGTATTGGTAAAAATGAAGTAATGCAATACTATGGATTAATATCTTCTGCAGTAAATTGGAGGTAAATTGGATTTAAGGTGTACCTTTTTATTTAAAATGCAGATTCTTTTTAAAGATATCTCAAATCATAGAATAGAATCATAGAATCATAGAATCATAGAATCA
>NW_008794490.1:1072946-1078986 GCF_000699145.1 Aptenodytes forsteri
GCCCAACTTGGTGTCGTCTGCAAACTTACTGAGGGTGCACTCAATTCCCTCATCCAGATCATTGATAAAGATATTCAACAAGACTGGCCCCAAAATACCTGACCTAGATGGCAGATCAGATGTTGTCATTGAAAATTTCCTAGGGAGTGGTAAAAATAATTCATCTTCTTAGGAAAACTACATATTCAATATGTCACTTCATGAGACACACAATTTTAATGTTGAGTTTACACTGGAGCTCAATTTCAAGCAAATATGTAAAAATTGCTGCCTGCATAGCATGATTTAGGTTGAGTCTTTTCTTTGAACTCAAAATATACAAATACCAGAACATACAATCTTATAAATTTGCCCGAAACGTAAGACTCATTTGCTCATCTTCTAAAAATGTTCTTACTCCCTAACTAATATTGATGATTTTTAAACTGGAATCTTAAGACACAAAATCTTTTTATTAAAATATGAATAATTTCACTGATAGGCAGCAGCAGGAGCCAGGCTGCCCTGCAAGGTGGACAAGCCAGGCGCCACAGATGATCTCAGTCCTGGCTGTGCCCTCACTAACAGGTGCCACCCCACAGACCCCCAGCAGATCAACGGAGCTGAGGTGGTTAAGACAGGGTTCAACAGTAGGGGAGGGGATGGACTGGGGGACGAGGGAGGAGGGGAAAGTAGAGAGGGGGACAACAGCAAACTAACCAGGAGAATTAGAAGTTTACCCATAAATTAAGACTAGTGTCAATCAGTAGAGATTATTGTGAGGATGGCTCTAGTGGGATGAGCAGGGTGGTGATTACGTTGAAGAAGACCATCCAAAAAATCTGTAAATTCGTAAGATACTGACCCAGAACAAGGAAATGGAAAGGTTAAAAACAGATACAAGTGGAAACTTGTCTGTTATCATTAATAAAGTGTTGAAAACTACAGATTTCCCTGAAATGCAGGTATGCATAGGACATTACAAGTAACATCCTCAAATGTGAAGCTCTTCAAAATAAGGCTTTCTATTCTTCTGGGAAATTGTGTTTTACTCTCATTTCCTCTGGGAAATGATAGAGCAGAATTCAACCATCAGTTAGGACACATGGCTTTTATTTCACATTTGAATTGTAGAGACTATGCAAATAACCACTAATTGCTCTCTGGAGAGCAGTGTGCCCCCTTTTTGATCTATGTATTTATCCTGTTCATTCTTCTGAGAGTACAGAAACATTGGAGGAATTGCACAGCATGCAGTTTGAACAAAGGTTTTGAAAGAAGATGCTTACCAATGTAAAGTGTGTCGCAATTTTAAATTTCTCAGTTTTTTATATATGCATATATAATACAACTTGAGGAAAGGTTATGTGATGGTTTTAACTGCGTAACACAACAATTGGTTTTGATTAAACATTTTTTTATTTACATTGACAAAATGTTTATAATCCATTATTTCTCAATCGGTATAGTCAGTTGAAGATATATGTTCTGAATCTTAACTCTGTTACTAACATTTTCAAAAATAGATTACGCTTCAGTTGTTCTCCAAACAATTCCAAAGATTGAAAGCCACAGGCAAGAAACAATAATTTACAAAAAAGGATGTGAACATTAGAACTCTATTTGGTAACCTCAGAGTATAAAATAAGTTTAACATTTCACAGTCCCCCCCACAGTGCAGTTCACATGTTAAAACTACAGCTGTGACCCCTGGCTCACTTAGGAAATAGGTGTGGCAAGAAACTTTAAATCTGTGAATCTACAGAAAATTGTTAGCCTTTCTTTCTGTTTTTAAATGTACAGGTAAGACTGTATCAATATTCAGAGTGGTATTATCTATTCTTTCTATGTCTGGCCATTTTTAAAATATCTCCATTTGCTTTTCTTTTCTTCTATAGCAATATCAAAAATCTCTTGTGCAATATTCTACTGTCCAAAGTGTAGGCAGTCCTCCCATGGTGATCCACAAAACAATTGAAAAGAGATTATCTTGCCCCTGTAGACATAAAGATCTCAACCAAATTAATGATTTATACTTTAACAGCTTTTTGTCTCTCTCTCAGATATTAAGAAATTCACTTGCAAAACAGTCAATCTTTAAAATGTATGCAGCTTCACAGTTGCTAGTGTAAATTAGTTATGAAAATAGCATTACCCTAAAGGAAAATGACAATGACCTAGCACATGACCATGTAATTAAATTAAGCCCCTCAGCTTCAATATGATACTAAAAATACATACATCTATAGTAAGAAATGCTCTGGGATTGAACAAGCCTGGAAATTAGAATAAAAATTATTCTTTCTTAAAGAACATAGGAAACATGCTAGTGTACAAGAAGAAAATTTAACTCTGAAGCAGTATTAAACTTATTAAACTTGTAAATGTAACATTGTCAGTTAATGTTAATGTAACACTGAACAGATCCTCAGCTGGTGTAAATTGGCCTAATCTCATTAAGGACAACGGAAATATACTAATTTATGTGTGTCTAGAATCTGTCCTTAGGGCTTTGTTGTCTTGTACTCATTTATTCAAGGAGCTCTAAATAACACTTTATTAATAATAACAGGAATACATTTCACCAAAAATTTCAGTCATCTACAGCTTTGAAAGGTCATGTCTAAAACCTATTCTGTGAATAGACAAAGGCATAGCTCCTATCAGCATGTTCCTAATTGGGCCATTCTTTAGGAAATTCCAGGAAAACAAACATTCTGACTTTCCTTATCCTTCATGTGTTCTCGCAAATGAAGGAAAAATGTCTATCAGAAAGATATCTTACAAGCATATATTTCATCTGCCTGTTTTCATTGCTACTGTGACAACTCACTTCACTTGTGATTCAATTCAAGACCCAAATTCTGGATGAAGAATTAACTGACATTTGTTATGGCATGTTCATTCCTGTCCCCTGCCCTTTAAATATAAGAATTGGGGTGTGGGAGTGAAGTTGTTTTGTTTTGTTTTGTTTTGTTTTGTGTGTGTTTTTCCAAATTTAAGATAGTTTGTTTCGTCTGGCATTTCAAAATTTGCTTCTGGTCAACCTACATCAGAAGAAGACAGATGTATTTGCTCTGGCCCAATCAATAACCTAGATCTTCAGTGAGTCAAATATCTTCAACTGGTATACCAACTGGTTGACATAGCCTATTGAAATAAAAATAGCACTTGATAATAACTCAAAAGCTTATCTCAAATTCCAAATTTCTTCTTGTATTCATTAAAATCATTAAAACTATTGGCTGAATGAATACCAGAAAGTTTCTCATATGAAAGCAGATGAATGAATTAATAATACTCCAGTTCAGTCTGAAATTATTTTGGTTATACTCTTCCAAATCTGATTTTTTTTGGCACAGTCAAGATACTGATAGATGGAAAAGGCTGCTTATGCAGGATTTCTGCTTCACTCAAATCTAACAAACACAGGTATTTTGAAATGTTTATCTCCCACTAATTTCATGAAGCCTCAAATAAATGTTCTCAAATTCCACCTTCAGGAACCAATGAATTTTCACTGATGATTGTGAAGTTGTTCATGTCTAAGTGCTGTTCCAAAGGAATAAATATGTTGATACCTTTAGATATAGATATTTTAATTTTCATTTTCATCTTAGACCTTATTCCTCACTTCTCTAGACATGTTCTTATATGACTTTCTTCCCTCCATAGGCTTGTGTCAAAGCACGATTGAGTCTTATACTAGAAACTGTAGATTTCCATGTACAAAAGTTAATAAAATGTTGACATAGTAATAAACTGCATTAAAACCCCAAACACAATGGAGATCTATTAACCCTGCCGAGTCTGATAGTACAACTAAGAGACTGATCAATGCAGGTTACCTATAAGCAAGAAAAGAGCAAAATGAGAGCAGCTGACAGAGAACTCTTGCAGGACCTGTGCTGGGAAGAAGTGCAGAAGTTGCTGAAGACACATTCACCTTGCAAGGGTAACTGAAACCCAGTCTCTTCCTCAGTAATCTTTCTTTGTTGTATCACGACAAGCAGTGTGCCAGGGTTTGCATCCCTTCCAGCTGGTGGTGCAAATCCAGGAATGTAATTTCATGTCAGCACATGTCACTGCTTGCCAATGCAGCTAGACAAGCATTTTTTTAAGGAATCAACTTTGCCTCTGAGGGCTTAAGAAAAAAAAAAAAAAAAAAAAAAGTCGTTTAAAAAAAAAAAATATATGAAATGAGCTAAAAGTCTAAATGTCAGAGAAATTTGAACTCTGAACTTCATCTGATTTGGAAACTGATAACTGAAAGAAACAAGAAGCTTTCAAAAAGAAAATTGCAATATAAGATATATATAGTATCCATGGCTCCTATCTTCACTTTTTTTTTAGAAGACTTTTAGGCAAATCAGGAAACACTATATTATACTACACAAATAAGTTTTTCATAGTCTGCTGTCCATGTTACTTGAAAGATCCCATATATGAGTTCTCTCCAACCTAAAATCAGCTATAGTACAGGTAAATTTAAAAGCAAATGGTTGGACAGTTCTGTGCAATGGATTCAGGAAAGGGAAGAACTTTGCTTCTGGTTCTTCCTAGCAAAGAAGAGAGTCTGGGTTTTTTTGTTTGGTTGTTTTTATTTTTGGTTGTTTTTTGTTTTTTGGGGTTTTTTTAAGACAACTCTTAATAGTAGTCTTGAATTAGACAGAATTGTTAACATATTGATACAGGATAAGAATCCCCCTCCCACGTCACCCTGATACACACCTCCACTCCAAGACTTCCACTCTTCTTCCTGCATAACAGAACAAAATTTAAAGGAAATTACAAGACCAAAATAAAAAAGCGTAATGCTTCTGGGGCTTATAATCCTCACATTCCCAACATCTATTGCCTGCAGAAGTAGACATTTCAAAATAATTCCCTTTTTTCCCTGATCCTTTAAGAGCATTTCTTTTGCCTTTCTCTCAATTTTAGTTACATTTATCACACAAGAGAGAATGGGTACTGCCTCCTCAGCCAGCAAGTGACTGAAAAATCTTATAAATAGGCTGCAACCCACCTTGAAAGAATATACAATTAAGTAACTGGATGGTGACCATTTCTAATTCCGTAATTTATAAAACCCAAGAATATAGGCACGATTTTAAATACATCTTTATAACTTGCTAAACTACGGGAAGAGTTACCCCTGTGGGACATCTCCATTGTTGATTTTAATGACATATCTCAGTGAAGATCATAATGTTCAGAAGTTTGAATTTCAGGACAGGTTCAGCATCCCTGGAGGAAGAATTGCTGATGATCATTTGTACTGTACGTGCTGGTAGCAGAAAATAACAGTATTTGGCAACATTCTATGTTTTAAAATGTGCTGGTTTTCACTGCAGCAGAGTTAATTTTCTTCACAGTAGCTAGTATGGGGCTATGTTTTGGATTTGCACTGAAAACAGTGTTGATAACACAGGGGTGTTCTAGTTATTGCTGAGCAGTGCTTACACAGAGTCAAGGCCTTTTCTGCTTCTCACACCTCCCAACCAGCGAGTCGGCTGGGGGTGCACAAGAAGTTGGGAGGAGACACAGCTGGGACGGCTGACCCCAAGTGACCAAAGGGATATCCCACACCATATGATGTTGTGCTCAGCACAGAAAGCTGGGGGAAGAAGAAGGAAGGGGGGGACGTTCGGAGTTATGGCATTTGTCTTCCCAAGTAACCGTTACGCGTGATAGAGCCCTGCTTTTCTGGAGATGGCTGAACCTGCCTGCTGATAGGAAGGAGTGAATGACTTCTTTGTTTTGCTTTGCTGGCATGCGCAGCTTTTGCTTTACCTATTAAACTGTCTTTATCTCAACCCATGAGTTTTCTGACTTTTAATCTTCCTCTTCTCTCCCCCATCCCACCGTGGCAGAGTGAGCAGGTGGCTGTGTGGTGCTTAGTTGCTGGCTGGGGTTAAACCACGACAGTCCTTTTTGGCATCCAATGTGGGGCTCGAAGGGTTAGAGATATTGACAGGTTTGATTGGAATGTGCCAGATCGAATTTATAGCTGTTATTGCTGTTTAGCTATTAATCGGCAGGCTCCTGTGCTTGCCATGGG
>NW_008794490.1:1081377-1095194 GCF_000699145.1 Aptenodytes forsteri
TCCCACCGGAGGGGAGTGAGCAAGCGGCTGTGTGGTGCTTAGTTGCTGGCTGGGGTTAAACCATGACAGCTTTATAGCAAAAGTTTCCTTCTGTCAAATATTTATGAAAATACAAGTTAAAATTCCTGTTTTATTTTAGAGATTCATTCTTCCACCTCAGGCATCGCCCCTTCATTAAAAACGATTATCTGTATACCCAAGTGCACTTTTCTGTCATTTTGATCTTTAATATCATAGAAAAGTTGGCAGAATCTAGAAAACTGAGTGGTGCACTATAAAAATTGGAAGACGATCTTAATTAATTTCCTTCCTTATCATTTAAGAAGAGGAATTCCACTTTATAATAAAGTATTTATGTTTGTAGGTAAGGCATACATTTCAATGTATTCAATAAGTCTTGAAGGATATCCAGGGAACTCATTAAAGGCCATGACCTTGAGTAAACTTTATTTAGCCTGGTGGTTACTGGAATAATGTAGTGTTTTTCAGAGGTGATAGTATGACTGCAGAATATTAAATACTTTTTGAAAAAAGTTTTTCTTACCAAAGTAGTTCTACATGAAATTCACCTCTGTTTTTACTCCACTTTTAATTCATTAGCGAAGTAGATACAATGAGACTATAAAGAATATGAAGGACACCGTTGTTCATATTTGGCTGAAAAATGTTATTCTATGTATGCAATGACTGCCATTTACACACTCATGAAGTCAGCAACATGTAAAAGAATGATATGAAAAGGAAAGCTTTAAGAAGGCAATCAGATCTGGGGGAGCTTAAGGAATTGTTTCTAGGTGAACTGCCACTATACAGTTGAAGAACTGGGAAGGCAGATGTCTGCTCCAAAAAACTGATCCAGCAAAACCTCCAGGGTAACTGTTCCACATAGAGTCACCCCATGCAGAGCCCTGTAGCAAGTAGCCTGAATCTCTTTGATCTTGTATTTTCTCTTTATTTTAGCTGTTTCTCACATAAAATATTTATTTAAAATAATGGGTTTTCAAGCTAACAGTTTTCTCATGGATTTTTCTATTTTTTTTAAGAAATGCAGTTGGAGATTGAGAGGAATTAGTCCTATGCTAATAGTTAAGAACTAGTTGGTTTGTATAATCCATTATTAAAATCTGTGGTTCTATGTAATCACTCAGCTATGATGCTGACTAAGTCACTGTGTTTCTGGCTGTGAGAGTAGAGTGACTGAAGTATTTTTAAAGGAGAACAGCAAACAGCAGGCAGTGAATAATTCAGATCTGGATAACAGAGAGTTTTTCTCTTCTCATTCTGATGTTGCTTGTTTTCCTATCTTTCTGGTTGTTTTCTTTTAAGAAACTTAGTGTTAAACTCACCTCTAAAAATAGAATGGAACAGGGGTAACAAACTTATCTCACCAACATGTATCGAGTATATCATGTTTGGACACTTCCTTCCTTCCCATATAAAAGCTTTTTCTATGTCATAAAAAATATTTTTTGTTTTCCCAGGAATCTTCACACTTATTAATAATTGTTTTAGTATATGACCAATCTCAGGTCTTTTTCCCTATTTTATATATCTACTATATACCTATGTTATAGTTATTATTGCTGATTGTTTAAATAATTTTATATAACAAGTCCTCTGCTGACTTTTTGTATCAACCAAGAAAAGGCAGACCTTGGCAACAACAGCTTCCCATACCAGTTAAATGCTACTACTCCAGCAAAGAAGGACCTTAAATGGTCTTGAAAACATCACAGGCACTTCTTGTAATTGATATGGGTATTATGACTAGAAGGTACATTTAACTGAAACGGAAGGAATAATAAGATGCCCATCAATGTGTGTGACCTGAAGGTGGAAAAAGAATCAAGAATTCTCCCTTTTCTTAAACATGCAGATTTGAAATATTATTGAAAATATCCTTGTCTACAACGCAAACAATAACCTAGTGTAGTAGTGTGGAAGTATACTTGGGAGAAGGGAAGTGTCATATACTTGACTGTTTATTGAATTCCACTTTCTAATGTGAATCAGTGGACTATCACAAAACTTTTGTGAAGTAAGAGAGATTCTCTTTTACTGCCTAGAGCCCCAAGTATAAATCAACATTTTCAGCATAGATTTACGTTGAAATGATCATGAACAACAATATTCTAATCTCAGAAATCAGGTATCTCCATTAGAAAATTTTGTGGTTTTGTTGTCAGGCAGGCAGGTGATCTCTCCACAGTAAATCCAGACATCCAAGGACAAAACCACAAGAGCTAGTAGGATTTCTTTCAGTGACTGAAGGACAATGTCATGGTGAGATGTACAGAGAATCAGCATGATGCTCACTACTTATCAGTATTTAAAAATCTTCTGGATTTCACTTTTTAATACAAAATTCCCCACTGCTTATTTAAGAAATGTGTTGTTAGTTTTGGAGACTCTGGAAAGTTTTGTGTATTCTGCCATTTGTTTTCTGAGTTTAAAATTTCAGATGCCTAACTTCAGCAACTGGTTATTTTACAGATTTAACAAAACCATATTACTGTTTGACACCCTTGATGAAAACTAGTTCTTTTAAACTGCAGGGGCAGTAACAGAAACATTATATTGAAAAATCCTTGGTGTCAAACAATTTTAAACTTTTGACACAATTTGCATATTTATAGGCAGTTTCATATTTCATGCCTATATTTACTGACTCTACATTTATGGACAGTTATTAACTGCCACACTGCAAGGCACTGAAACAGCTGATTGATAACACAGATGAATGACTCTCTGATAGCAAGTACCATGCATTTTGCTTTGCATATTCTCAAGGATACTTGTGAGAGAAGATAAGGAATCTTAAAATTGTTTTTATGTCAAAAAGGGGAGGGGAGTAAGAAGGATCTATTTTATCTTATAAAGCCACAATATTATCCATGTAAAAATTCTTGCAGAGAAGACTATATTTGTTGTGCCCCCTATTTTTTTCCTTAATGCAACTTTGGTAATTTCTATTTAGATACTCCTGATGAACGTATCTGACAGAAATATTCCATACATTATCAGACATAATACATAATTGTCTATACGAAGTTGAACATGTTTAAGCTCCCTCATTTTTTAATTTTTCAGAGGAAGAAAGTAGTATGGACATTTATAATCTATCCAAGAAGAGAATGTGATGGACCACATATTGCTCTTGACTGGTATGGTGGTGACAGATCTTCAAGGTAATACTGAAAGCAGCTCCACTGTCCTCCCTCCAGTAAACAGTCTCTGGATGTTGTTAGCATTACTGAATATATTCAGAGTTTATGGTAATGGAGTAAAAATTTAAAATTTAACCAATATTAAGACTGCTTTTCCTAGGCCTGGCTCTGCTTCCTCAAGTCAAGTTGCTCGACACTTACATTAGCTCTGTAAAAAGGCTATATGGTCCAGACATAACTGGCTGCTGAAAAAGCCAACTGCTTTCACTCTTGGCAATTCAGAGGTGTAGGTGTCTCAGTGCAGGCTTAACTTTAGTTTTAATTAACAGTCTTCAGAAAATTAATTTGAACCTGTAAAAACATATAACTGAGTTAATAATACAATTACCTTTTCTTCTTTTATGAATTTCAGATAATAAAGGTCTCATAGACGAATATTGCTGTTAATCATTACTTCTTTCTCAGATCAACTTAAGATAAACCCTTTGTTCTTTGTACAACTTGCATTGACTTATGCCTCCCATTTTATTCCAGAAGATTTTAACAGGCTAGGAGGATGTGGCAATTTTCTACTGCAACATTTATTACCAGAATTTGCATATCCTTTTTTACTGGACTGTGAAATCAGCATTACAATTTCAAGTAAGCTACAGTTTCCAGACATGAAAAATAATTATGAGGCCTAGATAAGATCAGGCATCAGATCACCTTTCTTGGATCTCCCTATATTACTTTGAACACAGCCCTGTCCTGAAACTAGGTTCTTGGAGAGCAATGCTCTTCTATATAAAATGATTCTAAAAATACAGCCTTCTACTGCTTGGTATCAGAGGAATATAGGAACACTAATATGATACAAGATGAAGCAGTACAGAACACGCAGCACAGCTGATGGCAGAAAGGCTTCAAAACATGTTATAGCAGAGCTTTTACATAGCAACTGGGAAGGGTCACTGAAGACAGTTAGTTGTTGTATGTTTAAAATTTGTGTGAAACTGTGCATTGTGTAGAGATTTAACTCTTTAAACTCTTCCTAGATCCTCAGATCTAGGATCAAGAAGCATTCTCCTCTATCAGACTAGCAAAGATCTGTGGGTTGTTGTGATGTATTTGTTTGGTTGGTTTCCCCATTTATGACAACTATCTTTCATTAAAGGACTTTGGAAGCTGACAGTCTTTCTCTACAAACATCCAGGCAGACTTCCAGTGACATTAAAGGTCTTACTTTTGTTAGAGGGTGTGCAGATTTTCTGTGGCTTGTGTTATGTTTGAGTTTGCAATTGTCTTTGTGTTCTTCCTTCTAGATAATACCTATTCTAGTTATAAAATTGGCAGGCTGACGTGATAAGTCACTCCAGTCACATTTTCCTACCACAAATGTATTTTTGGCACCTTCTTAGAATATTAGGTAGACAACCTGTAGCTCAGATTTAAAATAAATTCTAAGATTTAAACATTTCTCCTACAAAATTGTATCTCCAGACAAATTTTATAGATACTTCTTGTTTTTCCAGCATGAATGACTGAATGATTTCAGAACATTCCTTAAACTTTGGGTGAGCTCTGCTCTTATTATTAAAGTTTCCTGACTAGATGCTTGCTTTGAACAGGAAGCATCCGGATTATCATAGAATTATGGAATAATTCAAATTGAAAGGGACTGAAGGGAGTCCCCTGGTCCAACTTCCTGCTTAAATCTCAGCTATGAGGTCAGGCCAGGTTGCACAGGGCTTTATCCTGTTTGGTCTCAAAAACCTCTGAGGGTGGACAGAGTGCATAAACTCTGTTCCAGTGCTGGAGCGTCCTAATAACTGTGGTTGGTTACCTTGGCTGGCTGCCAGATGCCCACCCAGCTACTCCCTCATTCCTCTTCCTCAACAAGACACGGGGAGAAAATAAGATGGAAAAAGCTCATGGGTAAAGATAAGGACAGGCAGTTTGCTTACCAATTACTTTCACAGGCAAAACAGACTCAACTTCGGGAAAATTAGTTTATTGCCTATTAAAACAGATTAGGCTAGTGAGAAACAAAGAAAAAATTAAAACAGTGCTTTCTCCCACTCCCCCCTTTTTTCCAGGCTCAACTTCATTCCTTCATTCCCAAGTCGTCACCTTCCCCCGCGAGCGCTGCAGGTGGATGGGGAATAGGGGAATGGGGCCAGTCCATAACAGCTCCTCTCTGCTGCTCCTTCCTCCTTCCACTTTTTGCCTGCTCCTGAGTGTGTCCTCCCAATGGGCTGCAGTCCTGCAGGATAACCCTGCTTCAGTGGGGGTTTTCCATTGACAAAGTCCTTTAGGGAATATACACCTGCTTTTGGTGGATTTTCTTCCACAGACTGCAGTAAAATACCAGCTCCTCTGTGGTCTCTTCCACGGGCTGCAGGGCAATCCCTGCTCCAGTGCCTGAAGGACCTCCTCCACCCCCTTTTTTCTGACCTTGGTGTTTGCAAGGTTTTTGCTCATGCTTTTTTTTTCTCACTCCTCACTGCTGTGCAGCATTTTGCCCTTTTTTAAATACATTTTCCCAGAGATGCCTCCATCGTGGCTGAGGAGTTCAGCTGTGCCCTGTGGTGGGTCAGTTGGAGCCGGCTGGAACCGGCTGTGTCTGGCACATGGCAACCCTGGCCTCTCCTCACAGACGCTGCACTGCAGCCCTGCCGCTACCAAAACCTGGACACATAAACCCAGTACAATAGCAAGGATCACGTGCTCATGAGGTTCAGAAAAGAATAGAGCAAGCACCACTGGAGCCAGTGGGGGTCTTTAACCTCCAGCCACGAGGCGCGAACAGTGCATGTCCCAAAAATCAGCTACTGGGGGGACCGGCGTGAGTGAGGTCACTGAGGGGCTCAACACTGGCGGCTGAAGCAGGACCACGGGACACAGCCCAGGTGCTGGGTGCCAGCTGCTGGGGGAGGGGGGCGAGTGTCTGTATCCTCCCCAGACCGGGTGTGGGGGGGGTGCACGTGTGTAGTCACTCACAAACCTTTAGCTAGACCAGCTGGAGAGTAGGGGGACCTTGGGTCCAGGCCAGAGTATCATGCAGGCATGAGGTCCATGCTGGTATCCGGAGGACGACAAGTGTGGGGTGTCTGTGGGACAAGCGGAGTGTGTGAGTACTCTGTTTATGCAGCAAGCACCGAGCTGGACCAGCCGGTAAGTAGGGGACCTATGGGTGGGTAAGGGGGCCGGGATGCGGGCAGGGGCTCTGGGCAGACAGAGGTGCCGTGCTGGTACTCAGGGAATCCACAAATGTGCATCTGCTTGTGAACCTGGAGAGTCGTGTGTGTGCCTGCACTAGTGACCTCCTGTCTCTGCCAGCCCAAGAGGCGGAGGGGACTTGGCTGTCTGTGCTTGCATTTTACGTGAGTCCTGTATGCAGGTGCTGTTGAAGGCAACACCTTCTCTGCAGCAGTCTGTGTGACCAGCCAGGTCAGTGTCTTGCATGTGTGTGTCTGTGTGTGTCTCTGCAATATGTGCTGAGCTTCACTACTGGTTTTACAGACAAACGGGAAAGCAGCAGCCGCATCCCTCAGCCTGGGCTAGAGACCCCACGGCCCCAGGCTGGGCTCCAGCAGCTGGGCAGGAGGGAGGCCCAGAACTGCTGGAGAAGGAGGCTGCTTTTAACATCTCTATTTCAAATCACTAGTTAAATCATGGCTAAATCTGAGTCTATAAGGAAATCCTATGACTTTTTTTTTTTTTCTTGTGGAAATAATGAGCATAGCATGGTTTTAACAGCACACTCAGGAGAAAGAATAGTAACAATACATAACAAATGTAGGTTGACACCTATATAACTTTAAAATATCTTATCCTCTTTTCAGCCCAATACAGTTTTGTCTCCTGAACAGCAATAGCTTCCCCTCTTACTAAGGGGTTTTGAATAATTAGGTTCAGCTGAATGTAATTAGCTTCCAGCTGGCAGTGCTTATCTAAGTTGCATTGATAAGTAATGAATTCTGTAGGAAAAAAAGAAAAAATAAACCCACCTTCTTTTCAAGTTTTTTATTGTCAGTGTTTTCTACTCATTTCCTCTTGACTTGCCTTCTTGGTACAATAAGAGGCATTTTAGTAGTGTTCAGGACCATTTGAGTATGTTGACTCTTAATAGTAGCATGCTGCTTGGTTTTGACACCAAAGCTTAGTAGGTGTCTGCATATTCACTGTTCTAGGTTTCTTTCTAGTTTGTTTTTTTCTTTTTTTTTTTTTCTTCTTTCAATGATGTAAAACTCAGTAGTACCCCTAAGATTTCTTATTACTGGTTGCCTCACAGGTTGCCTCACAGGTAAAGGTTTCAAGGTGAAATGTAACTAGTTTTTATTGAATAAGAATAGAGTATCAGTAGACACAGATCTGTCAGACAGTTCTGGGATTAAAGAAATTGTTCATTATAGAGTGCTGTCTGTGGAGTCCTACTGCACCTTTCACAGGTTCATGAAGTTCTTGTGAACATGATTCAGTTTCATTTACTTTAAGAATTGTGACATAACGGTAACTAAATCTTTCACTAAAGGAACATTGTATTAATTCTTGATGTACCTCCAGGCACACTGCTGCATTTTTTATCTTTTTTCTCAGTCGTGTTTGTCTCTTGTTTTATCCACCAAGTTATTGGTATATCTGTTCTGCTATTGACTTTCAGAAGCTCTGCTTTCTTTTGCATTTTCTGCTTTCCATCTCTAATTCTACCTTTCAGGTTTAATCCTTATCTACTGAGGGGAAATTCCCAAATATTAAGTTAGTTTAATTCTGTAAGTCTCCCTCTTCAAAATCTTTCTTCTATCTCCCTTTTGAATGACTTGAATGTGCTATTAGAACAATTCTGTAACTCCCTCTTCAAAATCTTTCTTCTATCTCCCTTTTGAATGACTTGAATGTGCTATTAGAAAACACAAGCAAATAAAAGAAATTCTACCTATAGTATTGAATTCTGTCCAGACTTTCCTCATTCTCTTTGTAGTCCTAGTTTTTATTCTTTCAACTATCCTGACCTTTATGTTCTGTTTGTTGTTATCCCTCACATTGCAGTTGCTGTTTGGAAATGATTGTGATATAGATTAGGAGAATATTTGCTAGATCAGCTTCAAAGCTTGCATAAAATAAATGCTGCATTTTTACCATTCACTAAATTTTCTTTCCAATGTGAAGTACTGTGTGAAGAGCTGAGAGCTAGTTTTAATGACAGTGATTTTAAGTAGATAGAGTAGATTTCTTCCTGGATAATCATAGCCATAAAAATTAAACGATAAAGCTTAGACTTTAAAATAAACAAAGCTGTATTCTTCTTCATCAGCTTTTCATGCTAAATACATATATACATTCCAGAAACACAGAATTGGGGGGGGGGGGGGGAGGTTCTTGTGAAGGGCAAGCTGGAAATCCTTGTTGGCAAGAATTATGACTGTTTAAGGCTTACGTATATCTGGTGGTGTGCTCTATGAACAGCCTGAAGTGTACAGTATTGTTCTTCTGTCCTTTACTATCCTATCTCTCGTTCTTCTTTTCTAGCCTATGAAAAATAGTAGATCTAGTTTATAGGATATGGGATTTTGCATCTGAGTGAATGGATCAGTTCCAGGGTTATATGCACTTATCTGAAAGCAACTGTTAGAAAAGTTGCATCAAATACATGAGTGTTATACCTCTTTCCAATAGGACAGTGTTCACCCTCACTTTCAGTTTTTGCAGAAATGAATTCTGCACTGTAAGTCCACTTCCTATAAAAGTTTCCTCTTCAAAATTTGCTCTGGTTTGTTAAAAGTTTTATATCTGTGGTGTTGTGTAACTACTGTGAGAGGTCCTGTTTAACATCTTTAAAAGGAAAGAAATGACCTCATAAGGTATCTAGAACAGACCTTAATATAAGCTAGAAAGCTTAATTTTTAACTGGATTTTTCTATTCTGGTGTTAGTCTTGAGTGAATATATAGGATATCTGACACCAGCAATAATCTGTGGTGTTGTAACTAAATTTTTTCTAGGGAAATATATTTATTTCTAGATATATTTCATATAAATAAATTTTAACATAGTATGAGTTCAGAATCAGTCCTTTACCTTCAAGTTTACAGCTATATGAAGCAAGAAGGAGCTACTCTGGCATTTTCTTCCTTCTGTTTTAGAATAAAAAATCCGTAATAGCTATCCTATTATAAATTATCAGATTATGGATTCTGAGGAGTTTAAAGTGCTTATGTATAGTCTGGGGTCTGTTTGCTTATTACAGAAAGTGTTGAGAGAGTATTTGCTCTCTAATACTTCATGTCCACATTCATTTTTATGAAAGAAACAAAGCAAAGGTCAAAGCATTTACAGTTTTCAGTTATTTAATTGAAAATGGTATCTGATGTTCTTGAACATTGCAAACAAAACAAGGATTTGGTAACGTATTGTAGAATACATTCAAATATATGTAAAATCCAATAGTCAAGTTGTCTCACTCCCTTCACGCTACAACAGAACAGATTGTGGCACTCTGTGATGCATCCCTGCATTGAAAAATTGTAAAAAGAAGAACTGTAATGCGAACACTCAGTTCACTACTGACATGTAACCAAAGTCCAATATGTTTAGAAATAATTTCTTCCCCCCATCCTGAAGCCAATCCTTCTATCTTTTTTCTTGGTCACTGTGGACAAAAGCAGCAACCTATCTAATAGTCCAGTCAATAACCAAGGCATCATCTTCAACTTGGGTCTTTCTTTACTGAAACTTTTTCTAAATGTTGCCTCTCTTTTTCTGTAACCTCAATAACACACAGTTTTGGCATGTAACCTTGCACAGAGGAGCATCCAGGCTCTCGAGCAGTTTATATTTGGAATCATGAAACATTATTTTCCCTAACCCTGAAAAAAAGACTGTGTCCTTAATGCAGCTATCCAGAATATTATATCAAATATCACTCTCCTAATGTATCACTTAGATACTCTCTTACGCATCCCTGTGATCATTTTCTCTCTTACTGACCAGCATTGCCATTGTTAGTCGGGTACCCTCTTGACTGCCTGCATCCATCTCCTGACTTGTTTTGTAAATTCTCTTGGGAAAGAATAAATTTTATGTCTTTAAATAGTATGTATTCAACAGGTCCCAAATCCATGCTTACAACTCTTTAGTGTTACAGCAAGAAAAATAATTAAAAGTATTCCTCAATAGCCACAGCATAGTTACTTGGCTATAAACCAAGTTTGGACGACGCAGATTATGAAGCTAAAGCAAATAAGAAAGTTCTTTGCTACCAGACACTATTAAAAATCAAAGCAACTGATGTCTCCAGCTGGCACACATTTTTAATTATACTTCAGCAATATCTAATTGCAAATAAACTTTTTTATTTTTTACAGTCAAAATATTGTTTATGGGCAAAAAGAAAGCATACCATATGGATAGAAATATCTATATAGACATGTAAAGCAAAGAATACATATAAAAAGCTGTATAGATACATAGATGTGTAAACCCAAGAAATTATTGTTAGTATAATTGAAATCTTAACAATATAGTTATTATTAGTCCAGATCTAAATGTTTCAGAAAAAGAAAGAATAATGAACGTTAAATTGTTATCTGCACACATTTTCATTTAGTAGAATGAATTCTCCTTTGTGGAAAAGAAGAGCTTGTGCATTCTTATTTCATAAATGGCAAAAGCCCAGCTAGAACGCAATCTGGCCACTGTCATTAAAGACAACAAAAAAAGTTTTTACAAATATATTAATGACAAGAAGAGAGCCAAGGAGAATCTCCACCCTTTATTGGATGCGGGGGGGAACATTGTCACCGAGGATGAGGAAAAGGCTGAGGTACTCAATGCCTCCTTTGCCTCAGTCTTTAACAGGCAGACCAGTTATCCTCAGGGTACTCAGCCCCCTGAGCTGGAAGACAGGGACGGCGAGCAGGATGAACCCCCCATAATCCAAGAGGAAGCAGTCAACGACTTGCTACGCCACCTGGATGCTCACAAGTCTATGGGGCCAGATGGGATCCACCCGAGGGTGCTGAGAGAGCTGGCGGAGGAGCTCGCCAAGCCACTCTCCATCATTTATCAGCAGTCCTGGTTAACGGGGGAGGTCCCGGACGACTGGAGGCTTGCCAATGTGACGCCCATCTACAAGAAGGGCCGGAAGGAGGATCCGGGGAACTACAGGCCTGTCAGCCTGACCTCGGTGCCGGGGAAGATTATGGAACGGTTCATCTTGAGGGCGCTCACAAGGCATGAGCGGGACAACCAGGGCATCAGGCCCAGCCAGCACGGGTTCATGAAAGGCAGGTCCTCCTTGACCAACCTGATCTCCTTCTATGACCAGGTGACCCACCTAGTGGATGAGGGAAAGGCTGTGGATGTGGTCTACCTGGACTTCAGTAAGGCCTTTGACACCACCTCCCACAGCATTCTCCTCCAGAAGCTGGTGGCTCATGGCATAGACAGGTGTACCCTTCGCTGGATAAAAAACTGTCTGGACGGCCGGGCCCAGAGAGTTGTGGTGAATGGAGTTACATCCGGTTGGCGGCCGGTCACAAGTGGTGTTCCCCAGGGCTCAGTTTTGGGGCCGGTCTTGTTCAATATCTTTATTGATGATCTGGATGAGGGGATCGAGTGCACCCTCAGTCCAGCCTATTTTTGCTTTTTTCTAAAATGTTCTGCTGTGTACAGTTTATATACACGCTTTTACAGCAAGTGGACATTGCAAAAACTGCTCCTGACTTTAAGGAGATTTTTAAAGATTAAACCTCAGAGGCCTAGTTCTTCTCTGAAAAGTCTAATGTAGGAGTAATGTGAGGGCTATATTATTTTGTCGTACCACGTTTGGCACATTCTGCCAACTGATATAAAAATGGATTGCTGCTAATTTCCTGCATTGTATGCCGCCGCCAACTATTTATGGGCCAGCATAGTAACAGAGTACTTTCAGCAGGTTCAGCTGAGTACAGGGTTTCTAGTTGAAGGAGATTTCTGAGACATGGAATTAAGGCAAAGAGGTAGATACTTTTCTGACGCTCTCTCACTTTTCTAAGGACACATCCCAATATATTCTCTTCATGGGCAAAAATTAAAAACCTAAGGAAAAAAGTGAAACCCAGAAATTTAGAATTTTTATTTGTACTGTATGAAAACTGCATTCAAGCCTAGTGCCATTTAAAGGAAGGGTTGGCTATGGCCTTCCGCTTCCCAGGCAGTGTGCATAGTCACTAACCTACATTAAGTCAGTCCCTAATCACTGGCTTATAGAGACTAACTCTGTTGTAGTCTTATTTCTACAAAGTAGGATATTTCCTCCTGAAACAAGCAATTTTATTGTCAGCCAAATAGAGAAATGTTTTTTACCTCAGTTTCCCAAAGGCAGCTTAGCATAACCCACTGATCTATTACAAACCTAAAAAAATTAGAAAATTTCAAAGTTGTTTTATGTAGTGGTGTTTTTTATTTTCAAGACAGCCCAAATCAAAATATGTTAAAGATGGGATTATTCAAGCTTATCTTTTTCCTTTAAACCTTAAACAATTTATAGTGGATTTTTTTTCTGTGTATGTTTAAAGAATGCATTCTTATTTACTTTCCCAGTAATAAGGATGATGATAAATTTTTGTTTGTAGTTGCTTTAATATTTTTTCATCTTATACTGGGATTGACAGAATGGGCTTTGCTAAAACGCTCTACTTTGGCTGTGCTTTCTGGTGCTAGTCTTCAGAGGAATCCTGTATAATCAATTCTAGGCAGTCTTTTAGACAAAGGAAATCATACTGAGTAAATAGAATGCATAATTGTGCTCAGTGGATAAGAATTGAAGTGCATTCTTTTCTTTCTTCTTAAATTACTAATATTTCCTAGGAACCATCTTGTTGTGAATGAGATCCTGTTTGTCTTTTTCTTATCATTTGTCTTCATTCATTACAGCTGTTGTAATTACACAGCAAAATGGTTTTGCGTTTGCATTTTTAGAATATTTTATCTATTGTGCAGAAAACATCAGGGGTTATAATAACCCAAAGCTGATTAGACTTTAAGGTGTGAAGATGTCAAATGACTATTGTCTACAGTATATGTACGGAGCCAGTGAATCATCTCTCTAGGAAGAAAAAAAAAAAAAAGATGATTGTAGGACGGGGGAGAAAGGAAGTAATTTTGGAGAGATATTTGCTTATTGTTTTTGTCTTGCTTATCTGAGTGTTCTGATTGCCAGATGGATTCATAAACAGAGCGAGGTTTTCATGGCACTTGCTGCATGTAATGATCAGCAAGCCTAGGCAGTTTACAGTAGTATAAAGTTACGTGGATTTATAACATTGAACAGCCATTTGAAGAATTAGTGTATGTTTAGTGGTATTTTTTCTTTTTTAGGGGTATAGAAAATTACAGTTACAGTTATTGCTGAAATAGAAAAATACAACCAATTAGAAAAAAATAGAAAAAACAATCAGGGAAAAAATAAAAAAAACAACAAACAATCAAAAATAACACCTTTTGATTAAAAAAGGCAAAATGATTGTAATTATCCTGGGGATAAATAGCTTTTGATAATAATCTTCCTGTTATGTACGTCGAAAAAGTATTCTTGTCTGTCCTGGTTTCAGCTGGGATAGAGTTAATTTTCTTCCTAGTAGCTGGTACAGTGCTGTGTTTTGGATTTAGCATGAGAATAATGTTGATA
>NW_008794490.1:1100053-1105230 GCF_000699145.1 Aptenodytes forsteri
TTTAGTTGTTGCTGAGCAGTGCTTACACTAGTCAAGGACTTTTCAGCTTCCCATGCTCTACCGACTGAGAAGGCTGGAGGTGCACAAGAAGCTGGGAGGGGGCACAGCCAGGACAGCTGACCCAAACTGGCCAAAGGGATATTCCATACCATGTGACGTCATGTTCAGTACATAAACTGGGGGGAGCGGTGTGGTGACCGCTGCTTGGAAACTGGGCAGGCATCAGCTGGCGGGTGGTAAGCAATTTCATTGTGCATCGCTTGTTTTGTATATTCTTTTATCATTATTATTATTATTATCCTTTCCTTTTCTGTCCTATCAAACTGTCTTTATCTCAACCCATGAATTTTACTTTTTTTTTCCTCGATTCTCTCCTCAATCCCACTGGTGGGGGGAGGGAGTGAGCAAACAGCTGTGTGGTGGTTAGCTGCCTGCCGGGTTAAACCAGAACATTGTCAAAATATGATTGAATGAAACTACTAGTCAATAATATTCATTAAAATCATCTCATATCTAGAAATTAGTTTCTGGATACTGTCAAAGCAAAGAAGGTGATCACAGATCCGTTATATAGGAAGGATTAGAGTTGCTGTTGTGGTAATGAAAGATTTCCAGTTGTGGTATTCCAAAACAAGTGCAGGCAATAGTTACCTTTTCTAGACAAAAGTTTTTTCAGTGAGACAACAAAGATTATGTCTTGACAAAGATTTATAGGCCACACTCTACTTTTTAATAGCAAATTCCCTCCAGCAAGAAAGGGTATTTAAGCCTTGTACTTAGTTTCATATATTTAATCTTTAGTCTTACGTTTTTTTCCATGTGTAACCTCTACTCACTATTCGAAACAGGAATACTGGAATAATTCTGGTGAGTACACATTTGTTGTATCGTAGTACAAGTTTTACCTTCATATTATCAATCTTATATCATCCTGTAACAACAAACATAAGGTCTTTCAGTCATGTGTAACCCAGCTCCAGTTTACGTGCCCCATATTTTTTCATAACAGTATTATTTTTCCTGTCTAGAATACAGTCTTCCATTCAGGTTCTCTTTCACTGAATGCAGAAGAAAGGTTTTTATTCTACATGTAGCTTTGCTCCAAAGGAAAAAGGAGAGGGGGACATTTTACATCTCAGTTGTCTGAATGTCCTATATAATAACATAATTCATAATGGCCACTTTTTCCTTCTTAATTCATACACAAGATCTGAAAAGAAGATGAGAGATACGCATTTTACTGTAAAACCACACACAAATTTCTGAGGTTATAATTGACATAAATGTTTGATCGCCACTTGTTTTCTTTCAGTCTTTCAACACCACCAATACTGATTTTTGTAGCTAATCTGTATTCCCTTAGTCAAGCAATTAGCTAATGACAAGCACCTCATGCAAAGCACTTCAGTCATAACTAGAAGAATGTTTGCATCTCTTCCACTCTCATTTTCTCATGAAAAGTGAGGACAAAAATGGAAGAAAACTGGACTCTGCAACAACATATGCTTACTTACCTGCAGGAGGATTTCAAATTATGACCAAAATTATGATTTATGTGTGCTGGCTACATTCCTGAATATCACTGTTAGCTTTTGTGAAAGTTTTATGGCTCTCCTGGAAGCCTGTTGTTATGCTTCTTCATATATAGCACTCCACTTAAAATGTCTGCAGCCATGCAAAGGATAGCAACTTACGTATACCTGTCCTTCAGCTGATGGATGGACAGGATACAGCAGCAGTATTTGTCTAAGTCTTACAACTATACAGTGTGTTGTGAACATGACTGCCACACTGGATATTAAGTTTAATTGCAGACCTGTATATCTCCTTACTTATGGCAGTTTTTATAAGGAGGTCCTGGCTATGTAAAAAGATATCTCATTGTCAGTGTTCTCTGACCATTTAATCTGTAGGCAGCAGAGCCTCAGTTCAGGAAAAAAATACTTGGTAGTTTGCAATGACAGGTGAGACAAATTACTTTGATTTAAAAACAAAAGGCAAATACTTTATGTATTTTTTTAAGACTTATGCTGAAACCAAAATCACTGGCTGCACTGAGGAAAAAAAAGAGATTTCTCTTGCCCGACTCTAGGTATTTGTGTCTAAGATTTTCATACTGATTTTCACGTAGTCAAGAACGAGAAGTGAGCATCCCCCACAGGCAATTCATCTTGCATTAATAGTTTAGATGGACAAGTACTGTATGTCCAAAGTTAAGTCTGGATTCCCAAATACCATTCCTTTCAGTGTTTGCAAGCTTCTTGTTAGATCCATTAGGCATTATTATCATATAAATAAAAAAAAATGAGAAGGGAAGAATATCACTACAGGAATGTACAGTTAGTTAGATTTAGCAGCCGTAGGACTCAATGGAAGGCATTTTTTTTCCTCAATCACGGGAAAAAATAGGTGCTGCAGAACTGAGATTTCAGGAGCACTTTGGGAATGATCAAGACTAAAGAATTAAATAAATTTCACTAAAGCAACTGAGGTGTCAGAGATCAGCAACCTCACCAGCCAGACCGCATCCAACAGCCCCCAAGAGAGGGAACTGGAAAGGTCTGGGAATGGCCACCAAGGTCAACTGAGAGCTCGGATCACTTGGGCAGTCCATGGTGATGAGGCAGATCTGAGACCTCCCTGGGGATGAGTCAAGACCAGGCTGGGATGTTGGCCTGCATCTGGGCCTGACTCAGCAGCCCCCATGGCCAGGCACTCAGCTGCAGGGCAGTGGGAGCTGTAGTTCAGCTGGGGCCAGGGCAAGAGCCCCAGCTGCAAGTGGCTCCCCTGGGCCAGCTGTCAGCCCTGGCCATGGCCTCCCCATGGCACCTGAGAGCCTCTCCCCACATCACCAGATGTGCTCACTTGGTGCCTGGGTCCCAGCAGCCAAAATCCCAGGAGTGGGGAGGGTGCATGCAGGGTCCTGCCACTGGGCATAAAAGGCTGAATGGAAGAAGAGAAATGTTACGCTGAAATGTCATTTGGTTTGCGCAGAATAAGGAGGGAGCAAGTGTGCTGCTGAATTATCAAAGGAAGGACCTCGAGGTCAGTTTTGTCAGGTGGGTGTTTTATAGGATTGCAAGACATTAACAAAAAAATCTCAGAAAGAATCAGAGAAAATCCAAGTTTCAACTGAAGGATAAAAGTATGAAGTATGATTTTATTCAAGCCTCTTATGATCCATCTTCAGGACACAGGTAACCATTACTGGCATTTCAATAGGAGTTACTCTAATACAGTGACAGGAAAATGAAAACATTATTTCTATGAAATGAGCAAAAGTGGTGGGAGGGTTGTTTGGTTTAGCTTTTTTTTTTTTTTTTAACCACACAGCCTGCCTTCTGTGAAAATGTAGCTTTAATCAGAGTGAAGTTGTAGATCTTGTAGACTCCAGATTATAGGGTCTACTATGCTGATGGAAAATGAATTATTTCTATGAAATGAGCAAAAGTGGTGGGAGGGTTGTTTGGTTTAGCTTTTTTTTTTTTTTAACCAAACAGCCTGCCTTCTGTGAAAATGTAGCTTTAATCAGAGTGAAGTTGTAGATCTTGTAGACTCCAGATTATAGGGTCTACTATGCTGATGGTTGGATCATTTAATTTTAGCTTTGCATATTGCTACTTTCAATCATGATGGTTCTTTAGCAACTTCACACACACAGAGTCCTAATTTTGTATGTCCTTATTATTATGTCTTTAATCTGGAAGGGCCAAAATATTTTAATATTTTTCTCTTGCAGCTTTTCTTGCAATACTTTGCAACTTTTCCTATACCTTGGTCTCTAAGGTCTTCTTTGACTTTGGTGGAAATATTTGAAGTTTCAGACAATGGCAATCTCATTTCTATCCCTTATCTCACTTCCTTTTGAAGTAGCTGGATATTTTAATACTTCCTTTTGCTGCAGGGTACAGCACTTCGGAAGGGAAGTTTCTGAATAGTTAGGTAATGAAATCCTTGGTATGGTAGCACTGTGTCCATTCTTACTCCTGTCTTTTTCTGTCTCCTTAGAGAGTTTCATATAGTATTCATATTAAATTTTTTCTGTGTTGGTCCTCTTTAATTCCAGCTATGATACTTTATCACCGCAGCCTCTCTCCAACTTGCTATACCAAAGCTATCCCCACAGTGATCTTTACCAGAGTCATGAAAGCATTCTGATCTCTACTGAGGCAATGCTGGTTTTTGAAAATATTCTTGCTGCTGAATGTGTGAACAGGCAGATGTAGGCCAGTACATGTCAAGATTTCTTCCACTAATGTGGTATTCCAGTTTCATGGTGATGTAAAAATTTGTAATGTCTTAATTTACAAATACATCATGGCTACGATTTTGTAATTTTTCTTATTTTTCATTCTTAGACAATAACTAATGTTAGCTATTTAATCTGAGCCAATTATGCTCAGCACTGGACAAAACAAAAAAAACCCCAAACAAACCAAACACCTTTTCAAGAAAAAACAAATTAAACTGAGAGGCCACACGTACATGAGCATAGATGAAGCAGTAACAGTAAAACGATACAATTTCATGACTGAATTTGAGGCAGTTATGGGTAATGGGTCAGAAATCCAACTGATGTAAATTGCTATAGTCCTATCAACTGCATTAGAAATGCACAGACCACCACTTATGAAAGATCTAGTGTACTACATGAGCTCTTGCTGGATGTACTGCAGTCGCTCCCTGTTTGTAGGTCTGTCCCCAGGCAGAAGCCTCTTCCCCTTCTCCTCTCACAGATGTCTGTGCTGAGGGGAATTTGGTCTAGTTGGGTAAAATTAGCTGATAAAATAGTGGTAATTTCCTGGACTGGCTCCAGGAAACCGAACTCTGATGTTCTGTTTTCCAGAAGCCAAGTTGCACATCTTGATTTAACAGATAACTCTCTTTTATCTACCTGTCCACATATAACATAGTGTGCACTGTCCCTTGCCTTGCACTTCACATTGTGCTGGTCATTGGTAATTGAGATGGCCTTCTATGATGGAGTGATGACATCAGTGGACACAGGAAGGGATACAGATGTCGTCTATCTGGACCTCTGTAAGGCCTTGGACACAGTCTCCCACAACATCTTTCTCTCTAAACTGGAGAGGTATGGATTTGATGGGTGGACTATCTGGCGGGTGAGGAATTGGTTAGATGGTCGCATCCAGAGGGTAGTGGTCAACGGCTCAATG
>NW_008794490.1:1105700-1111581 GCF_000699145.1 Aptenodytes forsteri
GTGGGTCCAGAAGAGGGCCACGAAAATGATCAGTGGGATGGAACACCTCTGCTATGAAGAAAGGCTGAGAGAGTTGGGGTTGTTCAGCCTAGAGAAGAGAAGGCTTTGGGGAGACCTTCTTGCAGCCTATCAGTACTTAAAGGGGGCTTATAAAAAAGATGGCGGCAGACTTTTTAGTAGGGCCTGTTGCGACAGGAGAAGGGGGAATGGATTTAAACTAAAGGGGGTAGATTTAGACTATCTATAAGGAAGAAATTTTTGACGCTGAGGGTGGTGAAACACTGGCACAGGTTGCCCAGAGAGGTGGTGGATGCCCCATCCCTGGAAACATTCAAGGCCAGGTTGGAGGGGGCTCTGAGCAACCTGATCTAGTTGAAGATGTCCCTGCTCATTGCAGGGCGGGGGTTGGACTAGATGACCTTTAGAGGTCCCTTCTCCAACCCAATATTCTGATTCTAGATACAATTCCATCAGTAAGACAGTGCAATGCAACTCCATAATTTTCCCATTCTTAAACCAGGATCTGATTTACATGAATAGTATACATGTCTGTGTCTGCTGTTCTAGTTTATATTCAGAATTGGATTTTGATTTGAATGGTGCTTACAAGTTGTGGTTGCACAGCCCTCCTGAACATTGTCATTCGATATTATTAGTAGCACTGTGTTCAGTCAGAAATATGAAATAAGATACAGAGGTCTAAGTGAAGAAATTCAAATTTCTTGCCATTCAGACAATTAGGCCACTGTTTGATATCAGGCTGTTGCAGATGGTCTCTATCTGTTGCCTATAATCCTTTTTCTCCCTTCATTTTTTATAAAAGGAAAAGGCAAAGGCTCAAGTCTTTTCCACTTCTACCTCAGTATTAGTGAAAAATGTTTTTTTGACTTTTCTGGCCTTTCTGTAGGTGTGTTTAATATTTGCCAACCTCTGGGTTTCTTATATTTCTCTTGAGTTGTACTCACACTAGTATCTCTCTTTATTCAACTAATTTAAATTGCGTCATTTCTTTCACTGACGATGACTTATGCCTGCCTGACTGAGAAATTCCTGTTAAAATTCCTGTTAAACACTGGGCAAGTTTAAAATAGAAACAGTTTAATGTGAATAAAATTAAAGGGCAAGGTCCTAATTACAAATTCAGAAATACAGTTACAAAAGAAAAATTTAAAACTCAGTTCCAGGAAAGAACTTCTATGTTAAACAATGCTTAGCTGTTTCTGTCTTCCATTTCTCTCTGAAAGCTCCCACTCCTTCCCCTTCTCTTCTGCCTTACTCCGAAGGTTTTCATAACACATCGTCTCTCTTTCTTTGTGTGGGACAGTTCCTCCTCCTCTTTCCCCTGCCTTTATTTTTACTTTTCCTCCTCGTTCTTTTTCTTAAAGAAATTCAGACTTAGAATCTGTATAAAGTATGTTTGTGATAATTTCAGTGGTTTTTTATCTTTTCCAAACTTTGTAGCTGAGTATCCTCTTCCTTTTTACCCTCTACTTGCTCACACCCAGTGACTGAATTTGTCTCTGCTCCTTCTGGGTTTCTCTGAATTTCTATTTTCATCCTTTTCCATCATTATTACGTTCTTTTGAAGTTGGTGGCAGTTATGCAGTTTAAAGCATTTTCAAGATTGTTACCACATTATGCAATAGCACGTTATAATACGTACTCAGTGAACAAAGATCCAGATTTAGAATTACTAGCTTCATATTTGCCATATATATTTGAATATCTGACAACATACTGAACATATTTAGCAACTTTTCCTCCCCCTCACCTTTTTTGGTTTTTTTGCTTGTGGGCATGCAGTCATGTCTTTTAGCTTGGCCTCTTCCTTTATATTGTGATGAGGATACATAATAAATATGGCTGCTTCTTCAAGACAGGTTATTCCAGTGTCCCAACTTGGTGTCAAGAAGATGAATAGTGCTTGCTGACATCACCTCTAAACATGATAAGGCAATCACTTATGAGGGAGTTTCTGAATGCTAGAGTTTCATGAAGGATGCTGAGGCAGGTTTGAGTGCACAAAGATTTATTGTTGAGGTCTCTAGCTTATAGCATATATAGACTTCAACAGTGCAAGATCCTTTTGGGAAAAAAAGTGGAAAAATAGGAGAGAGAGAAAGAGAAAAAGGAAAGGGAAAACCGCCCTGTGGTCATCTGGAAAGAACAGTGACGGGTCTCTCTCCAGTGCAACCAGTCATGATAGTATGTCATCATGCTTTCTGCTAGTACTGTGTGCTTTTCGTCAGGACTGCCCCCACTTTCTCCCCTGCCCTTGGTTGTTCTTGTTTCTGATGTTATTGGTGCCAACTGGACTATGCGAATAGGGGCAAATGTGGCATGTTGGTTGTTAAGCATCTCTGCACATAAATGTTTGAACAATATTTATCAAGTATTTACGAGACTGTTATTTTGTTGTGCCCTATCTTTGATTTTCTCTAATTTAAATTAAAAACTACAAAGCAAGAGCTAAAGAGAGGTAGGGAGGATGTATAATTCTCCTGCCACTGGTAGTAGTCCCCCATGAGAACCCACCAAAACAGTGCTATCAGGGGTTTGCAGCTACTAGGCCATGAGAATGACAACACAATCACAAGAGCAGGAGAACAGCAAGGGAAAATACTGCTAGAGAGTCCCTGGAACATGCTGCCTCAGCAGCTTCAGGGAAAGGTTACAGAGCTGCAAGTAACAAGCCCTTAGGTGGTTGTTTTTGTTTTTAGCATGAGATGTCATGAGACTGAACTGCTTCAGCATGAGAGAAAAGGAGGAAGGAATTGTTAAACAACAAGGATTTGGACTGTGGACCCTGTGGAAAAAGTCTATTTTGCCTGGTCTGCTTCAGTTGTCTTTATGTGTATGTTATGGCACAGGCAGTTCCATAAGCAGCTGATGTCAAAGGTCTGTTGATATTAAAATACTTTAATCAGTCTAAAGTGTTTCAAGTTTCTCATTTATGTGCATAAGTTCCGAATCAACAGTAGTTTTGGAACCTTTTAAATAGAAACAAAGTTAAGAGGAATAATGTATATGTATGTTTGCAATGGAATCACTTTGGTAGCTCAAAGATTTCTTAAAGAATAAAGTTGTAATATTCATGTGAATTATGTTTTGCTCTGCCAAAAGTTAAAAGGTTATTTCTAGCAGCTTTATTTTTATTTTTTTTTTCCTACAAAGGCTGTTTTTCCCCACAAGCCAAAAAAAAAAAAAAAGTTGAAGAGACACATGAGCAGAAACATAACTTGAAGAGAGAGCTACTTTTTTTGCCAAGCAATTCATAGTAAAATTATTTTAAAATGTCTGGTAGATGAGGATGATACAAATACTCTGCACCATAAGACTAAGTTAGACATCATGAGGGATTTGATTAGCACTTTTTGATGAAAAAAGACATGCTGATAAGTGACAATATGCTTATGTGTAAAAAATTATAAATAGCATTCTAAGGCAATTTTCTTGAAGAAAATATCCTAGCTGAATGATGTGTATACAGAATGAGAGATTGTAATTTCAAAGATCTTAGGAAAATTATGAACTCCCATCTGATGTTTTAACGTAAATGCATCCAATAAAACTCTGACTTTTTATAAGGCTAAGCAGATTTCAAATGCATTTGAAATTTGAAACACACTTTGATTAATTCTTTGGAGATAGAGTCTACCGAAAGTTATTTTAAAAAGGGAAAAATAAATAAGCAACAACAAGTATTAAGTTCTTCAACATCCGGTTTTATTTTTATCTCTTACGAGGGTGATCTTAGTCAGAGTCTTGTAGGCTTGGTTCCAGCACTGTAGACAGAACTGTGTTCTCCATTTCACACTTAGCAAAATAAGATTTCTAAAGAAAGGAAACTAGTTACATAGCTGTGGACCAGATATTCATGGTGTCAGACTTGTGCAGTTGTTATGAACTAAAAAGAAGTTGAGACTATCTGGCACCTATGAAGACTGACTTTTTGTTTGTCTGAGTGTTTGGTATAGGACAGGGGCTAATTACCACTAACTTTAGGTGACCAGGTTTCAAAAAGTTGGCCACAATGAAAATTGCATGGCTGATCTGTTATTTGTGCTGTTCCTCTTCTTAAACTGTGATGTTTTATTTATAGGAGGGCAAGCATATTTGTAACATTTTGCAGCCTCCTTCATTTGGATCTGTATATTGTTTACTGTATTTGTGTAAATTGATGGTAATATATTATTGTCTTTTATTTGAGATTTGGCAGCAAGCTGAGAAGTTTAACAGTTTAGAAAAAAAAGGAAATCAAATTCCTTTAAGTAGCAATCAAGCAATATTTAAATACATTTAGCAAATTACAAATAACCTTTTTTTAGCATTAAATACTGAAAGGTAAACAAATTGAATATAGCATATTCATGTAATCAGTGCCTTGAAAAAAAAAAAATCTGTATATATTAAATCTCTCCAAATCCTGGTAGTTTAAAAAAATATACTACTTGTTTTCCATTCACAATAATATGCTGATATCTCTCATATTCTGTTCTGGTAAATACTGATTTACCACTGCCTATCACAACTGTTGTGGCCAAGATTGGTTGGCCAGAATATTGTGATTAGTGTGATGACTTTTTAACCAGTCTGTAATACAGAAGCACTCTCATCCCACTGGGCCATCTTTGTTTTTTCTTTCCTTAACTTGTTGCTAATAAGGACATAAAATTGCTCTACCGGGCTGAGCCATTGTTTGCCTCACACAGTGACAAAAATGTAATACTCAGGAAAGACAAACTAGGCTGGCCTTTTTCTGCAGTCCATTCCTCCAGGATTTTTCCCGCATCCTCAACAGTACGCACGAGAACATTCATGCCTAATCCCTTTAGAATGTGTTTAAGGGCCTGTTATCCATGAATTTGCCTAATCTTTTTTTGACCCAGGGAATTCTGTCTGCCTTCACAACCTCCAGTGGCAACAAATCACAGAAATTCACGCCAGTTTATATAACAAAGTATTTTATCTTTTTCTTACCTCCTAACAGTTTCAAAAAGTGCCCTGCAAGTTTTAGTGTTGTGACATTTAGTTGGTATGTTATTCATTTGTCTAATTCACTATCTCCCTGATTTTATAAACCTGACCTGCTTCTCTCTTTGCCAAGTGTCTATCTGTAACCAAATCAGTCTACTGCTAAACTTGTTATCAGATCTTAATGCACCTTGGAACAGCAGCTGAGATCATTCAGCTCTGGCAACTTCATACATCTAGATTTTGGGTGGGGACTCCTAATAGATTCATTGTCTCATTTAGGGTACTTTTTTCTTTATTCTTTTAGAACTTATTTTTCCAACATAATGTATTCAAGTAAGTTTCCTATTCTTGAAAGGAAAACAAAAAAAATTATACAAATTATATGTCTTGACAAAAGTTCACATAAAGTTCACAGGTGCCAGTTCATAGAATCATGGAATTATAGAATCGTTTAGGTTGGAAAAGACGTTTAAGATCATCGAGTCCAACCATTAACCTGGCACTGCCAAGTCCACCACTAAACCATGTCCCTAAGTACCACATTTACACGTCTTTTAAATACCTCCAGGGATGGGGACTCAACCACTTCCCTGGGCAGCCTGTTCCAGTGCTTGACAACCCTTTCGGTGAAGAAATTTTTCCTAATATCCAATTGTACAGGATATTATGTTATTCTCACTTAAGCAAGTAAAAAGAGTACAAATCTTGAAGCTAATAGAATTATTTTATAATAATATACCTGAGATCAGGTTCATTGCATATTTAAAAAAAAAAAAAAAAAAAAAATTCCAGCAAGGTCTATTTCTTTTTGAAAACAAAATAAATGTGCAAAAAAAAGCATATCCCTTATAGCTAATTTATTTCAAAAAAATTAAATACTTTGATAATATATAAACTATTTATT
>NW_008794490.1:1111604-1124649 GCF_000699145.1 Aptenodytes forsteri
TTCAAAAAAAATAGTTTCTTCTGAAAATAATTTCTGTTAAATAGTTGTTTATTGTGTTCTATAGAGTGCAGCAATATATCCTAGAGTCTTCATTTACAAAGGATTTTTTACATGCTATTCTTTCAAAACTTTGTGTTATTCATGTGACAACTTAGGCAAAATCAGAATGAAGAACAATGATTATTTCTAGCATCAAAATGTTGATGGATGGCCAATTTTATTATTTACAATAGTTATAATTTGGTTTACATGTATTTAATGTAAATCTAGTATTTTTTCCTTTTTTAAAGGAACCCAAATACAATACTGTAGTTATAAATGTCAGCAAATTGAATTAATGTGAATGAAATTACATATTTGGTAAGCAATTGGGCAAGAGAATTCACCAAGAACAACAATAAAATAAGCAAAGAGTCTCTGGTTAGTTTAAAACAGAAAGCTGCAACCTGAGGTAACTAGGGTCTCTTTTGTAGTGTTTGGAGCCTTTGCATTTGATTGAGAGTTTAACTGAACTTGTAAATATTTCTTATAAGTCTATTGGACTTACACAGATGTACACTAGAAGTAGAATCTACTGTGCTCAGCCTTGTTTGGACATATAGGAGAGTAAGAGATAACTGCATATGATTTTTGTTAACAGAGGAAGAGTATCCTATGAAAAGCAATAGAGGGAAATCAGAACCCATTCACACCCATAACCATAGGCAGAGCCACTTTTGGTCCTGCTGATGTATCTGTGAATGATGTTGAAAGAAAAAAATATGTTATTGCAAGGTGCTTTAGCTAGTAAAGGTAATAATAAAAAATAAAATGAAATACTATATAACAAAATAAAATATTTTCCTGCACTGCTATGTTATGTTAAAATATGGCATAAGATATGTTTTGTCCAGTAACATTACTTTAAAGGTATTTTCAGGTAAACCCACTTGTCTGAAATAGTTGAAACTAATTGGAAGGAAAGCTGATAGAATTTTGAATTGTTACTTTGTATGTTTTAAAGAATTTTATTGTTCTTTGGATTTCTTGAGTGTTAATTGTGTAACATGTCACTGTACCCACAGCTAGAATGGGATCATTTTGAAAATGTGAATATATTATTTACTATAATGTAAAATTTTGTGGGATAAATGAAAAAGAAAATATTTAAATAATACAAACTGCATGACAACGTTCATTTTTCCCTGTTACACATTTTCTTTGAGGATATCCATACTAGAAAGAAAACATCTATAGATATTCACAACTGTGAATTTCAGCACAGTGGCTGAGTAATTCCAAGTATTTAAGGCAATTCATCGCAAGTTAAAAAACAAAACAAAACAAAACAAAACAAACCACCAAAACCCACAACCCAGGAGATGAAACTCAGTTGTGTGTGTGTGTGTGCTTTCTCTATGCATGTAGTTGAAGTTCTATTGACTTGTATTTTTATGCATAGGTAATTTTGTAAAATCCTCTCTCATTCTATGCCAGGTACTTGATCAACCAAATTTATATTAGTTTTGTATATGTGCAGGCTTTCGTTAGCTTTTGTACTGTGCTTAGACTAACTGGAAGGATCCATAGTAAACACAATTCAGCTTAAATAGATGAAGGTTTGATCTCCAAGAGGACTCAGAGAAACACTTACCTCGTGTTACTTGTGAAGTCTTGCTGAGTTTTCTTTTTTTTTTTCCCCTCTGTGCTTTTAAAAAAGTTCTGAAATCAAAACAAAAGCCTGACAGTTGCGGAATTTACAAATGATATAAAAATAGACTGAAAAATAATGCTATATAAGCAGAGAATCATTTAATGAACTGGACAAAACAATGCATATTCAATACAAGCAAACTGAAAAATATACATCAAGGAATGGGGCTGAAATGGCATTAATTTCTGTAGGATTGGAATCTTACTGGGATTCTGGGAAATATTGTAAGGAAAGACAATGGTTTGATAATTGCAGTGTAGCTTCAAAAGCAAGCTTTCTCTGTAATACTGTTTTCTAGGAGTTCATGCATTCTTTGAATGAAAAAAATGGAAATATCAAAAGGATGGTTTACCCTTTTAACTGAGGTGAGTATGGAAATCTATGTTCAGTTCAGATTTGCAATTTAGGAAAGATGATCAAAAATCTGAGAGCTTTCAGAGAAAATTCATGAGAACAATATAACTCAAAATGCTTGTCCTTGAGAAATATGTACAGAAAAAAATGTAAAGATGTATTTTAGATTGCTTTATCTTTGGGGTACTTTTATATATAAAATTTCGCATATAAATGGTAAAAGAACTGTGGTCATTCTAAAGTTATAAGTCTTTTTACTTAAAATGTAAAGTCACATTCCTCTCCACATGTGTTTTGTTTGTATGGTTTTCCATTTGTATGGAAAGATTAGATTTTATTGTGGTTTTGTCCATAGAAATAATTGTGACTATATAATTTTGAAGGCATTGCTTTTTAAGAAGTGTAAATCTTAACAAACAGAGCCACTTTTGAAAATTCTCTAAGATCTGAAGCCCTAGTAAAAATAGATCCTTACTTGAATGTCTATTCACCTGTGTGTTTGTGAGAGATACACAATAAATCAAGAGCAGATGCTAAAACTATATGTGTATGCACGTAAGGTGGTTTCGCTATAACACATTTCTCTTCCATGCAGTCAGCAAATGGAAAAGGAAACTGTATAATGCTTGCTTTATTTTGTTGTTAGCAAAACAGTTTTGGTAGCTTTAACAAAGTAAGATAATTTTCCTATATATCACTGGAAAGTCTCTAATGAATAATATACGTGGAGCAGCAGTTGTTAAGCTACCTATAATATGCCTTCCTCATGAATTGCTTTTGTCTGATTGAAGAAATCAGTTTGGCAGAACAAAGTCTATTACTTCTTGAATATATAATGACAAATTAAATACCGTTACCTGGTTTCAAAGAAAGCTATGAACAGACTTTCACTGAGCACCTTCGGAAGATTTATCCATGAAGATTTATCCATAAAGATTTCTGCCCATTTTAGTTAATAAATGGCACATTGTATAAAGTTCAGAATCTTATACACTTATACATGTGATAAATGAATTGTTTTGAAGTGAAAATGAGCACAGATGAAAATAATCTTCCTCATTATAGCTTCACTTTTACTTTGAAGTGCATTCCAGACCAGGGTGACTAGAGAGCCTTAGAAAAGGACATGAGGAAAACAAGAAAGTACTTCTAGTCATGCAAAAGACAGATGAGTTGTGAAATGGAAAACTGAGATTTTTTTTTTTTTTTTTTTTTCAGAACTTTTGTCAGAACTGTTTAACAACTCTTAGCTCTTAGCATGATCTGTCTTTTGAAAGTGCCATGAGCTTACAGAGATATGTTTTCTTTTCCCTATATTTTTATTAGGAATTGTATGTGTGTTGCTATATGTGCCTAGTTATAACCATAAGCTACTGTTGTTCTGAGTGCAGTGATGTAGCCCACAGGGAACTGTTTAAGGAGTTATAAATTAAAAAGAAAAAACAAAGTTTCAATTTTGCATCCATGGAAGTGTTTCATTGGTCTTTGTCATGGTTTAACCTCAGTCTAACTAAGCACCACGCAGCCGCTCGCTCACTCCCCCCTCCCCTGGTGGGATGGAGGAGAGAATTGGAAGAACACAAGTGAGAAAAAATCGTGGGTTGAGATAAAAACAGTTTAATAATTGAAATAAAATGATAATAATAATATGATAATAATAATAATACACAAAACAAGTGATGCACAGTACAATTGCTCACCACCTGCCGACCGATGCCCAGCCAGTCCCCGAGCAGCGGCCCCCCCGGCCAGCTTTCCCCAGTTTATGTACTGAGCATGACGTCCCATGGTATGGAATGTCCCTTTGGCCAGTTTGGCTGTGCCCCCTCCCAGCTTCTTGTGCACCTCCAGCCTTCTCAGTCGGTAGAGCATGGGAAACTAAAAAGTCCTTGGCTAGTGTAAGCATTACCTAGCAACAACTAAAACATCGGTGCATTATCAACTTTGTTCTCATCCTAAATCCAAAACACAGCACTGTACCAGCTACTAGGAAGGAAATTAACTCTATCCCTGCCGAAACCAGGACAGTCTCTAATATTAAATAGCAACATGAATGGAATTGCAGAGTGAAGTAATTGATGTTGTGCTTATATTATGTGAATGTGGATCCAAATCTCACTTAGGACCAATGTTCACAATGGTGCTTTGCCTTAGAATATCTTTTCCTAAAGCTAAAAAACTGTCTGTAGAGAGTTGAAATAATCTTTAAAGACAGTAACACAGTGAAAGAAAACAACAAAAAAGCTAAGCTTCAAAGCTGTCATGACAGCTCTTGGAACTTGAGTCAAACAACTTAGTGCAGTGAAGGAAATGCATAGTTTTAATTTGTTAATATAATAAACTCCACAGTAAATTAATTTATAGTGTCCCCTCAGGTTTACACCCAGAAGTACAGGAATATGTTTGTTTACTCTTTCAAATTGAAAACTATTGATTTCCTTTAGGAACTCATCCTTGTTGACTGTGAATTAGTCCATTTATTTCACATTCCGATCAACTTATATATTAATAAAATATACTGTATTTTTCTTTTGGCAAAGAGCTATATTTAATTTTGAGTTACTCACATCAGCTTCAACTTAAATATAGATAATATACAACAGCTTTTCCCCATTTTGAAAGGTAGGAAGTGTAGTGAAGGCTGGAACTATCTAAATACCATCTAAACTGGGACTGAGGGCATCTTTGGTTAATTATTTTTCAGCAGGAGTGCTTGCCGCGCTACCTTCCCTGCCCATCCATTCCTAAACCTGTGATATGCCCTCAGTACTGCCACTACCTCTGTATGTGATGAACTAGACTGGAATTTGCTCTGGCTTAAAATTAAATCAGATAAAACACAAGCAAACGCTGCCCTCTCCCCAGTTTTTAATCCAGGCAAATTGTCCAGTCTGGGTCATCATATGGCCCCAGAAGAATGAACTCATACTGTTGATGGGGATGATCAGGAGTGAAAAAGAACTGTGGGCAAAAGCTGCCTAAACCAGGGTCTCTTGAAACTCTACCCTAAAATGCCTCAGTGACTTGATTGATCAGGCATATTAAAGAATTAAGTTTCAGACATGCAATACACAGGCAATAGTTGTTTTTATTCAGATACACAGGAGAGGGTTAAATGTTCACTTCTTGCACAGTTGCATGGGGGTAAAAACATTTTATGTCCTTTTCAACCTGAAAGAAATCCAACCTATTTTTCTCCTTCTGGGAGAATACTCTAACCATAAAACTACAGTCTAATCTGACTACACACATTATTTCTCCTGTGCAGATAGAAGTGTGAAATTAATGAAGGTGGAAAGGAAAAACGAACAAGCAAGTACTGCTATGCTCTAACCCACTGATGCAGGTTTTGACCTGCAAGAAAGGAATCCTGGGATCTGCTCCTAGCACCGTTTATGAATTTTGCATTAAGCAAAACACTGGATAAAATACAAAACCAGTTTTCGGTAAAGCTAGAACAGTGTCACTTTTTAAAGCCAGCTGTATTGTTCGGGGAGAGAGGGAAAATAGGCAATCTTTTGGGCACACAAACCCTGAAATGGAAGCAGCCATCTTCAGGCTAGGAGTTATTGCTCTGAGTTTAACTTTATTATGTTAAAAAAGGAAAAGGTATTTTGCCTTTTGGTCCAGTTGGGGGAAAGTTAGACATTCCTTGAGCAACTCATGCAAAGAGGCTTAAATCCTCACTGCTCAAATTTAGGCTGACTGATGTGTGACGATGATTCAGTGTTTATCCCATTGTCATGGTGCCTAACCACCCTCATTCTGTACTGGTTCTTCTCATAATCCTTGTATAATCCATAAACATAGTCAGCTTTTACATCACTTGCGTTTTGTTTTGTTCTGTTCTGTTTTGTTTTCTCTGAGTGGATCTGCCTGGGGTTTTGAACCATTACCACAAGACCAGGCTAAATTCTTGCAAATACCCCCACAGTCCAGGATAGCTTGAGGCTTGCTGCCACAAAGACCTGAGTCTTTCATCTGGCATCTCTGGGCCTCAGATATTTAGACAGTATTTAAAGACTCTTTTAGATGAATATTTATCCTAGATGAGAAGTCTTACAGGAAAGACTTCTTGGAGTAGTCTTGCATGCATGTAGTGTTGCAACCGTGGGGACAAAGGTGAAACAGTGATACTACACTGACAGTGCAGGATCATGAGGACTGAAAATTAAAGCTATTTCATACCTGTGCTACCCAAGGGGGATGTTAGCAGACAGACTAATAATTTTGGAAACCAATTAAAGAAATAAATTTAATTTCTGAGTCTCAGTGCCCACCACTAAGGTGTACTACTTCCTAATGCTACACTGTGTAAGTATACTCCTAAATACAGTCCCTCAGCTTTTAGGAGGTAGTATGGGTGTGAAAAAATGTGTAAACTTCCTTTTCTTCAGAGCTATGCTGAAAATAATATTCTGAAACTCAGATAAAAACAAGATTAGCTAGCTTTTAGTCTTTTGCAAGATATAGTAAAGCTAATTTTCAGAACCTGCATGTGAATTAATGTTGCTAATTATTTTTAAACAGGCCTTTAAGATGTGCTGCTATATGTTCTCTACTGCTAAGTGTTGCTAAATAACTTGTATAAAGCTGTGAAGGCATTGGGGAATTGTAATCATGCTGATCCACTGGACATAATTCCTATTGCTGTTCTGTGTAACATCATTAATTTTGCTCTAGTTTTAAGGGTCTCCTTGGATTGTTTCTGAAAATAACTTGTATATTTAAAGCAACTTCAGACTTGTGACAGTGAACTATGCTAATGATTCTTAATGTCTAATTCAGTGATTATTTTTTGCTTCTTCTTAGGTTGGCAGAATGTCATATACTATTTTTTAAAAAAACAACCCTCTTCACATTCAGAAGATAGAAAGGAGAAAGCTACAAATTTCTCATCTTGGTCTATATTGTAAAGAGTTAAATTAGACTATATTAGCTTCTTCTCAGTATATTTATATATATAAACAGACTGGATCTTCATTTAGACTTTTTTGAGGTCCCTGAAAATAAACCCATTGTTGTAACTGATATTTAGTAACTCCCTTTTAGATTTCCTTTTTCTTGTAGTAGAAAATACATAAATAGAAGACCTACTTTGATCTAGACTAGTCATTATCAGACTCTAAAGCTTTATGAAAGAGAAATCAAAGCATGCCAATTGGGTATTTAAAAAAAAGATAAAATTTGAGGAAGAAATTTTTAGAATCCATCCTTGGTAGCAAATTAAAGCCCCTTATGCTTATTTTCTGGAGCACCATCTCTTGAACCTGAGACTGTGTGTATAAGAAAATCAACATAACATACCTGATAAACCATTTTCCTAGTAAACCAGTTTACAAGAGCAGAGTTGAATTGCCTTGTAGGTTATCTGCTTCATAAGCATATAGGATTAAAAAAAGAAGGGGAAACTGTAAGAAGTGGAAGACAGAGTCTGGAGACTGCACCAGTATTTGAAAAAGCAATGTAACTAGTACTTCTTGATATTCTCATACTGATTTATATGTTTAGGTGTAGTTGTACAAAAAGCTTTCTCTTGGGTCTCTTTTATATTGTGTGTCAGTTTGCCACCTCAGCCTTTGTCCGATCTGCCCACCACGTTCCCATCTTCTTTTCTCTTTCTCTTCCTGCTCCTGACCAATTTTTCTAGCACTATTTCCTTCAAAATGCTGCACTCTCATCATTTGGAATTTCTTATGCTGCATGTTCAAGTGTACAAAGTGCAAAGATCCTCTAAACAAGAGATTTTTAAGTGCTGCATAAAGTTCACCTGTAATACATAGTCTAGTCTAGCTGTGGAAGTATAGGTAGGCCTACCTTATTTATCTGTCAGGATCCTAAATGGCCCTTTTGTGCAATCCCTTTCTTCTCCCCAGTGTATCTCTAGAATTAAAGAGAAACCCCCAACCTTGATCACTACAAGCAAAACTATGAGCAATGGTGAGAGTGACAAGCCATCACTTTGCTATTTTGCACACACTGTTCTGTGCATCTTTGTCTTTGCTCTTGCTGTTCATCTATCATATTCCATTTGTACTATGGGTTCCTATCTCCTAGGCGTGAAATACTATTTTTATTACCAATAACTAATCATACATTTAAAAAAAAAAAAAATCTCACCAACATTATGCTCTTATGTAAGAGTCAGATGTGAGAAGTGGTGGGATATTCTCCTCTGCTATTAGATAGATAAGGGGGTTGTACAGTAGAAGTCCACAGCGGATGGAACATCTCTTGCACAGGAAATCTTGCTCAGACCTTCCTACCTGAAATGGCAGCAGGATACAGGTGGAATCTGCAGATCATTTCCCTGTCAAAATTTAGCAAGGCTTGAATAATCATGTGTTGTACAAAATCAGATTTTTATAAGTTTTTATTACTTAGCCAAATGCTCATGCTTTTGTTCCCCCATGCCTTCCTAACAAAAAATGTTCCAAAAGTCACCAAACCAATTAAAAACCCAAATGTATTAAAAAAAAAAATTAATGGAGCTAAAAATATATGAATTATATAGAATCTAATTTAATTCTGACAAATGGCAAAACATTTTTTCTAAAACTGACTTACAGTGTGAAAATTTAGATTGAGCAATTAGAAATAATAATCTTAAAAACATTGTGTTAAAAGACAGCCTTTAAGAAACTTTCAGTATGGGTGTTATTAGCATGAATAATGCAGACTTGTCTCAGATTTGTCTTTTGAGGTTTTTTCCTACTGTCATATTGCACTCTATATATTATCTTATTTTACTTGCTTTACTTAATTTACTTGCAAAATAGATCAGTTAATTTTATCTCTGGTGACCAAAATCTAGACTCTTGCTGATTATGTCTATTTTGCAAGTGAACAAATTATTCACTGATGAGTCAGCTAGCCAAAATTAATTCATCTTGAGACATGAATTTCCTTTCTCCACCGTCCCACAGGTGAAATATAAGTGACATTCATTACACAATGCAAATGCTCACAGTATATTTTTGGCTCTGTATGCTTCTCATGCTTACTGGTCTTTCTGTTGTGGTTATATTTTTGTAAGTCTGGGATATCACACTTTTTTGAGGAAAATTATTTTCTTGAGAAAATATTCTACATCTCGAAGCTGGTGCACTAGTGTACCACAGGAGGAACTGCCACTAAAACGGTTATTTTGAGCTACATTTTTTATACTGTTTAATTTGCAAATATGCTAGCATTTGAGGTAGAGAAAACATGGGTCTGTTTTCTATACATACATGAATATTTCTTGTGTTCAATCTATTGTTCGTAGCAGATTTTACTTCCAGTGGAGTCCTAAAGAGATCTTATGAAAAACATTGATCAGAAATTATTCTCTGATGGATTGGTGAATGTGTCAGCTCCTTGGCTCAGAACCAATTAAGCCAAAGCCCATAGGAACTGTGGATGGTGTGCATGTGGTATGCGTGCTACCTTCTGAAGAACTTTTCCCCATGTTCCTCAGGCACTATTAATTTATGGTTTGAAAGCACAGATCCATTTAGATCTTCCTCAAGGAGGAAGCCAGCATTGTTTTTTTTGGCAATGTACTGCAATTATTGAAGTAGTATTATTCCTTAACTCACGAGCATAATACATGAATTGATTAAATAATTGGCTAAACTAGGCAATTGAATAAAAAAAGGTAAACTAGTCCCCATTTTTATGGGGACTTGGCAACTTTCACAAGCTTGAGATACAGAAGAAGTGCAGACCAATGTCTAGTCTTGTTGAAAGACAGCATTAAATATTATTTGGAGGCTGTATGTATGACAGTGCACACCTGTGTTGTGTCTGTGTGTATATATAAATATATATGTATTACACACTTCTTTTTAGATTACACTTACTTGACTGAACAATAATTACAAAAATTTGAAACTATAGGTACAATTCACATAAGAATTCTTGCCAGATTAGAATTAAGTTAACTGCTTGAAGAATCAATTATGTTTAGTGGATGAATTTCTTACATGAGATGGGTGGAGGTAAAATTCCTCTTTCTACGTTAACTGGACCATATCAGCTCCCTTTACCTACATCTCTCGGCTTTTCATTTTCTTTCTGGTTTTTTTTTTTCCTTTTTTTTCTCTTTCATGAAAAACTCAAATGGAAATTTTAGAGAAAGCCTGGGTGTGCAGGTTTTGGCTGGGATAGAGTTAATTTTCTTCATAGTGGCTAGTATGGGGCTATGTTTTGGACTTGTGCTGAAAACACAAAGAGATGTTTACGTTATTGCTGAGCAGTGTTTGTTTACACAGAGTCAAGGCCTTTTCTGCTTCTCACACCACCCCACCAGTGAGTAGGCTGGGGGTGCACAAGGAGTTGGGAGGGGACACAGCTGGGACAGCTGACCCCAACTGACCAAAGGGATATCCCACACCATACGACGTCATGCTCAGCACATAAAGCTGGGGAAAGAAGAAGGAAGCAGGGGGGGCCGTTCGGAGTGATGACGTTTGTCTTCCCAAGTAACCGTTATGCATGATGGAGCCCTGCTTTCCTGGAGATGGCTGAACACCTGCCTGCCGATGGGAAGGAGTGAATGAATCCCTTGTTTTGCTTTGCTTGCATGTGCGGCTTTTGCTTTACCTATTAACTGTCTTTATCTCAATGCACGAGTTTTCTCACTCTCACCCTTATAATTCTCTCCCCCATCCCACCGGGGGGGATTGAGCAAGCAGCTGTGTGGGGCTTAGTTGCCAGCTGGGGTTAAAGCACAACACTGAGGAACTGGGAGATATTTGTACTTTGCAGTAAAGGATGGTGCAGAGACACCACACTGTGCTCTGAGTTAAGCACTAAATATCATAAGGGGAACCAGTCCTGATTTTTAACATCTTTTAAAATAGCAAGACCTGATTTGGTCAGGGGAACCTCATTTATTTCAAATATTACCATAACAGTAAAACTGAAGGTGTGGAATCTGTTTTTCTGGCCTGGAATTAGGTGCCTGATTCTCTGTGCCACTCAGAAAAAGGCAACATTTTTTAAGGATTGAAGAAGTCAGACCTAGTTTCTATGTCCTTTAATTATGGCATCTCCATCACCATCCAATTCATGATCAAACTATTCCTAAATGTCCTTTCTGATACCAGTTACTGGATAAATTTTCTTGGGCAAGAGTAAGTCCCCTATTTCCTACTGTGTAGACTACATCTATATACAAAGTTTTTATGACTTATGGAAGTAGTTCAATCAATTAATGGAAAAAGCAGTGATACACCTTCTCAGGAACATATCACATGACTGAGACCTAGGACAGGGATGGCATTCTTGACTGCTTTTCCCTAGAAGAGTGGAATTTTTCATGAGACTTCCCTGTACACAGGACAATGTTTTCTCAAAGGTCTGAACTTTGAGGTCAGAACTTAGAAGGTGCAGAATAAAAATCATCTGATAATGAAAAAAGTCAGAGCGTTATCTCATGCTTCGTGTGTCACCTTTGTGAGGAAAAAGCACACGCATTGTTCAATACTGTGAGCAAGAAAAAGCACTTCAGCATATTTAAGTTAAAAATGCCTAGCCCCATCTCTCAGAATGTTTATGTTCTCCTAAATAGTTCTCTATTTTTAATTGCCAAATAATTTTTAAGACACGTGCTTTGAAAAATCTGTTCCCAGAACCCAAATTAAGTAGCACTGCAGAGAGGCTTAAGTGTTAAAACCCTTCATTAAGCTTTAGTCTAACTAGCACTGAGCTATGCCTAGATCCGTTAAAATGTCATTGATGGGCAAGGCTGGAGAATGTTTCAGCAGAAAAAGTCTTCAAAGGAAAGGAAACTCTTAAAATCTAAGATTTCTATTTTACTATTCTGTAGAATATAAATTAAAATAGTCTTAAAATAACAATTAGAAGGGTCAACTTTCTACATAGTTTTGGGGTTTGTATGACCTGTAAGAAAATCAAATCATTGAATTCATGTGCTCATTAATATTGTCATTCTATGTCATTCTTCCTGATCAGTATCTCCCAGGTTCTACTAATTACCAGAATAAAACCCTTATATTTTATTCTGTGTGACACTGCCCCATAAATTCTAACTGGAAATATTTCCAGGTTTCCATTCAGCAATTTATGTACCAGTCAGCAATTTATGTAGGCAGTTCAGGATTGTTTTCTGTTACAATAAAAAGCATTTTCAACAAATAGAAACTGTGAGAGGTATGCTGTAGTTCTCAGCAGATGCATTTTCTGATAGCACACAGTGACGAGGTTTATAAAATTTCATATTTTTAAAAGCAGCAACCGCAGTGCATTCATTTCTTATTGACATCCTGCAATGCCATAGCAGATAAAGATCTTTCACAGTTTTCATTACCATTAGGATATGCTTCTTCATATTACTACTTTTAAGATAAATATTTTACAGTGTTTACTGCCCTTCTTTCTGTGTCATTCTAGACACTAGAAGGTGAAGCAAGAATAAAATTTGATCAGATTTCATGCCTGTATTTTCCATAAGTGAAAGTTCCTTCCTTGCTGACAGTTCATCTCAAAGTCTCTGGTAGTTAACAGCACAATAAAATCCATTCCAAAAACAACAATATCCCTGAAACTCATTCCACGTCTATTTATATTGTAAAAGTAACTTTCCAGTAAAATTCTCAAAGAAACGAGAAGAAGAAAGAGAGAAGAATTATTAATGACAATAATATTCAATTCTATGTTTGGAGACCTTTTCCTCAGTTTGAAGTAAAACTTTACTTCTTGAGATTTGATTATTTTGAGATCTAAAGTACTGGAAATGTGGTAAAATATAACAGAATTAACTTTAAATTAATTCTATTAAGAACTTAATGTTAGAATCTACATCTATTTTAACGTATCCTGGAATACTTCTCAGCACTTTGTATGATTGCCCCAGTTACTCCCTGATTCTTTAAGAGGGTGGTTTACATTCATAACTGTGTTATGGGTGAAAGAAAAGAAAAGAAAGGAATAGGAAAGGAAAAGGGTAGGAAAGGAATAGGAAAGGAAAAGGAAAAGGAGAAGGGAAGGGAA
>NW_008794490.1:1124711-1132846 GCF_000699145.1 Aptenodytes forsteri
AGAGAAGAGAAGAGAAGAGAAGAGAAGAGAAGAGAAGAGAAGAGAAGAGAAGAGAAGAGAAGAGAAGAGAAGAGAAGAGAAGAGAAGAGAAGAGAAGAGAAGAGAAGAGAAGAGAAGAGAAGAGAAGAGAAGAGAAGAGAAGAGAAGAGAAGAGAAGAGAAGAGAAGAGAAGAGAAGAGAAGAGAAGAGGAGAAGAGTTCAGTTGGAAGGGACCTAACAACCATCATCTAGTCCAACTGCCCGACCAATTCAGGGCTGACCCAAAGTTAAAGCATGTTAGTAAGGGCATTGTCCAAATGCCTTTTAAACCATGACAGGCCTGGGGCATCGATCACCTCTCTAGGAAGCCTGTTCCTGTGTTTGACCACCCTCTCAGCAAAGAAATGCTTCTTAATGTCCAGTCTAAACCTCCCCTGGGGCAGCTTTGAACCATTCCCATGCGTCCTATCACTGGATACCAGGGAGAAGAGATCAGCACCTCCCTCTCCACTTCCCCTCCTCAGGAAGCTGTAGAGAGCAATGAGGTCGCCCCTCAGCCTCCTTTTCTCCAAACTAGACAAACTCAGAGTCATTAGCTGCTCCTCATAGGACATTCCTTCCAGCCCTTTCACCAGCTTTGTTGCCCTCCTCTAGATGCATTCAAGGACCTTCACATCCTTCTTAAATTGTGAGGCCCAGAACTGCACACAGTACTCCAGGTGAGGCCGCACCAATGCTGAATACAGCGGGATAATCACCTCTCTGGACTGGCTGGTTATGCTGTGTTCGATGCACCCCAGGGCGTGGTTTGCCCTCTTGGCTGCCAGGGCACAAAGTATGGAGCAACACATGTATGGAGCCAAGAATTTAATGTTAGCCTAATTAAAAACTTTAAAATACAACTGAAATGCAACAACAAAGAGTCCAATTACAATGATAGTAATAATCATAGCACAAATTGGTACAGGAAGAACTATATAATATCAATAGCCTTAAAATTCTTATGCAAAAAAGCTTTATAATATCTACCCCTTTTTGCTGGTGCTGTGCTCACCCTCCCAGTGTCCCTCCAGCTCATAAGGCCAATGGAGTCATCCTTCCTCCAGTTGACTGGTGCTGGACTGTCACAGTGAGTCATCAACATCCTGAGCCCTTCCCTGGGAGAAATGCAATGCTGCTGGTGGGGGTCCCCTCATCCTCAGTATTGGGGTCTACTTGGGTTTATTTTTATATGTTTCCTCGCCCCGGGCTGCTGCTTTCTGGCTGCTCCCAGCTGAGAGGTCCCACAACCACCCCAGGCTCAGCTCTCAGGGTTTCTTGTTTGTTGGGCAATGACTCCCTGGGTTTGCCAGACCCTTCCTACGGAGGCGCTGGCAGAGCTCAAGTTCAGGCAGGGGAGGCAACAGGCACTTGGCCCCAAGGCAGGTGTTGAAACCAGCTCAGTCCAGCTCCAGCCAAGATGAGCTCAGGCCAGCCCTGAGATCTGTGCTCTGCAGAGCCCTGTACTAGGAATAGCAGAAGTCATTGTTACTGGGCTGCAGATGGGATTTAGAAAACGTGAACAAATAAATCTGCCTATTTCCAGTCATTTTTAATGTATACTGCCTACAAGCCCAGCACAACCAAGCTGTAAATAAATTCTCTTAAGCTTTTCTTTTTTTATAAACAGTTACTGCAGTAAAGTGATTTTCTGTTGAATTTTCTTTTTCTGACAGAAAAAAAAAAAGCTTTTTCAATCAAGGGAAAATTGTCATAAAGCCTGTCTTCTTTCCTTAAAAATGATTGATATGTCAGAAAAAAAACAGAACTTTGAGTTGAAAACTAATGAGAATAGAAGTTGACTTTGGAAAAGATATTTTAAGGTGAAAAAGAAGGGGAACAGGGACAACACAAAAAAATATGGGTTTTGTATAAAGATAAAGACAATTTACTAGGCTTTTGCACAAAACTCACCACGATGCTCCAACAGTTAATTTTGTCACTAAATATATTATATTGAAACTATATAAAGAAATCTGTTTCATTATTAAGTTTCATGCACTGTCTTGCTACTAGAATCAATGTCTGCTTTTTGCAAGAATGATATGGAAGAGCATGATTTCCATGCAGTTATATAATTTTCAGTTTTATTTTCTGTTTTCCATTAAAAAAATCCACCTCCAGCACTAATTTTCCAACACTGGTTCTTCAGTAAATACTTACTTAAGGATTATAATTTAATTGTTAAGAAGTCTTTAAGCAGGTAACATCTTCAGTTTATATTTTTTACTAACAAATCATCAATATAGAGATAAATGTTCTAATTCATGAAACCATTAGAATGGAAATGTTGTATCTTTAATCTCTAAAAGAACAAATGGACTGACCTAGGACTTTTTGGAATCTATCAAATAAAAATAAATTATTAAATACATTAAACAGAAATTGCTTGATGGTTATTATACTCACCTAGGATGAGACTTTGCTTCAATCTTTACCTTGATTGGAAGCAAGGTATTAAGGACAGTCATGCCTATCTCAAATGTGAGCACTCAATATTTTATTACAGTGCTCTCTCTCTTTTTCGATCAAAACCAACAATTCCACTCTTGATTTAAAATCCCCTACCATTAAATTTTTTGTCATAAAAATCCTGACCAGCTCTATTTCCAAGTTACCTTCATCTAGTCCTGGTTATATTATTACATAAAATAATTTCTACAAAAGGGTTAACTTCAAATGTCAGGCTTCTGATCTACCAAAATCTACCAGCAGAAGGAAACTCATTGCACTATCACATGGCATCTACCATCTCTTTATAGGTGAGTAAAACAAGCTGAGGGAGATCTCAGAATGGGATTTAGGGAATATTTTGCTGAAGCCAATCCCACTATTGTAATCTCAGATGAACTGCAAAATTCAGTTGCCACAGGGTGAAAGTCAAAAGTATAAATTAAATCAAAAAGCAATTAGAGATATCTATGGCTCGAAAGTCCTTCCAGACCTTTTAAACACCAAGATATAAACAGAAATTTTAACTCAGGAGGTGCCAATACTGCAAGCTGTTGGAAGTTGAGAGAGAGTATACTGGGGAGAAGATGACTTTATACACAACCCATTTTTATATTCATTGTCTAAGTATCTACCACTTGCCACACTAAGCACAGAATGCTTTATTAGATAGATATTTGTCCTTATTTCATATAACCATTCCTAAAAGTTACATTTAATTTCTCAAAGAATTTATTATGTCCCAAGTAGCAAAAGATTTGACATATATGCAATAAGATTAGTAACAATAACAGAAGTAGCCCATGCTTGTTCCTTATGTGTTCATGTCATTGAGTCTATTGTTTCAAGCAGAATGTTGAAAGTATGAACACCTTAACTTAGCTGCTTAAAAAAGAGCAAAAAATAAACAAAGTAAACTCATTTGTGTAAACCTTTATTCATTAATGACTCCAGAAGAAGCCTTAAGAAAAATACTTCCATTAAAATTGCCATTTTGAAGAAAAAAAATCCATGTTAATATAATATCATTAGAGAAAACAACTACCCGTTTTGTAAGCTAGAGCTGATTTTAAACTGCTTTGATTTGTCTGCTTCTTCCTTCTCTTCAGGGTTACAGGTAGTTGAATTCTAAGAAAATAAGAGAAGATTACTTTTAAGTGAAATTTGAGGTAAAATGCAAGGAAAAAAAGTGAGGAGTTTAAAAAGTTATTTCTGGCTTAGTTAGGAATTTTCAAACTGATCCTGGCTGAGCTCTACAACAAAAATCATTCTGAGAAACTCTGATTGATAGTATGGAGTAGCCAACAAAGTAAGAAGATTGAAACCTGGTTCACCCAAGATATTTGCAGAAGGTAAAGAGATTAGACACCCTAACTTGAAATTCAATAAGCATAGATAATTTAGCAAGCTGGGCAGTGCTTATCTTTTAGGTTCATATTAAATCCAAAACACACAAGCCCCAAAACTTTAAAAACAATTCAAAACCAGTTTCTATTGGCTAGTGGAACATAAATGTTCAAGCAAAGAGTTGTCATGCTCAGAGTTCCTTGCTTTCTGAGACATTTCCCAGCTACTGTATTTCTAAATTTTGCTCTGTAACAGTGAGTTCACACACACACACACAAAAAAAAGGTTGTATGAATTAACCATGGAGCTCTGAAGTCTGAAGCTAGTTGGTGGCAACTCTGGAACCGTAAAGGATACACAGAGTGGCTGATGGACTCAAAAGACAGGCAATAACACAGCTGGAAAAGTTCTCTAAAAAGTAAAATTATCCCTATTCTGGCTATGGGAAGAATGGTATTTTCAGTAGCTTCACTGACTAGGCAAGAGAGAAGTGTATTTGGCTGGGAGCTATGTTTAAAGCAAAAGAGAGATTATATGGACATCATTGTGATTGATTCTTATAGCATGCTGGATCAGCTAAAGGCTCATACTTCTGACATTTCTGATTTGTATACAAGCAGAATGGATTTCTGTCCCCCCCATACTAGCTTAAGCATCAATACAAAATATTGCATGTTAACAGGAAATACAGATCTACCCAGCAAGCAGTGTTAAAAATTATTCTATAAGAAATGTTAAACCACTTTTCTTGACATAGTCTTTGATGTACTTTAATGTGCAACTACTATTTCTGCAGGTGTGAACTGCATAAATCAATGTGAGAGCTAGTAATACTGCATTTTCACAGCAGATCAGCACAAAGTAGTTTTGCAGCAGGTGCTGGTACAGTTATGACAGAGTGGGGACAGTTGTAATGTTTAATGGGCTCTAAATTCTCATGTTGAATGTGTTTACATATTGGCCTCAGCGATACCTAATAAGACAGGTTGCTGATTCAGACCTTTTTTTTTTAAATTTGTTATTTGTGTGTCCATACCTAATTCACTCTAGTAAACTTCTCTATCTTCATTTAAAACAGTACTGTCACTATTTTCTATATCTCCCAAACAGCTAAAAAATCTAAATTGAATAAGACTGAATAGGTTAAAATACCACATTCTTCTAGGCAATTTGCTAACTGGAGAGTTAATTATCACCATATAGTTTAAGCCAGTATAAGTGATCTGTCCATCTTGATCTGACTATTTTAAGATGAGATTTATTTGCTCTGCAGAAAGTATTTTTGTTCCAGTAATACTGTGTATTTATTTTAATTTTACATATGTATCTGTGAGATTGGAATAACTACATTTCAGTCAGTAAAGATGGTGTGCTAAAACAGTCACTATGAATTCAGTATAGGTTCATATAACATGTATTCTTTTTGTATGTATTTCTGTATAATTTTTTCTCATGAGGTTTTCCTACTTTCTAAATAGTGAAGATACTGTTTCACTTATAATACATTTGATTTTATATATGCTAAGTATTTTGAGATATTCAAATCAAAATACAAATGTGATGGAGTGCAAAAGATTACCTATGTTCATGGATGAATTGTGGGTATATACTATTAAAATTAGGAAATACATTCAGTAATTCATCTCTTTGTATAGTATTTAATCTTTTAACAATTTTCCTTTGTTATTGGTTTTTCCTCAAGTGCCATTTGACTGCCTTAAAAGAAAAAAAAGCTATCAAAGAAACCTATCAATCTCTTGTCAATTCAGAATTACTTTTGAAAGCAGTGTGTAAGGCGGCCAGAGATATTATTCTGACAATCTCCACATCTCTGAAAGTTGTTTGTGAGAGCTGTATTAAACAACCTGCCATCAGCTGTGGATCAAAGTCAAGGAAAGACATTTCCTGCTATTATTTGTATAAACCCACTAATTTTATCCATCCATTTTCTTCTTCAACAAGAAATATGTCTTACAAAAGAATTCCTTCTTTTCACATCTACCTTCTGGTCCTGTCAATGTTCTGATCTCAATACCTGCATAAAAAGAGTTAACTACTAAGACATGTACAACAGGCATTTCAAAAATCCCGTATTCCTTATCATTTCAAGAAGTCAATACAGCCTTTTGCTAAAACATTCATATTTCATAGCCAACTCAGTGTCTATCTCAAAGTACAGTATCTGGGAGGGTAAATTAGAGGTAAAGCTTCTGGGAACACAGATTGATAGGAAAAAGCTACGCATTTCAGATCATGTCTGCCTACTAGAATTCCTAATCTATGTTTAAGCATACAGAATTAGAAGAAAAGTTTATGAACCATTTAAATTTCAGTAAGAGTTTAAATGATCCATGATTTTGAAGAAGAATATGTGTATCTGAATGAGTTTATTTCTGTTTTATTCAAGTTGTAGCAATAAAAAAAAAAAGCCTAAAAAAGATCTTTTATCTTTCCATGTGGAAAATGGTCTGTTCCTAGTTCACCACTTTCTTACAGATGCTAAATTTGAATGGCTTTTTATTTTACAGTATCTTTTTTTGAAGTTAAATTTCAGAACCAAAATAGTAAGACTAACTGTGAAGACCCTACAAATGCAAAAAGCACTTTTCTTCATTTAACTTTATCGTCACCATTTTTATTTGAACTTTGAAATATTTGTTCCAGTTCAAGTTTTTGGATAATGAGCAGTAGTATTTTTTTAGTCTGCGCTGCAATATTGCTCTTTCCTGACAAGATTCAGATATGCTCAACTGAATTAAAATTATGGATCAGTATTTGTTTTACACTTTTGAGTAAGTATATGAAGAAGCCAGCTAGCCAACTTTCACAAGTATTATTTTCCTTTTCTCAGTTTTTATGCTGGGATAAGTATTATGAAAAGAACTTTATAAAGGATATATTTGCCAGAAAGCCAATAAATCCTTCTGTATTAGAATCATAGAACAATTAGTTTGGAAAAGATTTCTGGGGGTCATTTTGACTAACCTCCTGCTCAAAACAGAGCTAGTTTCAAAGTAAGACCAGGTTGTTCAGGGTCTTGCCCAAGGTTGGAGATTTCACAACCTCTCTGGGCAACCTGCTTCAGTAGTTAGGCACTCCAGCTATGAAGATTCTGTTTTCATTAAATTGAGTTTGTAACTTCCCCTGCTGCAACTTGAATGCATTATCTCTTTTCCTTTTGCTGTGCACCTCTGAGAAGAGTCTAGCCCTTAGTCTATCCATTAGCTTTTTCTCAAAGGTTAGAGGGAGTGGCATCAAAATGATGTTAACCAGACTGCCTTCAGATACATCCTCTCCAGTGCAAAGGATGTGTGCATGTCCAGTGTAGGCAAGTAGACCTTAACTTGGTCGTCCTTTATTGTGGGCTGTACTTTTCTCCCCCAAACTTTGTCACTAAGCATGAAGGTCTGGAATGCCTGTGTCAACCCTGAAGTGCAAAGATAGGCTTTATTGACCTGACCAGTCTCACCTGGGACCCCAGCCATGCACCCTTGGCCATTTAGACCCAGTCCTGAACCCCCAGTGTTTGCCTGGGCTATACTGCAGGTGCATTCAGCCCTGTTGCCTGTTGGTACTGACTTGCAAACTGGGCAGTAGTTTTGGATTGAACTTGAAGCTGACTCTTTACCTTGCCTTGCTCTGTCTGATGATTATCAGAATGTCACCAGAACTTTGCACTGTCACCAGTCCAGCCCTGCTTGGGTATGCTGAACTGTACCCCATCAGTGAAGGCACTGTCTTGCCTATGTCCTTGGCTACCAGCTGGTCTTTCCTTATGGAGCAGCTGCCTGACTTACCACTTACCTCTTACCACTGCCTGACAGCCTGAGCAGACCTTGCAATTAAGAACTGTGGTAAAAAGGGCACTGAATACCTCTGCATTTTCTATATCCTTTGACACTAGGTCACCACCTCTTTTGCCAGTAGGACAAGATTTTTTTCTTGGACTTGCTTTTTACAGCTGACATACCACTCGATGTCCTTCTTTTTGACCTTCACACCCTTTGTTAGTTTCAGCTTCCATCAAGCTTTGGTTTTCCCTGTATGCTCATGTGATATTTCTGTGTTACTCTTTGGTAGGCTGCAAAAGAGGAGGCTTTGTGAACCTTCTTCCCCTGTGTGCTGGTTTTGGCAGGAGTTAATTTTCTTCCTAGTAGCTGGTACAGTGCTGTGTTTTGGATTTAGGGTGAGAACAATGTTGATAACACACCAATGTTTTAGTTGTTGCTGAGCAGTGCTTACACTAGTCAAGGACTTTTCAGCTTCCCATGCTCTACCGACTGAGAAGGCTGGAGGTGCACAAGAAGCTGGGAGGGGGC
>NW_008794490.1:1133717-1139551 GCF_000699145.1 Aptenodytes forsteri
GATCTGCCCCAAGGCTGGATAGTTATGAGTGGCAGGGGGTGGGGGATAGGATGGGCAAGGACCTAGGACATCCTGCAGAAGAAGGGGACTACCACTGTCCATTGCTTTCTCTTTGTGGCACTGCTTCAGACATGGATTAGGCACAAGTGGCCCAGGTAGGCACACTGCCCACTTTCTTTCACATCTTCTGTTGCCATGTCTGGAGCTTATCTACAAATGAACATCTGCAGGTGGGGAAATCTGTTGCCAGAAGTCACAAGCCTCCAGTATCTATCATGGTAAGAGTTCATCCTCCTGCTGGTCCTCCCCACTCCTGTGCAATGTAAGGCTTGGGCTCTTGCCTCTACACAGGCTTTGTGAAGAGAGAAACATTTCCTTCCCCTCACATATATAGATGCAGATCATGAAGCAAGTCACATCCCGAAATCTTCTATTACTTCATTAGGAAATATGCTTGAAATAAGGACTGTTCTCTCTGAGAGTTGCATATGCATTAAAATCATCTTCTTATAGGACCAAGAGACTTCTAGTAAATTTCTGAATAATAAAATAAATGAGAATCACAGCTTGGATATTTTATTGCTTTTTTTCTGTTTTGTCTTATTATGACAATATTTTACAACTTTTTTTTTCAAGTTTTATAATAGAATATCTATGTGCAGGAAAATAAAATTATAAGAAAATATGTGAATTATAAAATTCAACAAAACTATAAAATGGAACTTCAAGCCTGTGCCTTATGAAGGTATTGGGGTTTTGGAAGAATGAATTTGAATTACTAGTCTGCGCTGTGGCCTAATATTTTTCCTTGTAAAGTAATAAGGGACTGTTTTTGTGTTCCACTGCAGATGCATCCTGATCTTTCAGGAATTTGTCACCTCACTCAGGGAAGAAAGGAAGAATTAGCATTATCTGCTAATAATTGTGACCCTTCTAGTTTTTTGAGCATGAAATCGAGTGAAAATAATTGGAGACAGTATAAGATTTCACTGCTATTAACTTCAAACTCTGCTTCTATCTAAAACCTGAATGCCAGGTCACTACAAATCTCTGATTTAGCTCACAATAATTTTTCCACCTATTATATGAGCAAATGATACCTCTTAGTGCCAGTCACATTCATCACATTTGACCTTATTAGTCATATAACACTGTTAATAACTCTTTAAAACTTAGGTGCAGGTAATAATCAATATTTTGTTCAAAGATGCAATGTTGAGTATTTTTAAATTTATCTAGAATGGGGTAATTTTTTTCAAGGACAGTGAAAAAACGAAACTGAAAAATAATCATTGTGACATGACAAATGCAGTGTTACAGTAATTAAGTATTAATGATAATCATGGTATGTTATAGAAACATACTATATATCATGCTGCAATGTTGAACTTTTAGAGCTCATCTTTTTTTTGTGCAACACTGAATTGTACTGACAGTATCTGGATACATTGCAGAAACGTAATTTCGTGGTTATTCTAGTTTGATGGTAGAAGATGCAGAGATATTGGTTCAGCAATATCCTCCAAGCTTTCTCACTCTCCTCAAACAGCCATGACCTTGAATCATCCTGGAGGTGACATTTACTGTCTTGAAAGAGAAAACACACTTTTTACTACACTCAAGCTACTTTACTACCTAAGAAGAGTCATACTGTTAAAGTGACCTTTTTTTCCCCTCTGGTTCTTGTAGATAGTGAAAAGGATTAATGCAATTTTGGGCTGCTTTGTGTGTCTCTACGTACGTGCTGGGGCAAGGGCAATAAAAAGGCAAGACAGAAACATCTGAGTAGATGAGTAGTCCTTTCAGGCCAAGCAGGGGTTCTGCTCCTTATTCCAAATATTATTTTTCTTTTCATCCAGTCAAGATAAAATATGAAATGCCTACAAATTTAGCTGGAGCTAAACTGAAGTCCTAGCACCAGCCAGATGAGAGGTTTGCACCCCAAAAAACTAAAAAAAAAAAAAAAATCTTTTTGTCTGCTGCCCTTTTGAACTAAGATTCTTGCTTGAGTGTCTACACTGTGGTTCAGAGGAGGATGCATTGACCAAAGATACCTGTTTTCCCCTTTGCTTTTGGTTTGGTTTTTTGGTATTTGTCTGGTCTGTGGAAAAGGTGCATTCAGTCACCTCAAACTAAGAAAATCCTAGGATGTTTCATGTGACCCCACTATTAGATTATGAAGCAAGAGGTAGATAATGACTATAGTAGAGTTTGTTCAGGGGAGCGTCAAGCAAGTCGCATCCTATGGGAAGAATGGTATTTATCACTTCCTATTGATTCGCTACATCCCTATAGAATAGGCACACAGCTGTCTTAAGCAAACTCTTCCACTATTCAGAAGTTCATTTTTCTCTCTATTGACTTTCTAGGGAAAGTAGACATTTAAGTTAGACTTCCTCTCACTCCTCCCTCCACTTTAGATCATTAAAATTTGAGTTAGTAACAAAGTTAAGCTCTAAAATGAGCATATTGTAATATTCAGTGTACTTTATTAACTACAAAGTCAGGTTAGAGACTAGAAAGATATCAAGATAAATGCATAATGCGTAGAAAGACAGAAATGTAAATTATTGAGCTGAAAATATTTTTGCAGGTAAGTTAACACGAAATGGAATAGCACTGCAGTGTGACTGCTAGAAGAACAAACTATGACCTGTGTGGTAAAAGGCTGTCTTTGTTTTTCAGATTTGCTTTTTATTCCCTCTGTTACATCAGTATAAACATGTAGCACTCAGCAGTGTGCTATTCCACTAATTAAAAGCAACACTTATTTTTCTAAAATTGTCTCTGATAACTACTACATATTATTTTTATTTTCAGTATTTTGTTTATTACTAGCTGGTTTGCAGTTGTCAGGTGTTAGATAGTACCTGACTCTATAAAATTAGCATACAACAGTAGTAAAGTGAGACATTTTAGAACCATAGTGGGTCATTGTCTGGCTGCTTCTATGTAGTAGAGTATTACAGCACTGAGGAGCAGCGCTCAAAATTCACTTAGCTAAGAAAAATAGAAGCTAGCTTTGCACCAGAAATAATCTATGTAGGAAACAGAAAGGTAGCATGGATGTCTTTAACAGATGGTGTTTTTTCTCATAGCATTGTGGTTCTGATTTTGAAAGTTATACATACAAAACCCCTGTCATAATTATTTCTTTTCAAAAGATTTATTTAAAAACCCATTTCTAATAAGCCATATGGGTTTTGGCTAATAGAAAAACCCAATAACTTTACTAATCATCAGAGCATGAGTTGACTGATGTATTTTCCTGAAAAAATATTTCAGAAAATGAAAAGTTAAGTCTGAGTTTCAAATAACAAGTAATTTCATTGTAATGCTGTAAAACAGACTGTGAAGAAATAAGTAATGGAAAATTACAAATTACTTCTGTTGTTTGTCAAGATAGCTGGACAATAAATTACTAGCATATTCAATACTTTTTAGAAATAAAAATTCCCATGTGGCTACCAACTACACATAATGCTCCCAAATCTGGTGCATCTACAGTAGCTCCTAAAAGTATATCATAATTTATTTGAGGTTGAGCCTTGGTACAATCATGGTAAAATGGGATTGTTAAAACTTCTGCAACTATGTGGGAACTGATAAGTGGAATTTATACTTGAGAATGTAATGAGAGTTGACACCTATTTGTGACATGACTGTATCATAGATTGCCTGCAGCATGATAGCATCACCATTTCTATCAGGCAAAGATGTATTTGCTGAAGGTGAAAATGTCATTTAAACAGTTGATACCTTTCAAATAGTCTAAGCTAGATGCCTTGTACAGTTCTTGCCTTTTCAGAATAAATATACACAACTTAAAATTCTGGATGAAGAAATAATGCCTCTGTGATTAGTAATTCAAACTGAACTATACATTTACAACAACACACATGGCTATCTGTAGAGGAATTTGATTTGTAGTGACAAAGATTCATAATCAAGTATTGCTGCAAATCTGTGTGTAATAATTTGACATCCTGATTATCTATTTAGTTTATACATCTTACAAATAAAAGCCATGGAGCTGTTTTAAAAATATATTTTCATTTAGACAAGATCTTACACAATTGTATCCTCTTATACAATACAAAAAAAAAGAGAAACTACTAACTTGCTCCCATATGAGAAGTAAAGAAGTATATGATCAAAGCTGATACCAAAAAGGAATTTTGAGCATAAATTAAAAGTAATACACACAGATGTAAATTCAAATGTTATTTTTATTTATATAAGCAATTATTTTTAAGAGTGCATAAGACTGATTCTTCCTTTCAGCCACATTTTTTTAAAGATTAAAATGAGGTTTTCACTAGCTACCATATCTCCAGCTTCTAGCCTTGCTGCTCTGTCCTCAAATCAGCAGTTTGTTAACAGAACAACTTCTTACCTTCATAGAGATGTGCTAATTCAACTAATCAAAACTTCTATTATCTCCTTTTGTTTGTCTTTTTCTGAAAATTTCCTCTTTTCACTCTTACCTTTTTTCCCTATTCTCTCTCCATACCAACATCTCATTCTTCATCACTCTGCCCTTTCTTGTTCTTCCTTTTTTTGCATCTTTACCTTTCCATTGTGTTTATGCCAATGTCTGTCAGAGAGCCACCAAGATAGGTGTTGCTCCTTAAGAGACAGGAAGCCAGGAGCCAAGCCATAGCACGGCCGGCAGGGCTGGGACCTTGCTGGCCAGGATCTGTCCCTCTATCCGTCCATTAGAGCATTCCAGCTATGCCAGCTATTCCAACCTGTCTCTGTAAATCCAGTAAGATTATAGCTCTGCCACTGTGCACAGACTTCTAATTCCTATTTCTTCCCCATGCTGCATGTGTTGCGTACAGGCATTTGAGCTAGATGCCCAGTCATGCTGCTTTCAGAAGGGAATTATGAGAGCTGTGTCTATCACACTGTTGTCCCACACAGTTTCTCACTGCCTTCCCTGTCTCAACTTCAGCCTCTGGTCACCATCCCCCACAGAACCTAGTCTGATGCCATTCTCACTTGGGATAGCAAGTGTGTTGGCACAGATGTTCTTTCCTCATTTAATTGAGTGTATCCTATCTCTTCCCATTACTCCCAAATCCTCATAACGTGTCTTGTAGTCATAAAAAACAAAGTGCTGTCTACAACGTCAGACACATATGGACCCTCAAGAGGCATGTGCTCCTACATGAGCCTTTCCGGTGTTCCAGCAGACTGGAAGAAAATATATTTGGACTCTGATGCCCTTTGCTCAGCCCCCAGGGCTCTGTAGTCACTCTTAATGCACTCAGAGCAGTATCTTTGGTGCGCATGTGAATGAAAAGCAAAGGCTCATAGTCTGAGGTCAAAATGAGGTTCAGCAGTCCTCATGCAACATGCAACAAACTTCATGAGACAAGAAGTCAGACAAGATGGGTGTCTCCACTCCCTGAAGAAGGGAGTCCCAGCCCCTACTGCCCACATTGGTCCATCAGTGCCAATGTGTATATCTGTTTCTGTGATGTAAATCAACAGGCAAAAAAGGAGCTTCCCTTCTGTCGTGGTTTAACCTCAGTCGGCAACTGAGCACCACACAGCTGCTCACTCACTCCCCCCCAGTGGGATAAGGGATAGAATCGGAAGGGTAAAAGTGAGAAAACTCATGGGTTGAGATAAAGACAGTTTAATAGGTAAAGCAAAAGCTGCGCACGCAAGCAAAGCAAAACAAGGAATTCATTCACTCCTTCCCATGGGCAGGCAGGTGTTCAGCCATCTCCAGGAAAGCAGGGCTCCATCACGTGTAACGGTTACTTGGGAAGACAAATGCCATCACTCTGAACGTCCCCCCCTTCCTTCTTCTTCCCCCAGCT
>NW_008794490.1:1139620-1153188 GCF_000699145.1 Aptenodytes forsteri
TGGGAAGCTGAGAAGTCCTTGACTAGTGTAAGCACTACCTAGCAACAACTAAAACATCGGTGTGTTATCAACATTGTTCTCACCCTAAATCCAAAACACAGCACTGTACCAGCTACTAGGAAGGAAATTAACTCTATCCCTGCCAAAACCAGGACACCTTCTATTGCCAAAAGTCACAGGTTTCTAGACTCCCATGTCTTCTGAGTCTCCAGCCACTAACCATGCAGCATAGACATTGGACTGAATCCTCCCTTCTGCTGAGGTCTTTCAGTGCAGAATAGAGAGTAGCTGAATTGTTCAGCACTGTATAGAGCAGTAAATTTTGAAGGCTGTAGGGGCTGTATGTTCTCACTGTTGAGGTCTTGCATAACAACCTCCTGTTTAGCTGGTTTTTGGTAGAAATAACATCTATCTTATCTCATGGAAGAAAAGGACTTAGCCACATGTCCTCAGGAAAAGGTTCAAGGCAGCAAATCCAGAATGGGTTGAGATTTTAAGAAATATTTTTTTCTTAACTTTTTTAATTGCCTCCTCTCTCTGTGGACATTTGCACATCTGTCCTTCGCTCCCCTATCTTTTGTTTGGGCAGATTCAGCTGTGAAAAATAGGAGTTTAAGAGTTCAACAAATGTGATGCAGAGCATTAAGGCACAAGGCCTTTCTTACCTAAAACCTTGAGTATTTCTATCTCACCAGTCAATGAATTTCTCTTTTCTCCTCCTCAAACCTGTCTCATTTTTACACTCTCCTCTGGTCTCATTCAGCCTGCTCCTGTCTCCCAAGTACATTTCCCTCTCTCTTTTGCACTTCTCTCTCGCTCATACAGTGGTTAGAGTACCTTACTTAAAATTTGAACTCTTGAAAGTTGTTTATTTTCTTCCAAAGATTAACTCTTCCTGTCCATGTGATAAATGCTTGCACCTTCATGCCCCCAACAGAGATATCCTTGAAATTCAAAGTAGTTATGTGCTATTTAGGTATTGCATTGAATTCCAATATAGTCAATCCATTTTTCATTTACAAGTTTGAGAAGTATAACTTGTAATGACTTCAGTTCTATTCTTAGCACTCTTTTCCCTACTGTTGGCATTGCTACTTCTCCTGTCAGCAGGAAAAGCAGGGGGAAACCATTTGCTAATAGCTAAAGCCCTTCTGAACAGCATTTATTTACCCTTTTTCTGTGTTGCCCTGAATGTCAGATAGTCATTCACATCAGTAAAAGTAAATGCAATCAGATACAAATTAGAGAATACACAAAAGGAATAATAGATAAATAAGCAAACTGACATTTTTGGATCAAGCCTTTTGAGTGTAGGATTATGTTTGTGTACATTTTCTAAATTAGCTCCATTAAAATATCACTTGAAGGTATTTAAGTATTTATCATTTTTTCTACATGTAAGAAATAAGACAGATGCTACATTAATAGTAAAAATACTAAATAGTAAAAAAAAAAAAGTTGCAGTACATTTTCGTTTTTAAATATGCTTCATGTAGATGTAACCAATGAATAGGATGTAAACTACAGAAGTGATAATATTAGTACGTATCTGGGGTAAAAAAAGATAGGCAGTGCGTGAGTATGGTGGAAATTACTGCAATGACAGGGAAAGAGTTACCTGGTGGAAGAAGATGTAAATGATAAAGAGAGTTTCAGAACTGTTGTCAGAACATTATTATCTATTCTCTAATGTTCATTTTTATTTAATTATCTTATCAAAAGTCCACAGTGGTCATATTTATTATTAAAAAGCATGACAAGAGTCCGAATGTAAAAATAACTCAACACCTCTATCACAATATCAGTGTTATTCCTTTCACAGGTCCTACAGGGCCAACAGGGAATTTTTCCCTCTGTTGCTGTAATCACCTGGGGTTTACACAGTTCACAGGAAAAGCAGGTCTAGAGTTTCTTCTGCCTTAACTAGTTCCCACAGAACAATATAGGTCATGATTTATAGAAGGATGGGGAAGAAAAGACATTATAGCCACAAAGACTTCCTGAAGAACAGCACATTTTCCCACATGCTACCAAAGTATGATTAGTACTTCATTGCTGTGTAGCCCCCACTTCTCAGGTTAAGGCTGTCTATGCCCTGTTTCAGCTTCCAGTATGAAGCTGTGAGCAAGTGTAGGGCTTACTCATTGACAGCCCTTGCAAACTGTCAAATTTAATAACATAGACTATGTCAGCCAGATTGTTATACTGAGTTCCATGTGAAGAAAAAATAATAGGCAGTGTTATATAATGTTATTCACTAGGGAATGATTTCTAGATGGAAATTGAAGTAACAGCTTTCACTTATGTTCTTATTCTTGTAGGTGACCCAGGTAGTGATGCCTACAGTTATGTTTGTCTGACACTTTCCCATTACAAAACTTTGTTTTCAGTTGCTTATAGTTTTGCCAAGCTTCAAGCATATGAGCTGCCTTGGGCTACTTTATTATTTATTTATTTATTATTTTGTAAGCTTTGACAAAAACAGGCGTCTTCCTGTACCTGGCACGTAGCCACTTGGAAGCTTATCCGGCAGTGTGCAGTAACAGAAGCTGTTCTCACACTAGTCGAGACTTCCACGTGATTTGCACAGGTTCTGTGAACTCACAGTGGGAAGTAACAGTGATAAGAAGTCTGCTGTGAGTGTATGAAGTGCTATAAAGTATAAGTACTCTGAGAATCCTGGTCTCCAGGAAAGTACTGCAAAAAGTTAGAGACGGGTGTTTGCCAAGAAATAAGAACTGGAAAAGCCACTAAGGAAACAAATAATTCTGTACTGGATATAGTATCTGCATGATAAGATTCTGAATAATGATACCAAAAAAAATATTTAGTAAGTAGCTGTTCCCTGTGTCATCCAAATACTGATGTGTCATCCGTCTGCAAGGAAGAGAGATTTTGGAAGCATGGGAATGAAAGTCTGAAGGTATGATCTCAGGTCTTGGACTCAGAAGAGAGGGACTGATACTTTGCAATCACACAGATGTGCTCCATTATGTACAGGGAACATGCATTTGCCAGTTGATTTTAGTAGAGAGCTGCAGTTTCCCTAAATCTCTCTCTTCACTACATGCAAACAGAATACAATCCAGAGGTTTTGGGTGGGGTTTAGGGGTTTTGTTTATTATCTTTTGTTTTTTGAAGGAATGGATTTTAAGTTTTCCATTTCCTAATTTTTTTGAATGTTTGACTTTGGCAACTTGAATATTATGCTTTTTAAATTTGCTTGTGCCTTCTTTTTTTTTTTTTTTTAATTTGTGTACCATTGGAAATCCATTGCCTGCTTTATAAGAGAAATACCTGTCCCTGCTGAAGAATGTAAAACCTGAAAGGTTTGACAAATTATAGCTAAAAATAATCAGCAACATGACCAGGGCAGTGCTAAGCATACTTCTCACTAATTACATGACTGTGTGATTATTCTAAAAACAATGAATACTACCTTGAGAGATTGTCTTACTGTATAATACTGCTTTGTGATAGTAGTTGAATTCAAAGCAGAGATTATTCATGCTCTACAGCAGAGCTGCAATAGAAAAGTCTCAAGGAAAGATCTTTGACTTTGGGATTTCTCTTCCATTTGAACTGAAAAGCCTTGATTTTACAGGAACAGCCTGCTGCTTTCCCTTTGAGAAATTTCAGTTGAGAAGTACAACTTAAATTCCTGAACTGCAAGAATTTTAAGTTACTGTATTTGAGATATACATTGCTTAGAAGTGAATTTTTCCCCCCATGTTATGTAGAAATGTGTTAATTAAAATGCCTATAATTTAGTGGGAATTCTTATTTTATTCTTGTTATAGACACTGTAAATCAGAAGTTATTGCCAAAAACAAGTAGTAAAGCCTAACAAAGTTTTAAACTCTTGGTTTGTATTTTCCTAAAGACAACAATCACTGTGATATTTTCTAGAATCGGGGACAAATACTGATGACCAAGCTTTTTAAAACAAACAAGGAATGTTGCAGGCCTAATTCCCATCGTTTTAGCTGAAGTGGAGCTTTATGCCAGTTGAGGATTTTTCCTTTCATGTCCAAGGTTATAAGTCTGAGAGGAAATGTCTCTGATACTAAAGATATTCTCCAGATGTTGCTGCCTTCGGGTCAGAATAAAATTAGATTGTGTGCCAAGCTCTCCATTCCCACCCATTATTTCTACTAATTGAGAAATGTTCCTTCCTTTCCTCTTGCTTGAGGGAAAAAAAGAAACACATACACACATACACACACACACACGTAAAAAACAAACAAAAAAACACCCAACCCAAAACACCACAGAACAGAAATTTCTTGAATGGTTTATCCTTTGTAAATTTTTGTCACTCCTCACTCTGTCTCTAAAGCATGTTTTAGCAGAGATTCTGCAAGCTCATCTCAGATTCATTTTTGCAGTAAAGGCTTCCCATATGCCCACACTCTATTTTAAGGAAATCCTTGGAGTACAAAGGGTTTCAGGAGACTGTTTTACTCCTTTGTTCGAGATCAAAAATACTTTTTATCTTACAAATTTTATGGAGATTTTTGTTCATTTACCAAAATCTATTAAAAAAAAAAAAGACTCAATACACAGAATTGCTTGTCTCTCTATTTAGATTATTATTCTTTAATTAATAAATTTATATCACTTATAGCAGATGTGCTCTTAGTCATATCCCTACATTTTTATTTACTTCATATGCAGTCATTTTAAAGGGGCCGCCGCAAACTTAAATCAGACCAAATCTTTTTCTTTTTCTTCTTTCTGTCAGAACACATAGGTTCTTCTTTTTCTCATTTCACCACACTTGTGGAGCTGGAATGGGTGAAGCTGTTTTTAAGGCAGGAATGGATCGTGTGTTCTAAGCTGTTATGCTCAGGTTTTATTGCCTCATTTCCAACTCATCTCTTACTTTCTGCATAAAATCCTGCCCAAAGCTTATCTTGGTACAAAATTTTAAAGCGGAGTGGTGGTAGTAAAGAAAGAGAGAGGGAACATAATAAAGAAAAATCAGTCTGACTTCTTTCCAGTTTAATAAAGAAATGTAGCCTACTAGTGAAGCAGGTCACTTCTTATTATCTGTAGGTAATTAATTCTGGCAACTATTTTACTACTTGCACAGTCTTCCTGCTGTGAAAATGCATCTTCATCAAATGTAGTGGGCAGCAGTGTACAATTCCAAACAAAATTTGGGTTTGAAGTTAGATAACTGTTGCAGCTCCATATCTAAACATGTCATTTTCTTTTGGAGCCTGCATGCATTTTTATTGTCCTGCCCAGCTTAGAAAATGGAATGTTGATGTGACTGTATCATCCACACTACCTTTCTGCATCTGTCTATTGCAAAAGGCATGAAATGGAACGCTCTGCTCTATCATTGATTTGTTGCCAGCGTAATCTGCTTTATTCAAGTCACAGTCCAACTGTTTCTCCACCACCACGTTATTTCACAATTTCTCTTCCCCAAAGCTGACCATGCATTATGAACAAGTCAGATGTGTTCATTCGGCTTTGATTTTTATACCTCTTTTAAATCAATACCTCAGTGATTGATCTTCTAAAATTTAAGAGTCAGTGGACTGTATAACTGAAATGGCAAAGAGGGTAGGTGGAGGATTTTCAGTCTTGATTGAAATGAACACCAGGTGCTATATTGTGATTTTAATGATTCACAGAAACAAATTAAACATGCTGCAGTATTGTTTGTTACCGTACCTTTATTTAAATAATGCATCGGGCCATTCTCACTTCTCAGTCAGATTAGGGACTAGTACGCAACAGAGCATATAAACGCTTATTTAAACTGTCTTTTTACAGTAAGTTCATTTCAGTTAGAAATGCAGAAATCCTTTTCTTAAGCTATTTTCTTGAATTGATTGCTAATGTATTTTAGCCACTGGTACCTACACATATAGGTGGCTACAACTGAACAAACCAATGCTCTACTAGTCCAATATTCTGTCTAGCAACAGTTAGCACTAGATGCTGCAGAGGGATATGAAATTCTTCCAGCTGAACAGTAGTACAATATGAGGGAAGTGGGGAATTCTTAACCTTGAAAATCATTAGTTAACATCTTGAGAATTAATAATCTGTGTAAATTTCCTGAGCAGCTACATAAATTCAAACATCATTTCATTCCTATAGGATGTGTTACATAGGTCATTTGAAGTTGGTGGCAAAATTTTTGTCACTGTATCTGATTTAGAATAAATTATTTATGTCTAATTTTTTTGTTATTGCAATTACCAGGAGAGAGCTAGAAGCACCTAGCTGGAATTCTACGTCTCCTCTTTGTGTTATCTATACCCACTATAGCTTTTCTTACTCTTTTGAAATGGGAAATATTTCTTCTAGATTATTTACAATAATCCTGTATATCTCCTGTCAAGAAGAAAAATTCTGCGTGCCTAATTCTGTTTCTAATATGCTACCTTCAGCTGAATATATAAAGTTGAATTGAATAACTGAAGTAAGATATATGAGGGCTCCTTATGATGATATTATTTGACAGTATCTGCTTACTGTTTTTTCTTAGTATATTGCTAATTTTATTGTTTCTTTTTTAGCTCAACCTCTATCCCAGAGCTTTAGGGTGGGATACAATTTATATAATGTTAGACCTCAGAAGTTTAGATGTTTTTCCTTAGCTTTTCACCTAAATTCCTTTAATAATCAGTTGAGAGAATTGGTATTTAGAGGTTGATTCCTTTTGTTCAAAGATAAAATGAAGTAATTGTCTATAAAGGGTGCCTGTCTTAGACTAAACCACCTTATAGATAAGATGAAATTTAAGTATGTGAATTATTCAACTGATTTCAGTTACAGCATGGTTACTTGAAAGGAAGAGAAATAGAAACCTGATGGCTGCTGACATATTAAGGGACTGGATGTTTATTTTATGGAGAACAAAACAGTCCTCAGAACAATTAGGTTAATATAAAAAGCAAATGAAGAAAACCTCAGATTAACATTAACATGGAATAACACACCTTTATATTATGTGTAATAGAGTATTTTTTTTACTGTAATCTCTAACCAGAATGAAAAGCAAAAATCAACAGCCACAGTACAATGTCAATTCAGATTACTTTAGTTGTTCTGTTTGTGGGCCAAACTTATCCTCTTTCAGATTCAAGATTCCAGTGTACTCATGTCCCACAGTTTGCACAAAAGGCCTTAGCCGCAAAAGATTTGACAAGATCTTCCCTCCACTGAGAAAGCTGTAGCTAAGAAAGAGGGAAGGATGGCTGGACATAAATGGAACAGAATAATTCAGAAGTGTTAATTACACCTGGTTTAATAAGAAAAAAACCAGTTGATTCTCTTCTTCAAGTAAATCAATTTAAAGTAAGTGGGAAGCTGCATTAGTAAAAGAATATGAATGCTCCATTTCCCCCAGCCAGCTGGAAGGACACTGAAAGGAAAGCACAACCACACCTTTATCTTCTCAGAATTGCCTAGCTGGGGTTTTCTTGGTGGTGGTGGTGGTGGTTTTAAGTTGGGCAGACCATGAGATGACATCTTTTCAGACACACTTCTCTGGGACTGCAAGCATATAATGAGCTTTAGGTCCATGTTTAGGTGCCAGTTTCATAAATTTCCCTGAATGTCATTAGTGAATGACTAGAGGGATACAGTGATTTAGAATTTTACAGTAGTCCAGGTGCTCTGAATTTTCTTCTGAAATAATTATTTTTTCTACACAGACTATAAAGAAAACCTGGCTGTAATATATCCCTAATTTAGGCCTCCTAATATTTAGATTCCTAATATTACTTGGTACAAATGGGCATGTTGACTTGATCTTGACACAGATCTTGACTATAAATGTGGAAAAAAGGTATCCCACGACTGAAAAACATCATTGAAAGAAATGCCTTTTTTGGTTGTTTGGAGAGCAGCAGAACAACCATTCCACAAATCTGTCAACAAGTTGGGTTAACAGTGTCTAACTGGATTAACTAATGTCTAATAAAAAACAGAGGAAAAAGATGAAACAAATTTTGACTGTAGGTCACCATGACTTTTTCTATCATTTCTGTTATTTTTGTTTCCATAGCTAAAATGTGAAGGAAATGTGGCTATGATAAACACTGATAGCTTTTCATCGATGCCAGTAATGCAAACCAGTTGGGACTTGTGTATCCCTGCTGGGAAATCTTACAAGGAGAAAACCTGTGATAAAACATACATTCAGGAACTAAAACGAAGGCTAAAAGTTCTACTAAAGGCTACAATTGAACATCACGCTGAGGAGAGTATAACTTTCCTTTTATACAGGGGTATAAAACCTTCAATCTTGTAACTAAGTGTTGAATCGTGATTAATTGTAACCGTTGTAGTTGGAGTCCTTAAGTATTTTTTAAAGGTGTAAAACTATTTGGCCTGGGTCAATGGGTATGAATGAACAGAATTTCTATGTACTTTCCTGAAAATATAACCACACTGTACACACTGCTGAGAGTTCCTCCTTTTCCTTTTACCATATTTCTTTTACGTTTGTTCTGTTCAGAGGATATACTAGATGTGGAGACACTATGGAGAAGCTGGCATAGAGTCACTTGCCTTCTAACACCTACATACTGGATGCTTCAAATTTTATCTACCCTGATGGGAGGTCACCCTGCTCTGATGGTCTCCTCTTGAAATGGGCTCCAGGTAGACTCATACGATGGAAATCAGATTCCTGTCTACTGTGTCTACAAATTAAGGTGCATCTTATTGCTCAACAGCAGCAATTATTTTTCTGTAATGGAAAATCGGTATCTTGATAAAGTTCTGAGAGCTGAAATTCATATCCAGTTATGAGACACTGAGAAAATCCACAACATCCAGCAGTTTTGTCCACAAGTATTTTTCTATATACTGTGTGACTACAAAAAACTGATCAATCTGCTCTGAAATATGCTGTTATTTTTAACTGTAGGGTTTTTTCCTTAGTTATATTCAGTAACTAGAGAGCCTTCACAGTATTTTAAATAACATTCCATAAAAAGAGGTCTAAATAAAATTCAGTTAGTTTTTGAAACAAAATTACAATGGTGGTAGATTGAAATATGAATTTCAACTATTTTATATGACACATGAGAGTTGAGAACTGTAAAAAACATTTTCATATCAGTACCAAATCTTCTTTACGGTTTTGCATTAGTTAGAAATACTCTCATGAACTATTGTGTTCATATAGATTACAATAGAAAAAATAATGAGGGAATTTTAAAGGTAGAAGGAACATTTTTTCAAGGAGCATAAATATAAGCCAGCAAGAACTGATCACCTACTTCCTATTTGTATCTTCAGAAATATTCACCTGAAACTTTCTTGTAATAACTGCTTTTTTCCCCTGAAATTTTATTTTCTTTTTAGTAAATTATTCTATTAAATAATGTTTTTAAAGCATTTTCTTTCAAAATTAATATTCTGGTGGTTTTGTGTGCTGTGATTTATAAACCTTGGAAGAAAAGAAAACCAGACGTTCTCCTCGGCTGAAGACCTTGTTAACAGGTATCCCACAGTTTCTATTTAGTCCATTTAATGGCTCTACTGCAAGAATAATTTGTTGATTACCAGGTGTTGGCAAAACTTGCTATATCTGATAATGTGATGAATATTGCATTCTAAAGGCTTGATTCATCATTGTGTTTTTTGAGTGCCATCTGGATGTCTTGCCTCTGCAAAACCTGCTGATAGAAAGCCATGTTTTAAAAGTTCTCAAACTTTCTATATTTATCCGGTCGTGTCCCAGTGAAACGCTCTGTGAAGCAGAACTGCTTTATAATTCAAGAGAGCCTTCTATGCACCTGTTTTTGCATCTATATAACTTCAGTTAGTTGTTTTACATTAAAATTTGGCAATGTAAGCTTTTTTATAGCATTTTTAAATGTTTTAATGTGCTGGATCGATCTATGCATAAAGATGGGAAGTTGCACACAAACTCACTTGCCCAACTCTTTCACCGCACAGCTTTCTAATATGTAGGACTCCTAGCAGCCTGTTCATTATGTTTTACACAACAGAGATTTCTGTATATGACAAACTAGAGAATAGTTGGAATATATGAATAAATAGCTTTTAGAAAACAATGTGATCACCATTTCATTCATAGCATAAGTAGATTCTGAATCCTTGTTTTTACTGCTGAAAACAAATGTGTTAGATCACTGCACCAGCTGGCAGACACAACGAAGATGCTTGTGCTGCAAAGAAATAAAATCTGCTCTTTGCTTAAGCTGGAAATATAGTAGTGTTCTCATCAGTTTCCTGAGGCAGCCACCCAGCATGTGGATTGCTTCCTAAGATGAATAAATACTTTACAGGTAGAACATTTTCAATAACAGATACTGTTCACCCAGTATAATTTAGAAGTACTGAGATCGCCTATACCAGCATCTTCTGACATTTTAGACACATTAGATTTCCTGTGTACTCCAGGTAAGGCATGACTGTGGACTGCGTGATTTACAAGGATGAATGCAAGAGCACACATCGTTTTGTGGAGGTTAGATGTGAGACAGAGGGTAGAAGCTGACCTTGTAATTCCCATTCAAGAAAATAATCCTTTAATAGGTTCAAGCATCTAAGTGAGAGGTGTAGGTTCAGGAGCAAAGCAAAGATTTTTGAAAGGACCACGGTGTTTTGAAAGCCTGTTCAGAAATGCAGAACTGTCTTATTAGCATAAGACTTGTTGAAAGCTGGGTGCATCTGAGCTCTTATCAGGGTGGTACCACTACTCCTAACAGGGTTTAGATATATACCACCCATAAATTTCATAAGACACTGTATTTTCTCTGGTAAGGTTTCTGAAGGTCCTACCTTCAGAACTACCTCTATCTTTGTGGAAAGTTTATGTAAGGAAGATGAGATGCTCAGCTCTGCCTGCACCAGGGTGTGCTGGTTTTGGCTGGGATAGAGTTAATTTTCTTTGTAGCAGCTCGTATGGTGCTATGTTTTGGATCTGTGATCACAGTACAGTCTATCATTGGATTTAGCCTGTTTGCCATTTAAGAAGCTGGTGATTGTCATTATTATACTGTGATGCTAAGCTCTCCCAATGCACTGAATAGGAGAACTTATATGTCTTTTGTAGTGCTGTTATGTGCCACTCTTTTGCTAAGCCTCTGTGGGTCTACCTATAGCCTTTTATCAGCTTAACTCCCAGTTCCCCCCCCAAAAAAAAAGCTTTAGATGGTTTTGAAATTTTTATTTTCAAGTTTTGCTATTCTTTGAACAAAAGATACAAAAAGATTAGCGCTGACTCCTTATTTTAATGGCTATACCTGTCTGCATAAAATAATTAATGAGATCTGCTCTGTTGGTAATGGCTAAAAGAAGGGGGAAATGGGGGAAGGGAGGAACCAAAACAAAAACCCACACAAAGCTGGTCAGAATTCTATAATCGTAGAATCAAATATACATATATATATGTATGTAAAAGAACGTTCAGTGTTGAACAAGTATAAAAATATTTTACCTTTCAGTGGTAGTCAATACTGCTGTAGTCAAAAGGAGTTACACATCCTCAGCAGTTGTGAAAGACCACTAGTAATAAAAAACTCTCCATCAAGATTTTAGAACAGATTTTCAGGGGTATATATAGGTGCCTAAAGAAGTAGATCAATGACTAATGCTTTAAGCAAAAAATCCTAAGCAAGTTAGGTGAGTTATTCTTATTTAAATAAATTCAAATACAATTAGAAGTGTTACTATGCTCTTCATCTTTCTTTATCTGTACTGATTCATATTGAATGCTGTTTGCCTTTTCCCCCATTTTCCTAAAAAATGATTTTTTTTTTCACAAATAATTATTTTTAAATAGCCCATGTAAAATTATTTTCTTAGGAAAGATTTCCAGACAATGGCTTTTCTATAAGCATTTCTGCAGTCTGGGGATCACAAGTTAGATTTGTTATGACAACAGGCATCATCAGATGAATCACCATAAGGGGAAGTGACATCAAAATGTTAGATTAAGGTGTCCATTTCAGACTGAAGGAAAAATAATGGGTTTGGTGGTGTGAGAGTATGTAAGATATATGTGAACCTAAACCTGCTATCTATGAAATAGTGAAAAGACACTGTCTTTTCTTATTTGTGTCTAAACCTGAATGAGGTAAGAATATTTTTTATTATTTCTGTCTCCTGTCTGGCATCTTAATCAAAATCATAATGTCCTGTGCTACTAAGATAAGTTGGTTTTCTTCTTGGAGTTTAATTTTGCAGTGAAGGAATTGAAAAGGGAATAGAATAAGGCAATAAATTCTGTATATCATAAGGTGCAGAATGAAGTGCAAGATATATTACTTCCCTGTCTATAAATGAAACTGGTTGTGCTGCTTCTGTATTTCTCCGAAATCCCCAGAACTACATGGTGGGAGAGCTGTTTGAAGCCAGGTTTCTTGTGATACAGCAAAAGGCACCACTGCAACTAGTTCATTAAACTGGCGCAAGAGGAGCATGTTCAAGAAAGCACTCAAGAAAACACTCAAGGTTATTTCAAATTAAAAAAAAATATGCTCATAAGACAAGAAACATATCTGTAATCTATTTATTTCCTTCCATTCTTCTAAACTTTTCCTATTTATCTGGTTGACCTGTTGGCCTGGAATCAGCAAGTGGAGTTCAGTTGAGACAGATTTTCTTTTTCTGATTTCCCTTATTGTGATTCTTCCAAGCAACTAGTCTTGCAGCTACAAATATAACATCACTAAAAGAAATGCATTGTCTTGTGTTAACCCTTCCTCTATAGTCCTACTAAAAAGTTTCCTGCCAAATATAAATCTCTTGCATCTAAAATGACCCTGGGCAATTCCATAACCAAAGAGACATTTACTTTGCCGTCCTTCCAGCCTCTGGTTTAGGGTTTGGGATTTTTTTTTTTCCTTTTTTTTAAGCTTAATATTATTGAAATAATGTTTTCGCTGTCTAAATGGATTACTGCAACTACTTCTCTCTTAGCTATGTAGGAGCTGACGTTCAGAAAATCTCAAGAGCAGGCAGTCTGAATTGCTTACAGTTCTCTTGAACATAAATGCTATGGCTGCCAAGTTAAACAGTCTGACTATGATCCTTAACCATTATTATTCTGTACCTTGTTAGTCATTTATACCATTCATACTACTTAATCCCATTTTTTTTCCTGCTCAGTGCTTTAGTGCAAGTAATTTCATAACGTACAGTGGGTACCCCAGTTGACTCTTCAGTTCTCTTGAAAACAAAGGTCAAAATTACTATTTCTGGTTTCGATACCCAATTTCTATCATAATCCTCTTCTGGCGCAGGAATCCACATTATTCTGCTTCTTACAAACAGCATATGAACCGGATTTGTGTATAGTCTGTCCTGTTGATCTCAGCAGCTCCCTTTAATGCCAGGCTTGTGAGGGTGAGCAAGTGTCGTGGTTTAACCTCAGCTGGAAAATAAGCCCCACACAGCCGCTTGCTCACTCCCCGACAGTGTGATGGGGGAGAGAATCGGAAGGGTAAAAGTAAGAAAACTCGTGGGTTGAGATAAAGACAGTTTAATAGGTAAAGCAAAAGCCGCGCACGCAAGCAAAGCAAAACAAGGAATTCATTCACTACTTCCCATCGGCAGGC
>NW_008794490.1:1153305-1157744 GCF_000699145.1 Aptenodytes forsteri
TCCAGCCTTCTCAGTCGGTAGAGCCTGGGAAGCTGAGAAGTCCTTGACTAGTGCAAGCACTGCTCAGCAACAACTAAAACATCGGTGTGTTATCAACATTGTTCTCACCCTAAATCCAAAACACAGCACTGTACCAGCTACTAGGAAGGAAATTAACTCTATCCCTGCCGCAACCAGGACAGCAAGTAGAAGCCAAGGATCATAATAAATCCTCTCTTCTACCACAGTAATATTTTAACAAATGTAGCATCACGTTCAGTATGAACTTGTGAAGTGAAAGTCCAGGTGAGAGAAACAACAAGAATTTCGCTGGGAATATGATTTAAAACAATGTTTGAGATCTGAACAGAATATCAGTGAATATATTTGGACCAAGAGCAGACACATTACGAAGGTTCCCACGACCAGCCTGCAGATAGCTACCTCAGTAAGATTGTAGGTAACAACAAAAAATATACTCTGGTCAAAGTATCTGCAGAGGAATGCATGCTTATCTTCAAGAAAGGAGTGCTGTTGGGGTTTTTTGCATTTAAAATCTTCAGGGGAAAGACTGGAAAATACTGTGTTAACTGTTTCTGGTTTTAAAATTACAGAAATTATTCCTAAACGTGGCTCTACTAATAAAAGTAAGGAATTGTAAGTTTTTCATCTATTGTTAGTATGTGTATGAAATCCCTTGAGGATCTGTCATCCAATTGACATTTAGCTAAGGTGAAACAATAGAGTATCTTTCAGAAAAGTGCTGCATCATTTGCTTATGTTTGTGACATCTTTGGCACCCACAGCTTCCAGAATAAACTCCCGGTCGGGGAAGTACTAAATTCTAATCTGGTAGATGCCTAACTCCTTTGTGTTTTGTATCTAGGTTTCTTTGGATGTCAGTCACTGCTGTGTACTTTATTGGCAGAGCTGAGTGCCATAGCTCAGGCTTTGTAATGCTCAGCATCACAAGCTTGAAGGATCTCTTTTGGATTCCTGCCACTAAAGCTTATCATGAGTGCAGGAAACCTGCTGAGTCCCACACCACAGGTGGAATACACAATTGTCCTCGACTCATGTTCTTTCACCGCTATCTCATATAATGTTAAAGTGGCTTTTACCTTGCTCTGTGAATTGAAACTTCAATTATCATCTTTCACTGCAGATGGAATCATGGAGTAAGAGGGGGACTACAGTGCTGTGTGTGTGCCAGCTGGCAGGGCTTGGTCTTCAAAGAACACACAACATAGCTGAAAGCCCCCTCCATAACCACCCCCCTCCCCAAAACATGACCTACCAAGGCCTCTTTCCAGCCTCTCATCATGTTCAGACTGAGTTACAAACCAGTGTGTCTCATGACTTTGTGCCAGAGTTGGTATTTCATTACTGATTCAAAGGAAGGGAGGAGCAAATGACTCATGGTCTAAACTTCTTCAGAAATACTACCGATCTTTAGCCTTTGCCTTTCTCAGGCTTTGGAGGCCTATGAGGGAATTATTTCTGCTATGTTAGACTAAAAAGTAAAAAATGCAGGAGCCTACCTCTTGACAAATATAATCTTGCATTTTTTTTTTCCTTAAAATCATGACAATGAATGCTCAGGTTGAAAGAAAAATTTTATTCAAAAAATAATGATTAAACAGACTCAACACAGTTTTCTTTTGTGCAGGTATGATGATGCAATCTTTAATTACATGACTGACCACTTTTGTGGTTTGTTTTTTTTAACATTAGACCCTTTCCTCAATCAATTTATAGGATGGATGCTGCTTTCTTCATGGGTCACAAATAATCAATGTGCTTTTTTATCCTCTTAATTAAATTCTTGCCTTATTTACAGCACAACCTCTAAGCCCTGCACTGAATAAAAATTATACATTTCCTCATGCGCCTTACTAGGAGAGTCATTACCATATCACAGAGATAATAGATTATTTTCTTCTTCATGTGCCTCATGAAGTCATGCAGACTTGGTATCACCATTTGCAGATGGAAAAGTAAAGAATGGAGACTAAGTCCCAAACTGTCAAAAGTCTGCATAGAGCTTCCATTCCCAGATGTTCCCATCATTTATCCCTAGATCTGTCTGATTCTTCAGGGTATTCATAGTTTTATAACTCATATTACCACTCACTTCTGTTACAGGAATGAGGTTTTAGCAGTCGCCATGTCTGAATGCATATAAAGAAGGATGAGGGCACTGCCACTGCTGTCAGTGAAAACTTTGATATATTTCATATACATATATATATGTGTAAAAGTTTGAAACATTTTTCTAGCATTACTGGCAAACAGAAATAGAATTGCATTTTCTTCAATGTGTTTGGTTGATCACACTCATAGACCCCATTTCTTTGTGATTCCCTGTCTCATTTACTGTTGGATTTGTGAATATATATTTCCAGTTCGTTAATGAAGAAGATTAAAAAGAAAACCTTAAAAAATCAACAGAAGACTTTCCATTTCTTTCAGGAATAAAATTTAAAGGTTTTGTGGTAACATGGAAATTTAAAAATGAAAAGTCAAAGCATATTTTTTTTTACTTCTCCATTTTCTTAAAAAAGGAAAAAGATTTTTTTTTTCTAAGAAAAGCTTTCATGTAACTTTCATCTATTAATGTATAAATTAAAAAAAAAATCATTCTTTTTAGGGGGAAATTGTGGTGGGAATAATAGTGTATTCAAGTTATAAAGATATAAATTTAAAACATAAAATCAAAACTTTCTAGAGAATGATAGTTCTAGTTTTAAACGAACTGAATTCAAAGGATGTTATCCAATTTTCTTAAGAAATGAATAAAGGTCCTGTGAAGACCAAAGTTAATGAATCCACTGAATATCATCCATCAAAATAATATTAAATTAAGAAAAAAGAAACAGAAAGAAATACTATGTCATCATGTAATAATGTTCTAACTTACAACATCTTTCACATTTTCTGAAGCCATGTTCTGAAAGTTTGAACAAATCTAGGTTTTCACAGAATCACAAAATCGTTGACATTGGCAAGGACCTCTGCAGATCATCTAGTCCAATCCCCCTGCTCAAAGCAGGGTCATCTAGAATGGGTTGCCCAAGGCCACGTCCAGCTGGGCCTCAAGTATCTCCAAGGATAGAAACTCCACAACCTCTCTGGGGAACCTATTCCAGTATTTAGCCACCCTCACAGTAAAGAAAGTTTTTTCTTGTTTTCAGATGGAATTTAATGTGTTTTAATTTGTGACTGCTGACTTTTGTCCTGCCATCTTGTCCTGTCATTGTAGAAGGCTGTCAGGTTGGTTAAGCATGGTTTCCCTTTTGTAAATCCATGCTGATTACTCCCAATCACCTTCTTGCTTTTCATGGAAATGGTTTCCAGGTTTAGTTGCTCCATCACCTTCCCAGGGATTGATTTGAGGCTGCCTGACCTGTGGAAACCCAGATCTTCCTTTTTGCTCTTATTGAAGGTAGGAGTGACATTTGCTTTTCTTAACTTCTATGTCAAGTTTAACACCTTACTTCTGCCCTCAAGAGGACTGAACATGGGAATGTTCAAATCCAAAATACACATCTACACCACTTGACCCAAAATATAACAGGCAGAAGTCCATTACCCAGCATGGACCAATCTTAAAAGGAGGGGAAAAAAATTCACCTTACCCCCGTCAGTTAGGAGTTTTTTCCACCCTGCAGAGAAATGAGGAGATTCAGAAATCCTGAGCACATTCAGTTCCTTCAGAACATTTGTAGTGGAATATAAGGCTGGAAGCTATGTTCTTTCCAATCACATATTTTTCTGCTGAAGCGACTTTATGACACAATCCCTGTTATAAATCTAGGAAGTTCCCTCTGTAATTAGTATGTCATGTACCCATCCCTTCCTCTAATTTAAAGGTTGTTCCAGAACCTCTGTTAATGAATTGTCTTACAAATACCAGTCAAAATTTACTTAAGCTAATCCAACTTGATTACATATGAAGTTTTCCTGAAATAGGATAATCTTCCAGATTTTCTTTCTTCCCAGTAGGTACCTGCTTTGATATAGTCATAAACAGTCATGTCCCTCTTATCCTTATTTTATTTAAAATTCAAATTCTTCTGACTCCCATAACTCCAACTTTCCATTCAACTGTTTGTAATAAATGATCTTCCAGTTTGAGTCTGCCCCCTTGCAAATGGGTACCCATAACTGAACACACTGTTCCACATGAGGTTTTGCTAACATCAGGTGTGATGACACATACATCTTCCTATATCCGCTAGAAATACCATTTCTGATATATTTTGAGATTGTGTTTTTCACAGCTTCTTTGGAACCTGTCCTGGTTTCGGCAGGGATAGAGTTAATTTCCTTCCTAGTAGCTGGTACAGTGCTGTGTTTTGGATTTAGGATGAGAACAAAGTTGATAACGCACCCATGTTTTAGTTGTTGCTAGGTAATGCTTACACTAGCCAAGGACTTTTCAGCTTCCCATGCTCTAC
>NW_008794490.1:1164760-1182207 GCF_000699145.1 Aptenodytes forsteri
ATTATTATTATTATTATTATTATTATCATATTATTATTATTATCATTTTATTTCAATTATTAAACTGTTTCAATTATTAAACTGTTTTTATCTCAACCCATGAGTTTTTTTCTAACTTGTGCTCTTCCAATTCTCTCCCCATCCCTCCGGGTGGGGGGAAGTGAGGGAGCGGCTGCGTGGTGCTTAGTTGCCAACTGAGATTAAACCACGACAGAACCTCATATTTAGCTTGTTAACAACTATTATATTAAGATCTTCTCCAAAGTCCTTTCAGCCAGTAAATGCAGATCACAAGTTTTGGAGACTAGTAAGTATCCAATATTCCTAACCACATTATCCAATATTCCTAACCAATTCCTAATTCCTAATTCCTAATTCCTAATTCCTAACCAATATCCAATATTCCTAACCACATTTCTACAGCTCTCAGAATGATCATGGTTTTCCTGTATAATATACCAGACCTTGAACAAAGCCTGAATCTTTTTGTTATCAATTTCAGCACATATTTTTATTCTCTTAGAAAGCTTAACGATTTTTAATTATAATTTGTTTTAAAGTCTTTCATGTGGCTGAGGTCAGATTAACAAGCCTATAGTGGCTGAATACATCCCCCATTATTAATGAGGTGTTGCATTAGCAATTGCTAAGCAATATTATCTTTTTAAACTACATGACTTCTGACGTGTTTGATTCATTAATAATATTTTACTGTGTCTGCAAAGCCATGTACTATTTGTTTCAGAGGTCTGGGACAGACTGAAATTTCTTTGTCTTCTTTCCCCTCTCCTGCATCCCATAAGAATATGAAGCTCTTTGAATATTTATTTCTCTAGTGGTGAGCTTCCCTTCCACTTCATAATTGTTTTTTCATACCCTTTTGTATTGGGTTTGCATGGCAAGGTTTTGGTAGCAGGGGGCTACAGGGGTGGCTTCTGTGAGAAGATGCCACAAGCTTCCCCCATGTCCAACAGAGCCAGTGCCAGCTGGCTCCGAGATGGACCCACTGCTGGCCAAGGCCGAGCCCATCAGCAACGGTGGTAGCACCTCTGTGATAATATATTTAAGAAGGGGAAAAAACTGCTGTGCAACAGCAGCTGGGAGAGAGGAGTGAGAATATGTGAGAGAAACAACTCTGCAGACACCAAGGTCAGTGAAGAAGGAGGGGGAGGAGGTGCTCCAGGTGCCAGAGCAGAGATTTCCCTGTAGCCTGTGGTGAAGACCATGGTGAGGCATGTTGTCCCCCTGCAGCCCATAGAGGTCCACAGTAGAGCAGATATCCATCCTGCAGCCTGTGGAGGACCCCACGCCAGAGCAGGTAGATATGCCTGAAGGAGGCTGTGACCCCGTGGGAAGCCCACACTGGAGCAGGCTCCTGGCAGGCCCTGTGACCCTGTGGAGGACCCACACTGGAGCAGTCTGTTCCTGAAGGACTGCACCCCGTGGAAAGGACCAAGGACTGTACCCTGTGGAAAGGACCTATGCTGGAGCAGTTCATGAAGAACTGCAGCCCGTGGGAAGGACTTACATTGGAGAAGTTCGTGAAGGACTGTCTCCCATGGAAGGGACCCAGGGCTGGAGCAGGGGAAGAGTGTGAGGAGGAAGGAACAGCAAAGACAACATGTGATGGACTGACCACAACCCCCATTCCCCGTCCCCCTGTGCCGCTTGAGGGAGAAGGAGGTGGAGAAATCAGGATTGAAGTTGAGCCCAGGAAGAAGGAAGGGGTGGGGGAAGATGTTTTAAGATTTGTTGTTATTTCTTATTATCCTACTCTGACTTTTGATTGGCAATAAATTAAATTAATTTCCCTGAGTCAAGTCTACTTTGCCCATGCCAGTAACTGGTGACGGATCTCCCGGTCCTTATCTAGACCCATGAGCCTTTTGTCATATTTTCCAGTTGAGGAGGGGGAGTGATAGAGCAGCTTGGTAGGCACCTGGCGTCCAACCAAGTTCAACCAACCACACCTTTTCTCTTCCATATATGTCAGTCTTATGATGTCTAATGAATACTAAGACAAAATGTTCTTTTATTTTTATGACATTGCTTACATCACCATAAAACCTTGTTTCTTTTTTGATCATCCCTTGGTGTACCTGTCACATAGCGCTCTGATTTCTCTCCAGTCCTATTCTAAAATCATATCCACCCTCATGTTACTCCACTGTATATTAATTTCCCCCATGTTTTTTACACCATTTTCATGTCTCTTATTGCTCAGTTCTCTGCCTCTCTTTACTTAGCCTATGCTGACACCCAGCTGTATTATGCAGCTGTTAGATAAATGCAGCAAACACTGGAGGTCCATGCACATGTGAGATATCTTTATTTCATCCTAAATTTGTATTCTCCCTGAAAATACGAATCTCTATATTTTTCCAATTTTTTCTAAATATATTGTAGTGATGCTTTTCCATCAATTTAATTTCTCTGAAGTCATAGAAAAAATTGTGCATTTCTTGCTTAACAATTGCATGAGTCGTTGGCATGAAAAATACATAATGTTGGGAAAATATACATTTTCTGTGGCTTGCTTACAGTAAATGTAGAAGCAAGCACTTGATGTTGCATTAGCCATAGAATATAGTTTAATAAGGATGTTTTCTTTAAAAGATGAACTCGGACCATTGGGATCTATTTCAGGTGTTACAAACTGACTTAATACATAGGTAATGGATTATCAAATTCAAAGCAGAACTTGACCTTAATTTATAATAAATATCCTATCCTAAAAGGGGAGTTTATTACAGGAGTGTGAGAAAATGTTCTTTTCAGTCCATGAGGTCATGAACCAGAATGTATTTTAAGTTAGTGAGATATTTAATATTTATGTTAACATTGCTCAAATCTCTATGACTGAATTGTGTTAAAGCAGAGGTTCACCTTTATTTCTCTATCATGACACTAGTGACATGATAGAGAAAGAGCATAATCTGCTTATCCAAACCATACACAATGTGGTATGTTGCTGTTTTACTCTAGTGAGGTTGAATGAGAGAAGCATGGTCAAGAAGCCAGTAATCATGAATCTAGAATCCAGTAATAGATGTTGTAGCGACGACATAGCCACATAAAGAGTATGGCCCTTTGCCCAACAGCACTGGTTGATTTTTTATACGATTTTACAGTAATCTTACAAGCCAAAGATTCTTGTCACCCTTTAATCACTTCAGCTCCTTACAGGGAATTTTCATGCAGGATTTGGACTAAGTCTGTCCCATAAACCATCTATACTACTCTGTAAATATGTTAAACTTTTCATGTATGTCAGTCAAGAGAAAAGCTGAATGAAAACTAATGTATGCATATGTAATTTGGGCCCTCAGGAAAATCTATAGCACTGACTTTTTTCCAAGTTTGTTTCAAATATTTTAAAAGATAATGTTAATATACCAGGATGTCAGAGACTATTTGGAGTTTCTTGCTGGCTAGTGCATTGTGGTAGCTCCTCCCCCATACACTCTTATATAGCTATGCTGTATTTATACTTGAGCGGAAAATAAAAACTGATCTAATAATTGCATAGCTGGATGACTTCTTACTATGTACAGGATTTGTACTTTCCATTTCGTCTAGTAAAGTGGTCCCTTTGCATGAAGATAATCTGTTAGTTGCCTGCATTTAGCACAATTTACTTCTTGTTATCATGACCTTTAAAGGTCCCTTCCAACCCAAACTACTCTATGATTCTATGTGCCAAAATATAAGCTCAAAATATAAATTATTGTGAGATTATACACAGTAAATGCTTAATAGCAAGCATCTTCTGTCATGTCTATCAGATTTAATAGATGTCTATATATTCTTCTGTCTCTTCTTAATTCAGGATCCATCTGTTTATATGAAGTGATTGAGTTTTTTATTTATGCTTTTGTCTCATGTTGAAAGGGTTGTAACTCTGAAAATACCATGGTCTATTACACCAGAGGATAGTGACACTTAATGGCACTTAATGACATATATATTAATTGTATAATTATTAGTTATTTTATTTAATACAAAAGTTTCTGTGCTTGAGCAGGATTAAAGTCACAATAATACAGTTTTAAAATTATTTTAAATGAAATGAAAGTTTATAACCATAAATGAGCATCTAGAAAGTGTGTCTGTAGATCTGTAGTACCAGATATGCAAAACACTATACATAGTACCTTCATGGGCTACTCAGTCTCACAGAGGGGGATGGAACTGCTCGCAATACATATATAAAAGTTTGCAGCATTGGAACTTAAGCGCGTAACCTTAATTTCTCTTTCAGCTCATTCATCACACTGAGGAGACTTTTATGGCTTGTAAAATTCTATTGAAATTGCTAAGTCATGGCACATCAGAAACTTTTACATCTTTTAAACAGAAATAGTGCCACCTAGATGACCCTAACTTTGGAAGATCCAACTCTCCACCACTTGTATCGTGGAGGCTACTAACATAAGGCTCATAGCTTTGACTCTTTGCGTGAGATGGCTAAATGACAGTGAAAAAATATACTCACCCATCTCAAACAACCCTTTGTAATTAAGGAGATTAATTTACAATTTACATTTGAATTTGAATTCAAATTTTGCCAAAACTTAAATAATAACTGTGTATTCATAAATCTCACTGCAAGTATTTCTATTTTCAGAAAAGCATAGTTTATAACCTGTATAAAAATTAAAAATTACAAGCAGACACCTGTGAAAGGGTTTTTTTGTTTGTTTTTGAGAAAAGGAATGAAAAAAACTAATGGCCATCATCAACAACGATGAAAGTAAATGTAAGTGTTGCATATGAAAGGAATTTAAAACAAAACCAAAACCAATATCCTTAGGAACACAAGCAAAGATTCTCAAGTATTCTTTTTTTTTTTTTTTTTTTTTAACCTAGTAGCATCCTTTTAATTACTCTTTTGGCTTTCTTTGTTGGAAACACTTGCAGACATATTAAGAACAGTTAGAAAAATCCCAGATCTGTATTTCCACTTGATTTCTCAGGCAAGTACACTGCCAGAAAAAAAAACAACCAAAAAACAAAAAAAACCCAGATGTGAATTTCTGCTTGATCTCCCAGGCATATACTCAGCAACAAACCAAACCTACAAAAAATGCAGAGGTTCAATGGTGAACACATGTTGAAGGTGCAGAAAAAGAAATCAGCCTCTTGCCCTATAAGCTAGTATGGTTTAGAAAAAGTATAGGAGGCTACATTTCTTTGCATATTTATGGAACAGCAGCTAGTATGGGATGCTGTCTCCATAGTGGCCCTTTTAATATTAATCCAAAACCTGCAAAGATTCTGAGGAAAGCTAGGTAACAGATCTCAATGAAGCAAAGAAAATCTCAAGTTCATACGAGGATTTTATTAAAGAAGATGTTTCGCTCAAACAGATAGAATTTATTTCATTAAGGAATAATGAATAAAACTGAACTCAGAAAGGATGGATTTTAAGCATAAGCAAATATCAAGGGAAAAGAAATAAAATTTTTCTTTTTTGCATCTGTTATTTCAAAAGGGTGTCTTCATTAATAAAAATCTAACATGTATTTGAAACTACTTTTTGAAAATAACACTTTCTGAAGTAATGGTGACATCTTTACATCAAAGGCAAAAGAAGCTGTGTATTAATTTGGTTTCTGGGGAGATGGTACGTTTCTTCTTACAGGCATATCATGTGCAGAGGAAGCTGACAGGTGGAGAGAGTGAAGCAGAGCCTTAAAGGATCACCCTAACTATACTGGCAGCTGTCTGATAATTTCATGGGCCTGAGTCATCTCCAGGAGATGTATGTAGAGAGGTGACATGCTGTGCATCGAGCTCCCTCTACAGCATTGTTTTCCTTCCTGGTCTGCGTTGAGGGCTCGGCTGATTTCTCAGCTCACCCAAGAACCCAGATTCCAAAGAAGTGACCTGTGGTCCACATCGCCATGGGCTCCGAGCAGCATGGTTCAGAGAAGCTGACCCCTCTCCAAAAGAAGCAACTGTTCCTGTTTTACTGAGTAGCAAAAAGGAGCAGCAGCAATGAAAGAAGTTGGGCAACATTGGGTTTTTTTTCAAATATCAATTGCTCAAAGCACTAATGAGAACAGTGTCTGCTGTTAATCAAAATGGTCTAGGGAAGAATATCCTCAGTGTGTTTCCATTCATTTATCTCACAACAAGAGAATAATCTAGCCCCAGAAGTCACCTCTAACCGTTCAGAAAACAGGGCAGTGTTTAGAAGCTGATTAGATAATAATGATAATTACAGAAAAATACCCATATGGCCATTATTATATCAATTTTCCTGCTAGTAATTATGGTAACTCCTGCAACAAACCTACCTTGTATAGTCATACAAACTAATTAAAATGCAATTTCCACATCTGCAAATGTTTTTGCCAATGGCTAAATTCAAATGGAGTTTCTGAGTGTACTACAAGGAGTCCTAAAGCTCGGAGAACCCACTGTTTTAATACCCGGGTTGTGCTTCAGACCCTTCCACAAGCTCTGCGTGCCTTTCAGCAAGTAACCACCACCATGCCTGCATACCCATCTGGAAGAAAAACATGCAATATTCCATGTTTGTAAAAGGAGAAGGAAAGTGCTCGAAGCTTAACTAATCTTGGTCAATAACAGACAATATTTTCAAGCATCAGTGCTTCAAATTTAGGGGCTTAAACTATTAAGGTGCCTGGTTCTCAGTAACTCACAGCTAATCTTTATTTATTCCAAGTGCCAGGATATGCAGTTTCGGGGAGTATTTATTCACTGACTATGGATTAGCTGGAGCTCGGCATTGATTCTGGAAGACCTGTACCACAGAGCAAACCAGGCACCAAGCAGTAGGCTGACATAAACACTGACACTGTGGTCATGGCCAAAAACTGGACAGAGGGATCAGGACTTTGAGATTTCTAATGCCAATCGATAATTTGCAGGGTTCAAAGTGCACATACTACAAACTCAGCAGCAGCAGGAATGAAAGACTGATATCCTTCAGGCCAAAATTAAAGTTAATATAGTCAAGTCAATGAAGCCAGGACCCTGACTGAATACCCAAGATACACAGTAAATATGTATACCAGATTAAGTTAATACTCCTGTTTTCACTGTTATTTTTACATAGGCTAACAGGATTAAAGGCCTGTTATAGCATCCCACAACAGGATGAATAAGAAAAGAAACAGAAACAGATGAAAACTTTATTTTTTGATTCCTAAAACTGCCAAGCAGAAAAATCCAGCTACAGAAACAGATAATGGATGTATTTGCAAATTCTTGGAGGTCTTCCAATTAGAGGTGCTACCTCAGTGCAAAATAAAAAACAATGATCTGATCATTACCTGACACTTCTGAAAGCTACTCAACATGAGAACCAGATGTCTGGTTTGTGTAGAAACACTACACAGAAGCTAAATGTTTTGCTGGGGAAAAATGGGATAGGAAAAAAAAAATGTTTTTCTTCTCCACTCATAATATTCCTTCACTGCAAGAGTCTAGGAAAAAAGCGTACACACTGAACGACGAATGAGCTCCTCCTAAGTGAAGCCAACAGCTGGACCAAATCCCAAAATCTAGCCAATTTTTACTGCCATTGAAATGGGTGACAACTGCCAAATAAGCAAACAACGGAAAGCAGGAGTTGTTCCCAGATGGATTTGAGGAAGTTCACCATGCTGATAAATACCGTATGGGTTTAGTCTGATCTAGAGACATAAAACCATCATTTTCGTAACTTGGTTACACTCTTGTCTGTCAAGTTCCCTGCTCTGAATGAACATTTTGCCCTATTTTTCCTTCCGACATTGAGTGAATGAACATTAATGAAGAGTGTTTAGGTATAGGTGTTTAGGTATATTTCATCTTATAGTTGAGTTTTCCTGATAATGTCAATATTCTCCTGTGAAATATATTTCAGATACTTTCTCTTCCTGAACAGAAGAATGAGAAAGCTTTTGGCTCACAAACTAAAGTTGAGTTTTGATTGTCACCTTCTTCAAAAGACAAGGTTGAAAAAAGCAATCATATGATGTGAATAGTAACATGATTCCAAACTGAAAATCAGCATTATTAATAATATAAAATTATCAATAGCAAAACAAATATGTGATTGTCAATATATTAAAAAATATTAATAAACTAAAATCTTAGGCCATTTAAGCCTAAGTCTATGCTTTTCCTTAAATTGACTTACTGTTTCTTACAAGCCTGTTTTCTTTGTAAAACAAACAGAAGCTAGTTTCACTGAGTTAAAGCTATGATCTTCTTTGTCACAGTGATGCATGAACTCACAGCCTCATCTCAGTGATTCTAGATCCCAGTATCTGCAGTCCTGGTGGGCTGAACAATGGCCATGAGGAGAAAAAAGAGTGGAAGTGATAGTTCTGTGGGGACCCACTATCAAGTATTTATTTGACTCAAACACAGTTACTGTTATGTTCTAAACTTCTTTCCAGAAGAACAAATTTCCTACCAGTGCAGCTGCTTCCTCACTGTTACAGGTCAACTGCCTGGAGCATTAATATGGACAGTGCAAAAAAAGTTGAGGTTGTGCAAGGAACTTCTGAGGAGAACCATAAACTGGTTTGTACTACGTCTCTGCCTACATTTTAGAGAGAGTACAGGTTATGGAACAGGTGAAATGATAGCATCCTACTAAATCCTTTTCTCGCCTTCCCAGGCTTTGAGGTTTCCCCATCCCCACTGCTCCCTTCTGCTCTGAGCATCTGGAAGCACCTCTGCACACTCAGCTTCATTCCTATCTTCATAACCAGGAAACACAGTAAATTGGTGCTGTAAATCCCTTAGAACATTATAATCCCACAGCCATTAGCCTGAAAGGGAACTGAATCACATATGAACCTGTTAAATATGCTGTCTAATGAGTATGATGCTGTCTTAGTCAAAATGGGCTGATTCAAGCAAGACAAGAAAAGTATAACGTTTTTCTCAAATGTTTTTTCATCAAATTACAGTGGAAAAAAATTTAAACTGTTAAAGGTCATACCTGATTATTGTAACTGCACTGCTGCATCTTATTGACCTTAGGGAAACCACGGTGTTGGGAATGTATTCTCTGAGCATTAAAAATGGTCTTCATCTTAGAAAAGATTGGAAAACATTTGCTTTATTGCAAACTCCATGTTCATATCTCTTCACTTTTAATTTCTTTAATATGAGAAGCCAAATGTTGAACTTGATAAGCTGTAGAGCAGTTTCAGGACACCAGGATGAAATATCATATTGGTTTCATCATAACCTGGAATATATCTTCTGTTCTAGCTAATTTTATGTTTATACGTCTTTGGTAATTTTTGTCTTGTATTGTTTTATTTCATCTGGTATTTCTGTAAAAGAGAAATGGAGGAAGAGGGAAGAAGATAAAGAGGAAAGGTTTCAGATTTCCATCTTAAGTTTCTTGATATTAAAAATTGCATCAAAACAGATAGATAACTGAGTAATTTCTATGTAAACAGTGTACTTATTGAAGGGAAGTGCACAGTAAAATAGTTTGCGTCCAGAGTTCTTTATACATTTTGTTACATTTAAGTAAGTTTAACAAGTCTCTTGAATAGATCAAAGTCAGCATTTGTTACTTAAACTAGTTGTATGAATGCAATTGTGTGTACATACTAATTTCTCTCTCCTACACATGCTCCTTATGTCTTCATTTATATGATGTTCTACTAAGACCCAGTTTAGTTATAAGTACCTCAGTCAGAGTTCTTTTCAAAAACACCTCAGAATGGTAGTGCAACATCTGGATCATGTTATTATTGGTTAATTAATAAAAACATTTATAAGTCATTTTTCCTACAGCTTTCCATTATAACCATGTGGTTTGGTTTTACTTTTTATTTTGACAGATGAAATATTTGAGTTGTCATTCACACATTTTGTTTTTGTCAACAGCATGACTTATCTTTGCAAGTCTGAGCAAAAATGATGTTGATATTTCTTTCTGCACGTAATAGATCTGTGACATTTTTCAGTTACACTTTGCCCATTAATTTTATCATTCCAGAAACAATTTCTAACATTGCAAACCTCTGAGCAGCTTCAAAACATCTTATGAAAAAATCAGCTTGGTAAGAAAATCTAACTTCTTTACAATATAGTGTTTCTTACAAGTAGAAAAACAAAATTATAAGTAACATTTTGTACTACAGTTGGATATTCATCCCTATCATATGTGATCTGAAAGATAGTTATCAGTAATAAATGAGCATTTCCTGATGTTACATACAGAGTAACTCATATATATGTGTATATACATATATACAAAAATTAGGCCTCAGGTCCTGCATAAATAATTAATAAGGAATTTACAATGAGAGAATCTCCCCATAACAGTGTCCTGCCAAACAAGAATGACAAAGGGTAACAGAAGAGACCTACTGTCCCTGCCTTTTGAGTAAGTAAAGGCAGAAAGATAATCTCAAGGAAATCTATAGCAGAGATAGGAGATGACTCCAGATCTCCTTAAACTTATCCTATCCTCTTAATTTTATATTAAATCATCCTCATAGACTTTTTTCAAGTGAGACAAATGAGCTCCTACCTATAACCCAAGCTGACTAGAAGTTTTCGGTTTGCCCTGGGTGAACCAAAACTGGGATGACCTGATGCTAGACCGGGGATATTCAAGGCAGGCTGAACATTTTGCTGCATAGTTTCTGCACGGTTTGAAGCACAAACAGAGTGTTGTCACCCCTTCTGCCACAAAGGATTATGCAGAATATCCTACAGTGAGAATGACCAGGGGAGTGGCACTTAGGTACTTTCCAGTTCTCTTGCTTCCGATTCAGATCTACCTCAGAAAGCCTATACAGATAACATTTATGGCATTCCCACCTTAAGAACATTCTTCACGTCTCATTTGGTAAATTTGCTTCTCAATGTTCCTTGCTTTGGTTTGGTTTTCCTTCAAGTGCCTAATATGGCATTTGGAACTGTGTTGGCAAACCCCTTCACAAGCAATGTCTTGTTGACTCTGTGAGGTTCCCACGTAGGATGAGGGCTTGGGCAGCACATCTCCATTAACTGCATAAGGTCCTGATCATAACTTTCCAGATAACTTGGGTGAAACTGAGGCCCTACTAGAATAAATGACAAAAGTCTCTCTAGTTTCAAGGACATAAAGATCTCACTTATGCTTTTTCTCAGAGGACCACTAGGTAGTAAATATTCCATTTAATTAGAGTTAAAACAGAATAAGGACAGAAAGTTATGACCTAGCAATTACTGTAAAGTTTCCCTTGAAAATAAGTAAATAAAGAAATATTTTCTCAAACTTAAGCTGTGCTTCCAAAATAAACTATATCTTTTGCTGGTTTTTGCTTGAGCATGGTAGATAAGGTCTGTACCAAAGATGTCTTGTCCAAGAAATACCTGTAAATGCCATAGTTCAGAGTATTTAATTCAGAGTATCTCTATAGAAAATCTTTTTCTTGATCTTTGCTGATAGAAATATCTTTAGAGTGGACAGGAATGGACAAACTGGAGATAGGAAATAGAACATCTTTTTGACTATCATCTGCACCTATTAACCTTGAAAAACACTTTGAAAAATATTTTTCTAAACTGTGAATTTGTTACTGCATTTAGAGCTGTTTTTTTCACCCCAGCACTAAGAAAGGACACACAAAGCAGAGAAGATATTAATGGGACAGTTGGCAAAGACCACAACTGAAATATATTTCTATATGAATATTACTTATAGTCTTCATATATAGATAATGGACAAATCAGCAAACTATTGGAAAGAAAGAAATCTTTATTTCAAGAGAAAGAAGTCTTTTTTCTATTGTTTTTGTTACTTGTGTTCTAAAGCAGTACATGCATTAAAAAAAAAAATCTGCTTACCTGCAAGCGCTCTTTTAGTAAGTCAGTGGTAAGGAGAAACAAATGAGTGGGAGAAAGAAAAAAATCTGGTTGCTTGTGAAAATACGTTAAATGAAATAACATGAAAAAATGTTAAAAGGAAGACAAGAAAAAATACATCAATGATATTAAGTGCTAAAATCTTGATTTTTCCTTGTTCTTTGACTTTGGTGTTTACAACAGTACAAAGAAAATTAAAAAAAAGAAACACCTCTTTGACTGGCCTGCTAGAATTATATGCCTGCTCTGTATATAGTTCTGCATTTCCCAAACTGACTACAAGATCCAAGAAAATGAAGAATTTGGTTGGAAATCTCAACTATTAAAAGAAAACAGAAAGGGGAAGATATGTACTGAAAGCCAGCAGTGTCCTTCTCGTCCTTTGTACACACTCCATTCTTGAATGGCTTCCAGACATGGCTTTGTCATTTTAAAACTAATAGTGTTGACTTATTGTCTCATATACTTCAAAGTAAATCAGGAACAATTTCCTGGTTATACCCTGTTCTACGGATGTAGGGAAGAGCACAATCAGATCCCAAAGCTTGGCTTCCCTCAAAGCTCTGTTGTCAGTGATCGGTAATGGTAACTCATCTGCATCTCTTTTCAGGAGAGCTTTTGTAAGAGCATTGTGAGCCTGTTTTTAAAGGCTTTCCAGTCTGAAGATGAAATGAAGACACCAATCTTTTACAACCCCAGCTTTCTGCTGGAGCACTAGCCTAGAAAGGTTTTGAGGAAGACCTATTACTTTCACAGCTTTGGCTTTAACTATACGTGTTTGTTTTAGGAAGACTGGATCTCTGCCCTAGGAAAAGTAAAATACACTTACGTGTGCCTACATTAGGGAACTACATTAGAAACACAGGATAAGGACCTCTGCCATTACCAAGAATACATTTTTTTCCTCCCATAAGACACTTGCTAAGTGGAGCTCTTCCCTGCTACTTGTTTTGGCTCTCTAATGAGAGTTAGAGAGATTATATCTTCCAATAATTATGTGTATGAGATTTATTTTTGTCCGAACTCAATCAGGAGCTACAATCAGGTGTACAACAGGGGACACCAATCCTAGGAGATCTCATAGGCTGTATGACCCCATTAAGAAACACTGGGAACTAAATATTACACCTGTGAATGCTAGTTTTGTGGGGGATGTATTTAAAATAGTAAATCATAATATTTAATAATAATTATTGTTCAGAAAATACAGCAACTATTAAGCTTTACAGTTTACAGGAGGACTTTCCCCAGGAGTGTCAATACTCAACAGATGTATTTCTTTCATGTCACCTACAGCATTTGTCTACTCATCACCGAAGTGTACCATTGGTTTAGTACAGTATTTCTGTTCTTCTTTGCTAGTAGTTAGAATTAAAATCCCCAAGAGTTATACAAATCAGAGTTCAGGGTCTTCTTGTCTACTTCTTTATTATTGGGCAGCTGTCCAAATCAACACTAATTTATTATAAGCTCATTTAATACATCTTAATTTCGGCATTAAGTATTAGTTTGTGACAACAAAGCAAGGCATGAATAATATAGCACATTCATTTAGGGCCCATATGCACTATTAAAATAATACAAAACTTTGGAAAAGAAATCACAACACTGCTTCAAACTTATCTATAGATGAATATAGAAGTTATTTTAAAATGCTAGCAAATTTGATTAGTTTTATGCAGATTTTATATGACTAATAATTAAATTTATTTCCCAGTTATACCTAACAGAAACAAAACAAACAGAAAAAATACCCAACTGTATTAGACCTGTTAGAGCAGTGCACGTTGCAATCATGTTAAAAACAAACAAACAAACAAACAAACAAACAAACAAACAAACAAACAAACAAACAAACAAACAAACAAACAAACAAACAAACAAACAAACAAACAAACAAACAAACAAACAAACAAACAAACAAACAAACAAACAAACAAACAAACAAACAAACAAACAAACAAACAAACAAACAAACAAACAAACAAACAAACAAACAAACAAACAAACAAACAAACAAACAAACAAACAAACAAACAAACAAACAAACAAACAAACAAACAAACAAACAAACAAACAAACAAACAAACAAACAAACAAACAAACAAACAAACAAACAAACAAACAAACAAACAAACAAACAAACAAACAAACAAACAAACAAACAAACAAACAAACAAACAAACAAACAAACAAACAAACAAACAAACAAACAAACAAACAAACAAACAAACAAACAAACAAACAAACAAACAAACAAACAAACAAACAAACAAACAAACAAACAAACAAACAAACAAACAAACAAACAAACAAACAAACAAACAAACAAACAAACAAACAAACAAACAAACAAACAAACAAACAAACAAACAAACAAACAAACAAACAAACAAACAAACAAACAAACAAACAAACAAACAAACAAACAAACAAACAAACAAACAAACAAACAAACAAACAAACAAACAAACAAACAAACAAACAAACAAACAAACAAACAAACAAACAAACAAACAAACAAACAAACAAACAAACAAACAAACAAACAAACAAACAAACAAACAAACAAACAAACAAAAAACCCAAATAGTATGAAATGAGAAAAAATATGAGTGCAACTGAAAGACATAAACAACAATAGAAAAACATCCCTAGTTTTTCTGTAGTTAATGTGAGGACCTGCAGGAAACTGCCTATGTAGCCAGGCAGTGTCCATAAAGGGGAAGCTAGGGTTTCTGGATCAATCCTGTTCATCACTGAGTGATCACACCTGACAAATTTAGACCATTTTGAGAAAATACTGGAAGTACATGGGAACTTTTCAAAGCCAAGAAGATTTTTTTTGTGGGTCTTTTTTTTTTTTTTTAATAAAGGGGGCGTATTAGTGAGTGTTGTGGGATTTTTTAAAAATAAATTTAGAAGCTTTTGATGATGGCAGTTGAGTCAGGGCATTGGGCATCTCTGCTCTGCCTAGCTTATATTTAAGGTGCCAAGGTCTTTTAGTCCTTTCCTCTTTAGATTAATATTGGAACAAGCAATGCTGTACACTGATAACTAGTAATGAACTTATTTGCATGTTATAAAATTTGCATATGTCGATCTCACATAAAGATTTCAATAACCGTTCACAGCTTCAGCTGTTACTTGAAAAATAACTTTATGATGAGAGCTGAAATAAATTTGAACTGTGATAATTAGGAAAGTGCTTATAAATAGTAACAGTAAAGGTAGTGTACATTTCTTCCTCTACATTATACATTGCATATGAAAATTACTTAAGGAAAATGCTTCCTGGGATAAATTGTGTTTTTATTTATCTATTAAAAGTAATAGCCAACACTCAATAATGAATTGCAATATTATGTCTCGGTCTGGAATTAGCCTTTGTTAACTTTTGCAGAGTGAAAAACTGCTGGTGGTGCTAACTTTCAGTCTCCTGTGCTCCTTTGGAGCCCATCCTTATCTGATATCAGTAAGTGAAACTGCTGAATTTCTAGTGCTGTGTCAATTTACATCAGCCACAAATCTGAGAGCAGCTCTAGCATGGACTAACCGTGTGCATTTGGAAGGAGACAATTCTACTGCCCTCTTATCTCTGTTAACCCACAGTGGCAAGCCCGGTCTGATCTTGCATACTTTTAAACTGTGAAATTTTGCGGTTGCCATCTTCTGTAGCATCCACAATGAACCATAACTGACTCGTCTGATTTCCTTTGTTATTAGATTTCAAAAGCAAGAAAGAGCAGTAACTTCCATGAGATCACATAGAGTCTCACAGCAGACTGGCACACAACTCCAGCAGGGAAGTGATGAGGAGATGGTTTCATCAGAAGAGTAAGGCCTGATAAGGTCATCAGCTATCATTGTTGGTGAATTTTACAAAAGAACTTCCAGCAGAACTGAGCATTAATCACAGATGTCTTTCTAGACCTTGTCAGATTTTTTGTATGATTTTACACAATCCGTGGCTGTATTTCAGGCTTTTGTTTTCACAGTAATCTTTGTGAATGTTTTCCCTTGATCTAACAAATAAAAGGAATTACAATATGACAACTGGATACCGCCAAGGTTGAGAAAGATCATGGAGACTCAAAAGGGAATACATCTTAGCTGTCAGGTAAAACAAAGTTCTGACTCAAGTTTATCATTGAAATGTAAGTGCAAACTTGATCCAAAGTGTCACATTGGAAATCTGTGATTTATGATGAAATCTGGACTTTTCTCTGAAGTTTTGTATGCAGATTTTTTTGCATGACTTTGTTTCTACCATAATATTTCTGAATCATTCTTTAGAGAAAAAAAAAAATGGAAAATCAGTTGTTTTAAGCCAATTTTCTTCTATTCTCCTTTGTCTAAAACCTATTTAAACCCATTAAAATCACATAATCACATAATTATTTAGGTTGGAACGGATCTGTCAAGATCATCTAGCCCAAACCCCCTGCTCAAGCAGGGTCAGCTAGAACAAGTTGTGCAGGACTGGGTCCAGCCGGGTTTTGAATATCTCCAGAGAGATATATCCAAACACTTATACATATGTAATCATATACATATAATTATAGTATATATTTTATATATATTATGTATATAATATATCCAGTGATAAAAATCCCTATATAGTTAAGTATGTAGAAAATATTCTCCCTTCTATTCTTACTTTTGTGCCTAGAATTTAAAATTCCTCTGAGTTAACAAGCTTCATTCAGAATGCAGAAAGGCATAACTAGTATACTTCAAATCATGTCTAAATTTCTCAGATATATCTGTTTTTGAGAGGAGTCATATAACTTGACTGCCAAAAGTCTTCCAGTCCACAAAAGTTGATCTCTTAATACTGACATGCATTTATACTGGAAATAAAGAATTATGAAGATGCATTTATTGAGTTTTATAAGAATCAGGGTTTTTCAACTTTTGTGTCTCGCTAATTCATTGATGTCCAGCATTTGGGCCTTCCTTACAAATTGCAGTCCAACCTGCAGCATTGCAGAGAGATAGGGCATCACAGCCATTTGTTGCTACTTTGTGACTATATTTATACGATATCGTGATGCAGAGATTCCTGACCTAACCACACAGAGGCAGGCACACTCATGCAGTGCAGTGCTAAGAAGTGCTGGCTCAGTTTCCTAAAGAGTCAGAGCTGTGTAAACAAGCCACTGCCTGATGTGACACGTATTGCCTGTCACCTGGCTTGCACTGAGCCCAGTTATCTCAGGAATCTCTGCACCATGCTACATTGCACACTGAAGTAAAACTTCCCCCTATACCACCATAGTGTGTGAGCTCTGTGATAAATGCTGGGTTATCATCCCTTACAGAGTCCCCACTCCCTCATCGTCCCTTTTGAAGCCATCTCGTTTCTGCAACTGTGAAAACACCTGTGGAGATGGCACAAGAAAAAATCCTCCCAGATCATAGAATCATAGAATCATTGAGGTTGGAAAAGACCTCTAAGATCACCGAGTCCAACCGTCAACCCAACACCACCATGCCCACTAAACCATGTCCCTAAGTGCCTCATCTACACGTCTTTTAAATACCTCCAGGGATCGGGACTCAACCACTTCCCTGGGCAGCCTGTGCCAATGTTTCACCAC
>NW_008794490.1:1186302-1187889 GCF_000699145.1 Aptenodytes forsteri
TTCCATCCTCCCCCGTCGCTTAGGTCCCCTCTTTCTACCTGGTGGCAAGAAGGCAGGGGATCCTCTGCTTCTCGCGGAGCCTCCATCTGCTGCCTTTGCCTCAGGGACGGTAGGGTGTGGCTCCACCAATCTATCTCCCTCTCACACTCCCGGATACTCCTCAACCTTGCCACCTCCTCCTTCAGCTCTGCCACCAGGCCGAGCAGATCTTCCACCTGGTCACACCGCACACAGGTGGTGTCTCTGCCGCCCTCCGGTAGAGCTGACAGGCTCAGGCACTCCCTGCAGCCAGAGACCTGGACAGCTGTATGCTTGCATACATCTCATACTGAGATGCACTCAGTTGATTGCATTGTTGGTTTATGTAGGACCAATTGCATGCTTAATATTATATTGGCCTTTCCTCCACTTTGTCTTACACCGCTTGTCTTCCATTATCCTTAACAGTACAAAAAGACTCAATCTAAATTACCACAATCAGTTTCAGAGTCATATTGCTCTAACACTGAACACAGGGTTTCATTAGAATAAAATAAATTTCTGGTTCTTTCTGTGCACTGTAGACAATCAGTGGGATTCATCTGACAAAACATAGGCATCTATAATGTAGATTTATGCTTCTGAAATAACTGTCTAGATTTCCTTTATAGCTGATAGGGAGAAACAGGCTCTTCTGAGGAGCAATCTATCTTATCCTAAAATAGATATCTGAAATAAATCAGATGAACCGCATCCTAAGAGTACCTCTTTCTCTCCACTGACTAAAAACTCCAAAGCAGACATACGCATTGCAGACACCTAGTCAGAAGAGACTAATTACACCCTTTCTGTCTGCAACTTTCCTATGTCTTTTTTGCCAGTCTTCCTTCTTCAAAGGAGCACTGCACTTTCCCTTACTGTGGCAGTATGACCCAGTAAAGAAACAAGCATGACAAGCACAATAAAAAACAATTTATAACAAATCTCAGTGGTTAAACCTTAGGAAAATATTCTAAGCAGATATTTGCAATTCCTGCTTTAGTATTGTAATCTTCACAGTGGATTTGGTTCTGATTATACTCCCTAAGTGCTACACAAATGTCAGTGAAGGAACTGAGATCAGCATCAGGCCCACAAATTCCACTTCCATTTCTGACTGCCACAGTAATTACAGCTGCATTACAATGTCAGATTCCTGAAAAATAAATCTCTTTACTGATGTCCTTAGCTTACAGACAGCACAGTTTATGCTCATATTATTCAGAGAAGTGTCCTTTTCTATTTTAATAAACAGAAGTAGGTGTTAATGTTTTTTACTTTCATTCTAAAAGAAATAATGAACTTCACTACATGAACAGATTTTCAAGAGCTCTTAAGAAAGTTGTACACACATGTATCCCTCAATATATGAACTGAGTTTGGAAAAAAGCAATAACAAACAAATCACGAACTTTTGGCAGAGACATGGAAACATAATATTATCTTTTTTTATAATGATTGTATTAAATTAGTTTTCTAATACATGTTTCAATTTATTCAATATTTATCTACATTTCATTTCCTAAACACTTGACTAAATCTATATATTGCCTGCAATATGACTACCTG
>NW_008794490.1:1187968-1189333 GCF_000699145.1 Aptenodytes forsteri
AGGACTTCTCCTCTAAAGGCAGTGTTGTGATTTCTTTAAAGTCAAGTCTATAAAACCTGAAGTATCTGTCTGATGCTCCAAATGATTGAAAAAATAGACCTACCAGAAACAATGACCCTTCTAAGGAATTAATGTATTTCTATTTAATGAGTTTTATAAGCACAAAAGTAACAAAACAACATACAAAGGAGATTATTTCCAAAAACATAACAGCTCTGTGTGTGTGTGTGTGTGTGTATAAGATATACCCAAATAATCAGTCACGAGAAATCACTGTAGCTAGAACTTTCAAAGAGACAGAAAGAAAGAAAACAAGATATAGGTCCTTCTGACATTTTCAAAGCATGGTCACCTCATGTTTGGAATGATAAACATTTAGATGTATGATTTGTGTTGTAATGTTTTCGAAGTAAAGCTTTTGAATCTGGGTGCCAAAAATACTGCATTGACCTATGTCATGTCTAATACTGATTAAAGGTTGTACAAATAGACTCTGAATCTAACAGCAAGATGTCTATTGACATTTTCTAATACGGACGGCAGTCCTGCTAGCTCTGGCTGATATGTCTCACAAACTAAAGAAAGGTCAGTGTCAGTGAGTGTTTCACCTTCATAAGCAGTGGTATGAGTGATTCAGCAGCTGACACTTCAGCATGATTCAGCCCTGAACCAGACCCCAGCACACTCCTAAGTTGAACTCATCTATGTGAAACACCATTTACAGATGTAAAGCTGGACTCATTATAGTCAGCTTAAAGTCACATGGCACTTTCTGAAAGTATTTTAGAGGAGTGGTGCGAATAGAGAAACTGCAGAGCAGCATGTGCACGCTCTGTTCTAGAGGAATATAAAAATATGAAATACAGTGATATGTATTCCTTATGAGCTGCTACAGCACCCCTTTTTACCTATATGTTAATCCTAAAGGGGTTGATATGCTTACTGGCTTGTCACATAAGTTCCCTTTAGGTTAGGTGTCATTTTGGCAAGAGTAGGAGAACCCAGCATGTAAACAATCCCCATCCATGGACATGAGAAGACAGACCTTGTGATTATTCCATAGGGGGCTCTCCTTACCACCTTTACTCATACACAATGTGGCATATGAAATACTAATTTAGACCTACATCATAAATCCCTCGTTGGCATTACTGATAATTGTTCACACATGTTCACTTCTGTTGTGGTTTAACCTCAGTCGGCAACTGAGCCCCCCACAGCCGCTTGCTCACTCCTCCCCGCTGCCCCCCACTGGGATGGGGGAGAGAATTTGAAGAGTAGAAGTGAGAAAAACTCGTGGGTTGAGATAAAAACAGTTTAATAATTGAAATAAAATAATAATAACAATATAATAATAATAATAAT
>NW_008794490.1:1189465-1196384 GCF_000699145.1 Aptenodytes forsteri
GGGAAGCTGAAAAGTCCTTGGCTAGTGTAAGCATTACCTACCAACAATTAAAACATGGGTGCGTTATCAACATTGTTCTCATCCTAAATCCAAAACACAGCACTGTACCAGCTACTAGGAAGGAAATTAACTCTATCCCTGCCGAAACCAGGACAACTTCGGACAATAATGGTTTGCTTGGACTACCCATGCAGTTACTAAAGTAAAATACAAACTTAAAAAGGGCAGTGTTTTTCATACTTTGTAACTTTGTTAGCTCTTTATTTGTAGCGTTAAAACTGATTGGATTTGGTCTTAGTCCCAATATTATCTTATATTTCCATATGCAAGAAAAAATAATTTGGATATCTTGAACTTAGGAGACAGTGAAAAAATTGTTTATCAATTTCTAACACGATAGATTCACCTGGCCATGCTTATACCAAAAAAAGAATTTTACACATAAAATAGACTCATTATTTATGAATAAAAGCTGCAGAACCTGTTCTGTTATTCAAGTTCACTGTTGACTGTTGTTGAAGTTTTTTCAAGGCCTACCTTTCAGGGAATTATTGGAACTTTCCAGTAATTTCTACTTTGTAAACTGTAAGTATTGATACTTAATTTGTCCTATCCTCTGTAATGTCTTTGAGTATATATATTTGTATTTAGCCTAGTGGGAACCTGGCCTTAATTAAGGCCTTTAGGTTCTAATGTACCACAGCAATATCTTCAGTATAAACAGAATTCTAAACCAAACACTGAAATTGTAAAACAATAATAAATTTCTGGGAATTGGTAAAAACTCTTTATTTTTCACTTCTCCCTTATTAAATCCCATTTCTCACACTTCTGCTGAAAGCTTCTTCCCAACCCAGCAGAGCACCTCTCTTTCTCTCTGTATCCTCAAACACCTATGGGTGTTAAAGGATGCCATACAAAGTTACGATGGTGTACAGATCAATGGATCACATTCTTTTCCCTGTTTGCACTCCTATACCCCTAGTCTACTCCAAAAATTGTCTATAAAATTATGCCATAAGAATAAAGAACAAACACAAATGGTGGTCTAAACCTTCTTTTTTTGCTGTTGTGGGAAGAGTAAATCTGTATTTGACTTCAGACCTTTCTGAAAATTGAGCTGACCTGGAATCATAGGTAGGTAAAGCACAGTAATAATAGAAGCTGAAAATCAATACACTGCTTTACAGGGTCATGCTGAAGTCATTTTGGTTTCAATGATGAAATGATATTTGGATTTTGTAGGATTACTTTCCATTGCCAATTAACTTCATAGCATCCTTGTATCAGAGCTGAAAATGTTCTTGACAGTGACTTTGTTTCATCCCAGCTTTTAAAATTTGTGGCAACCTAACAGTTACCAAATAACTTTCTAATACCAAAATATTCTGCATAACAAAGTAATTGTTCAGTATTTATAACATATGAAATCTGTTCCAGTATACCCCACTAAGTAAGAGTAAAAAACAGAGTTAGAAGAATATCGTATGTAATGTAATACATACTGTTTACTATTTAGGCCTTTTGCTGATTTCTGCATGTAAACCGAATATCTGGGAATAGCTTGCTGAAGAGAAAATTTGAAAAATAAAACATATTCTCAGACAAAAACACAGTAAAAGTTGAAAACGTCCCCTGAAAGAGGGAGTGCTATCCTCACGGTGTGCCATGCCTGAGTAAACAAGGCAAGGTGAGGAGGGTGGTAACGTAGCCTCTCTCTTAAATATCTATCAAGCAGGACCCTATCAAACACCTTCATAGACACACTGTAATTTTCTAGCATGATATAAACTTAGGGTTCACAGTCAGTCAATCTGCATAGCTGCTAGACTTTACAACCACTTCCAGCCTCCTCATTTTCACTGTTACAGACAAAAATGCTGAAGTGCCTTGTGGTAGGTAAAGACATTTTCTTTTCTTGCTACAATGTCCCAGAAGATTTGAAATATTTCTTGCTGTTGCACGTAATGTAGTTCTCCCCTTGTTTCTGTCCCCTTTTGAATATGTGAAGTTCATAGTGAGTTAAATTTTCCCAATTATTCAATATAGGACAAAACTTATGTCTACTAGAGTTATGAGTACAAGTCTAGACTTAGTACTTGTTTCAGTGTTCTGTCAGTAGTGAATGTTTTTTGTAAATCCTGCCCTGGATTCTTTCATTTTCAACAATAAGGTTACTTTAGTGATTAAGTATATTTATCCTATATTCCTAGCAAATTATAGCAGAGCTTTTTATTCTGTTTTATTGTTTCTTTGTGATTTAAAGCAAATACACAACATAAAAACTAGACTGGAAACAACATTCTGTAACTCCACATTTTAGGCTCTACATTTGTTCTGTGAGAGATTTTCTCTCGTACTTCTTTTTTTATTGATGTCCAACATTATTTTCTTGTTTTTTTTCTCCCTGAGGATGGAAGTTAAAGCCACATAATATCACACCATTGGTAAAATTAGTACTATGAATAAAATGGCTTCTACTGAATCAGGTGTAAAATCTGGTTATTATAATGATTAATTAATAAAGACATTCACTAGTACCAGGCCCAGAAAAGTGACCAATAAAAACAACTGGCTTTCACAATCTTGGATTTTCCTCCAAGTGGCCATGGGCAAATAAGTCAGCAAAAAATATCCACAAAACCAAATTAAAGCATGCCTTTTCACTATTTTATTTTTCCGCAACTCACTTATACAACTGCAAATTAAGAATGAAAAGACTTTACCCTGGTTTCAGCATCCATATAGGCATTGCTCACAGGTGTTTTATACAAAATTTTAATGTTGACATGATTCTTGCCTTCATTAATCATCCTCCTTCATTAAGCGGAAACAGACAATTCTAAACCAACAAATTTTGGCCTTTTTTCTACCACCTTTAATTAACTGTGGTTAGAACTGATGGCAGAATTTGTACCTGATGATGAAAGGGAATATTTGACATTTTCTCTGTCACAAAAACTAGTTTTCCAGATTAGTAACACTTGAAAATATGCCCTTTTCTTAAGCTTTACTTTGCAGGAAAATGTGCTATCTTCAAATTTATTTTATCTAAAAAAATAACAACTTTAGATCTGTGCTTGATTAAACCAGAAAAAATAAACCCAGCTCCCACATTCTACAGTCATTTTTATTCCAATCACATGCTTCATCTCAGTAGGCAGTGAGGATTTAAATAAGTCAGAAGAAACCTCAGCAATGGAAAGAAATATATGAGACACAAGTAGAAAGTATTTTGAAAGAACTCTGTAGCACAGTAGTGCAATGGCTTTGATAAGAGGTTTAAGGGTATTTTTTTTCTTTTTCTTTTCTTTTCTTTTTTTAATAGGGAACAGTCAAAACTGCTTCAGTTTCTCCTTGGGATTCTGTAATTTTGAGACTTTACCACAGGCTGAATAAGCTGTAATTCTTAGTACTCTGTATGCCTAGTTTTGAAAGGACCTGGTTCTTTTGTATGTTAGGATTGATAGTTCTTCAGTGTCTCCAAACATTGAACTTCAATCAAATTGATCTGCTTGGCTCCACCATTGGACAGCCCTCAACATTTTTCTACTAATATTACAAATGTTACTCTAATATCTGAGAGGGAAATCAGTTTCACAAAAGCCATGCAAAAGCCAATGTGGGTTTTGAATTCCTTTTTGACCTTTCTTAGTCTTTTCTTTCATATTTCCATATTTCCTTTTTTTTTTTTTTTTGAGGAAATGATTGAAAATTGTTCCCTGAATTGTGATCCAGCAAGCTTGGGCTATGTCTTCACAAATTGCCTGCCTGCAGTACATGTTTAGTGGTACCTACATTCACAAATAAGAAAACTGTTAGTAAATCGGATTCAACCTTGAATTATGTAAACTTTTTTTTATGTTACCTCTGTTTTAAGCTGAACTTTCAGTCTAGTGTTATATAGATTTCTATTTCATACAACAGAAATAAGTAAATCCATTATTTTGACATTTAAATTGTCAAACAAAAATTGAGTCTATTGTCTATAGTTTGAAAATATAGTTTAATATGTCCTGTGTTTATTTGCTTCCACAGAATTGGTTTATTGAACCAAAATCTCATACGCCATTTGATAAGTATCACACTGTATAATGATTTCTATTGTTCTGTAACTTATTGTCAATATGAAATTCAAATGTCAAGTCTATGAACTTGGAGTCTGAATGGCAAAAAAAAAAAAAATGCAGATTACTTCCTCATCTTGACTTCCAAGGAAACTATGAATTTTTTCTGTGCATAGACTGTCCCCACTTGTCCACAATCCTGGAATATCTTACAATATAAAATGGGTCTTTGTCCTTAAATTCAGTTTTATAAAACCAGCACCTCATCATTTATAACTTGTATTCAGCCTCATAACTGCTTGTGTTAATAGTAAAAGTGCATCTGACATTTTTTAAATTAGGTAAGTTAATTTTGTCACTCTTATTCAGATTCTATAAAATATGAATTACCTTTTTTTCAGTAGTGTTTATCTCAGGGCATCGCAGGACACTAATATCTCTGTCATCATTTCAGAACAAACATCTAAAAGCAAGTGATCCTATTTCTTACTCCAACAGAATTGTTTATTTAGCACAGGTAAAAAGGTGCTTCATAAGTGTCACTAAAGGCAAAATATGAAAGCTATCAAGTTGCATAGGTGACACCACGGGCATAATTTGAGCTGTGTTGTCAATGGTATATGAACAGGAAGCATCTTGTTTTTTTCAAACCACACCCAAATTGATGGAATAGGCAATTAGTGGAGTAAAGTATCATTTTACTTTTAAAGAGACTATTTTTGATGTGGGTGATACTAAGGTACAGTAAACATGGAAGCAACTCTGACATTTGCACAAACTAATCCCTCAAAACAAACTCATATTCTGACAGCTGATCTTGAGATCATTTACCTGATTTCTCTCCACCCCTTATGAAGAATTTCTGTAAATATGGTTACTGAAGGAAAAGAAAACTCTCTTAGATTCTGGACTTATCACTGCCACTTACAAAGAGGAAGTATAACTGTTCTAACACTTAAAAAAATTGTCAAAATATTTATCCATGGACTGCCTCTTTCAAATGCATGCATTCAGAATTACATTGATTGATCTGTGAATAATAGGAACACTTTTTCACCTCTTACACTAGTTCCAAGTGATTTCAGGGGATTTTCAAGAGCAGGGAAGACCCTGGGAGATATGTAGCTCTTCAAAATACAGCAATAAAATACTACAGCAAATCAGCTTCAATATTAAATGTAACATTGGTAAAGACTGTCCATGTCAGTTAATCCCAAAGGATTAGATCTATTACTCTAACTACATAGTAGTGTCTCATATTGCCCTTGCCACATGAAAAAATCAATAATCTGTGGCAAATGTAGCTACAGAGTAGGTCATCTATGAAAATAAGAGATTTCTGTGTGAAAGTTTAACCCATCATATAAAACCTGTTTAACAGAAATCAGGACAAGATGACAACTATAATGAATTATTATTTATATTATCTAGCAGATAAAAAGGTACTAGAAGTCTGTTCTGTCTGAGGCAAAACGATGATTCATTTTTACAGTGAGTGGCAGCCCATTTTTATATTACTATAAAATACTGAAATAATCAAACAACTCACAGTTTCCCTTTATGTACTGCCATAAATGCACATCAAATTTCACCTAACGTGAACAAGAAATTGCTATGTTTACAGCAAAATAGCAGTTTGAGGGACAGGCACAGATGTATAGGAAAAGGTCATAAGGTTTTGAGGAGTTTTTTTACATTCCTGGTTTGGAAAGCAATTTTGCTTTTCTTTCATGGATGGCAGAAGGGGGAGCATGTTTTCTATGTAATTTTCAACTTAGAAATAACTAAAATTTCTTTAGATTGTGGAAAAACCAAAAATTTCATATAGCCTAAAAGATCCATGTGTCATAATATAATTCTCACACTTATAATAAGAGGAAAATGTTACACCTTAAATTAACTTAAATCACCAAAAATTGATTGTTCTGCACTAAAAAATAATAGTATTTTGCTTGTTTGTTTCCAATAAAAATCAACTTTCTGTTTATATACCATTAAAATAAAACATCATAAACTTTCCCAATTCTTACACCTTTTTCATCTGGTTGAAACTATTCAATAAATTTTACTCACTTGTTTTCCCCCTGAGTTCGCTATTGGTGAAAAACATTCCATTCCTCTATACTTTTCACACTGAGTGCTATTAAGACAAACTTGTTAAGCAGAATAAGTTAATCACAGAAAATGCAAAGATTATTTTGTGAATCTCAGTGAAGGATGCTCAGCATTCAGGCTGTCAACTTGAACAATGGAAAGTGAGAGCTTATGCAATGTGACAGCTCCAAAGAAAGCTATGGACATAAGGCAATCTAATTAGATAACAAAGATTATGAACCTAGGGCCTGGAATGATTTTTTTTTTCTTTTTTTTTTTTTTTTAACAAGGTTTAGCTGGAAATAGTGAGAGAAAGTAAGAGGAAACTGGTCAGTGCTGAGACAAAGTACTGTACAAGAGTCACACTCTTTGTGCAGAAGCTGTGGACATTCATTCTGGCTCTTTAACCATTTGCTTAAAGCCTGAAACCCAGACTGAAGTTGTATCACAGGAAGGGCTACAGATGTCGTCTATCTGGACCTCTGCAAGGCCTTTGACACGGTCCCCCACAACATCCTTCTCTCTAAACTGGAGAGGCATGGATTTGATGGGTGGACTGTCCGGTCGGCGAGGAATTGGCTGGATGGTTGCATCCAGAGGGTAGTGGTCAACGGCTCAATGTCCAGATGGAGACTGGTGATGAGTGGCGTCCTGCAGGGGTCCGTATTGGGACTGGTACTGTTTAATATCTTCATCAATGACATAGACAGTGGGATCGAGTGCACCCTCAGCAAGTTTGCAGATGACACCAAGCTGAG
>NW_008794490.1:1196938-1203270 GCF_000699145.1 Aptenodytes forsteri
ATCCCTGGAAACATTCCAGGTCAGGTTGGAGGGGGCTCTGAGCAACCTGACCTAGTTGAAGATGTCCCTGCCCATGGCAGGGGGGTTGGACTAGATGACTTTTAAAGGTCCCTTCCAACCCATACTATTCTATGATTCTATGTTTCTATGATCATAGCCGTTGTATCATATCCACACCTTAAGTGTAATGTTTTAATTATATTTGAAAACTACCTGCAGAACTGCTGTCAAGACAATGAAGCTGGATAGGTAAATGCCACAGAATATTGACTTTTTACCAGCTGATGAAACAGATTTGAAGACAGTGAAAAACTTAAATTCAGATATAGGCTAGGAACATGGTAAAGGGGCTATTGTTTTCATATCTTCTGTTATTTAAAGGGAAATACAGGAACACTGGAAAGATTTTAGTACCTCTATATAGTTCATGGCATATCAAAGAAAATAAAAACCACCTCTTCTTCTCCATGTTGATGTAGAATTTATAACTTGAGAAGTCAGTTGGGAAGTTTCTTTACAACTTTGTTAAAGGCTCATCCAAATCCTAAAAGCAAATTATAAAATGAGGAAGTTGTAGACAAGCAGGAATTACATAAATGCAGCTGAGTTACAATGACCAGAACCCAGCCATATCCCACTCCAAAACTAGTCTGCAATATCAAAAGGGGAAAAATATACTTACTAAGAAGTTTTATTAAATCTGCTTTTTTGATTATCATATTCATGTGTATGAATTCATATATAAATTAAATTAGATCTTAATTATATGTTTCTTTTGGGCTAATTGCACATCTATGGTAATGCAACTGCATGTACCTTTTAAATATCACTTAGTATGCACTGTGGTGAAATAATGGATATGTAATTTTCTTTCAATAGCTACTTGCAGAGCTCAGTGAATCTTAGGTGAAGGATATAAAGTTGCTAGTTCCTTCTTTGAAGTAATAGTTGAAGTGAGGGCAGTGGTTCCCTGAATGTAATTGTGTATTATCTCCTGTTTTATTGAATAAGAAGTGTTAAAAGAAGGTCCAGCAGAAAAAGCAACTAATTACACTGTGCTTCACAGAAAACAGAAACATTATGCTTTTGGTGAAAGGACAGAGAAATGGAAGTACTGTCAGTAATTATTCAGCTCTAAAAATATTTAAGTCCCATCCTTTCTCTCTCACTTAACATGACATGAAAAAACAACCAAGATTAAAGAAATAAATACAGTAGTGTTTCTAGTGACACTCCAACTTCACCCTTGGGCATCCCAGTATTTGGCTCACAGGTGGGACAGCAAAAAGCCTACCAGCTCTGTTCTGGGACACCTCAGGGAATTCACAGCCTAGAAGTGAGCACCTGCGATACCTGTAAGGCATGATCAAGGCACCTAAAGAAGGACTCTACACCACAGTTCCTCACCTAGAACAGAAATCTCCCTAAACTACACACTTGGAAATGATGAGTCAAGAATGAGACCCATTCCTTAATCTTCTAATGGACTTAAGTTTCCACTGTGGTCCAGAAAAGTCTACACCCTCCGTTCAGAATTCACAGTCATGACTCTTCCTAGACGTTTGCCCTAATCCAAGACAATTATTTTGCAGGGCAGATAAAAACTTCAGAGCTGAGAGACGAAATTACTCCTCTGTGTAAATGAAAGCAGGGTTTGATCACAGATCACCTGCCGTTTTGTGAGAAGCTCTAATCACTAGTGTGTATGGTATTGAAGAACAGTCTTCTCTTAATCTGTTCTCTCAAAGATGTTAATTTTGTGACCATGTAGTAATTCTGGGAAGCCATATAAACACTCAGGTTATTGGGGGACCCATATCGCAACACAACTTTGCAACATGTTTTCACCAAAGTTTCTTCAAAAAAACTTAAAAAATATTTTGTCCCATTAAATAGCTATACAGTGTCTGTAAAAAAAGTAAATTATTATGCCATAATGTGTTAAATACATCAGAAATCTATGTATAATGGCATTAGGCTTTTATATCATACAGCATTAATTAGCTGACGTATTTTTCATATTCACTCCTATGGGAAGACATTGCTTTCAAACTTCAAAGGTAGTTACTGCTTTTGAACCTGCTAAATTTTCTTTTAAAACTTTAAATTGTATAAACTATGTCAGTGACCCAAAGGTCGTTGACGTTGTAGATCCATTTGCACCTTCCTCACTGGGAACAAAATTCATTCCCTAGCCCTAGGAAAAATTGCCCTCATGTATAGCAAAATTTGGACACTGGAACTGGCTTTATCAGAATAATAATTGAGATTCCCTTCAATTATCCTTTGATATAGGCTGTAGTGTTACTGTGTCAGCTCCAAAGTCATTTTTCATTATATAAATGACCTTAAAGTCCCAACAAAATTCTTTAAAGAAACCAATGTTGCTCCATTTTTCATCTAGACCAATTTTTTTCTTCATATGCCTGCAGTCATTTTACTACAGAAATGATCTTAGGAGCATAACATAGGTTGTCTTCTTTAGTTTCTTTCTTTCTTCTTTGCCTTTCCGGGATAACAATCCATTAATTCTTACGTATGTTGTAATATGTTATATGAGGCTTGGAATACATACAGTTTATGAAGCTGTCATATGCAGTTTAACTTCATTTTGTTGCATTTAAATAATTTCTGAAATCAGAACCCAAACAACATTAAAATCTGTATTTGATCAAATAATGTACTTTCATAAGATCAAACATTCTTGGGCTCAGCTCACACTACTTGAAGATATTTGAACTTGATGAAATAAGGACACATTTTTTCAAAGCTAAAAGGAAAAGCACAGGTACTTCAAGATCTTTAATAATCAGCAGCAAAGAAAAAGCCCTGCTAATATGATGCTATGAAATGGATTCAGGTACAAATAAAAATGCTAACTACAGACAAGCAATTGCATTGGAAATAAATAAAAACAATGTCTGGTTCTCTGAGGCTTTGAAAAAAAGCTATTTTAAAAATCTGGATTTGCTGTAAAGAAAATCCACAAAGTGAGACAGAGTGATTTTTCCAAACTGGTGATCTTGCCTGCATTAATTTGGGCATCATACACAAATAGAGACTGCATCTCAGCATATAAACTAGAGGATAAACAATTTACTTCATATTTTCCTTTCTTGTTGTGGAAATAACACATTACATTTCACTCACCTGAATTGTATTGTCCCACATTCAGCAATTTTGTGTTCATACGCTTAACTCTAAACACATAAATAGTCCTACTAAAAACCCAGTGAATGGTTCATGTCCTTAAAGTCAAAATTCTGAGCTATGTGGTTATTTTATTTCAGTAGGAAAACACAAAAGGAATTTCTAGTAACCTCATTTGTGTAAGTAATTTCATTTCTATAACGGAGAACCACATGAAATGTATTTCTTATTCTACAAAATTTTATCTTGGATAGTATCATAAGGAAATACTACTTACATAAAATGAAATAACCATATATTTCTTTAAAAGATACCAAATAGCAGAATAGCATGAATAAAAAAGGTATAACATCTATAGGTCCAGATCAGAAAAGTACTTCAACATAATTTTAATACTCATTGATCTAGATGCTTAACTAACTGCTTAATTTGATCTAATATCTGATTGATCTAAATGCTACCATACGCTTTTAAGTTAAATACATACTTGTATATTCTATAATGGTATAATTAACTATCTGCTTATGTACTTTATGAAAACAGTCTTGTTTTGATTTAAATTTGAATAACTTTAACACAACCCTCCCCACAGAAAGACTGTATTATTTACATCACTTAAGTAGTGTGTGTTTCCTCCTTGATATATATGAAGACAATCTTTCTGATCCCTCAGACTTAGAAACTTAGCCCCTGACCGTGTGGTAAACTCCCTTGAGTTAAGAAGTTTGTTGAATACAAGTGGTTTCTGCATTCATACTGGGATCTGTTTGTGTGGGTAATCTTACTGGGGTTATGTCCAAAAGATCATAATAATCTGGGGGACTGGGGGGAAACATAAACTGTCAGCACCAGCATAGCTATTCTTTGCATACATAGTGCAATTCAAGAGCATCCCTTAGTATGGGTGGGCCAGTGACTGGGATGGCAGGGACAAGCATTCACTGCAGTCTGCTCCACTGAATTTCTTATGTGAAGACATACCCATCACACCTTTCCGTTGAATAACAACTTACAGAATTGTTTTAAAGAAAATTGCATTTGATGTCACTTCACCGAGGACCTTTCTTTGGACAATATGCACAAAAAAACATTATGCTATTATGAGAATCAGCTGCAGTCAATAGACCTAAGTACTTATGAGTCTTACCATTTTATGTTTAACTAATGAATTCGAGTCATCTCCCTGTTGATATTATTAAGGGAGACTGTGAGAGAGCTGAAAGGAACCTTATTTTAGAAAAATGTTTTAATAAAGAACTTGAGGAACTGGGGGAGGTATATCAGACTGACAAAGGGAATCTGTTCCAGACATAAAACAACATGCAGAGAAGTTTAAATGCCATGAAGCAAGTAAGGAGGGAGGATAACATAAGTCATACAGCTTATTTGTAGTGAAGTGGGAAGCATGGAATGAAACTGGATGACATGGGGGGGAGGGGAGGTGGGCGGGTAGGGGAGTGGCTGGGATTTGTGGGACCTTAAAAACGAGGACCAAATTACCAAATATAGGGAAAAGTTCGTAATTGTCCTGAGTATAAGTTCAAGCATAGCTGCTGTTTCCTTGCAATGTATTACATTTTTCCAGCCCATTTTTTCTTTTACCTGTGTGTGTCACCAGTGTGACATGAACATTACAAAAAAACCCCAAATAAATAAATAAATAACCCTCAAAGACTGTTGCTTTTTGTCATTTTGACACTCTTTTCCTCTAAGATAAAGATATCAGAAAAGTTTGACTTTACACTAAATTTTACTGCTACTGGGAAACGAGAACAAATATTTATTCAGAACAGACCTTTCTCTGGATATCAGAGGCACAAGTTGAATAGACTTTTGTTCATGTAATAAATATTTTTAATCTTGTAAAAATATTCATCTTCAAAACACATTGTACAAAACTACTTCATCTCAAGTGCTATTTGAATATGTGTTGAAAAAACACTTATTCTTGATTGTGTACCTCTCTTTTTAATAATTGTTGGTTATTTTTTTTATCAGTGACAACCATCACCCATAGCTGTGAATCAAACCACACTGACACAGCTAAGACACAGTCAAGATGAGCTGGAATTAAATTATTTGGATGTACATCAGACTAACAAATGTTAGTGGCATGGATCTTTATTCTGAGCTTCTCAATATTCACTAATTGTGAAAGTTCTTTTATTTGTCTTCACAAAGTGAAATGATGTAGAAAGACACAACTAAACATTTTTATTACAAAGCCCTCTGATAGAAATGCAAGTTTCAAGCTCTTGTGTTGTCACATAGATTGTATCTAGGACAACATTTTGCCCCATATTGTGGTTCATGCTGGCAAGCCTTGCCCATTAATACCATCCATATGGATGCCTATTAGAGTATTTAATTTTCTGCTTTGTCTGGAAAGGAGTAGGTGATTCTTTCTAAAGGATATGGGATTTATACTCATGCCCAGGCATCAGGAGGTACAGCTGCATGTGGAGACCAGACAATTTCTAGATCTAGCCATACAAAAAACTCTGAAGATTTAAGTGGAACGGGCTAGCAGGAGGTTCTGTCATGTACTTTGGACTCTAGTTGTCAATATATCAATTTAGAACACTAAAGTCACTCTGTATTCAATGAAGAGAAAGGGGTACATCCAAAGCTGACTGCGACAACCTCTGGATCTGCTTTAAACGCCTGAAGTAGACAGTCTGACTGATCAATGAAGTGCTGTTTCTCAGGTCACTGATTGAAAACTGACATTATTGCCAGATCTGCTTCACTAATTATTTCCCTGATGCTACTTTTGCTGCATTGCTACAAAGCTAGTATGTATGTATACCTATAAATATATAAACACATATATATAATCTTGATTATGAATTAATTTAAAAATCCAAATTTTAAAAAGTCCTATGATTTAACATAAAAATCTACTCAATTCAACAAATGGCTTCCAGGTTCTTCCATGGTCTTCAGGTCAGACATCAAGACATATCTTAACAATTTCATAACATTCAAATTTTCTACATCATGGAAAGATTATGAGCCATGATTTTTTAAAAAATTTCCTTAGCTCAATTATAGAATCATAGAATCATAGAACTCTGGGAAACAGTACTTCACCACCCTCAGCGTAAAAAATTTCTTCCTTATTCCTTATCTAAATCTATCCTCTGTCAGTTTAGAACCATTCCCCCTTGTCCTGTCCCAAC
>NW_008794490.1:1206463-1207647 GCF_000699145.1 Aptenodytes forsteri
GTCTCAGACTTGGTCAACGGTTTATGTCTAAGGGGTTGTACATGCAATGTTTCATTAGCATCAATTCAGCATGCAGTCAAAGTTACCAAGACAAAATCAAAGTTACCATACTACAAGGTTATGCATGACATCTGTCGCTTACCAAAGTTCATCTGTCGCTTACCAAAGTTCTGTTATTGGTAAAAGGTCTCTCTGCCTTGAGGAGCAACCTTGAGAAGTGTCCCAGCTCAAGGGGAGATCACCACCATGCAGCCATGCTGCCTAGCAGGGAGAGCTCAAAGACGGCTCTCCTAGGCGGTCATATTTATGGGATAAAGTGGTTGGCTCATAGTCAAATTACATGTAATGGAAAAGGTATGCATAAGACTCCCTGTACACACAACATTCTTTGTTCCTTGATAAATGAGTCTTGGAAAAGCCACCCACAATTCATGTGTCAATCACATGATCGGTGTTCCAAGCTCATATGCATCGATGCTCACTGGGTCACTCTGCTCCTTTGTGTGTTTTCAGAGAACAGATTAAAACTAGGGGAGTTCACACCTGGCTACGGCTCAGGCCTTTACCCTTTCCAGAGCCTGCACCAAGCCATCGCCAGTCTGGTCAGGGGTCAAGTGCATCCGTCACACTACCTGGCTTAAGAATGCTCAATACATTCCAGGAGTCTCATGGATTGCCTACAGCTCAATGTGCTACTTTTCCAGCAGATGTTAGAGTGCTTGAAATCCCCCAGCGGAACAAGAGCCTGCAAGTGCTCTGCCTCCTGTAGCTGGAGTAACAATAGGCTCCCCTTGATCAGGCAGCCTGTAGTAGACACCAACCACAAGGTTCCCTGTGTTGCCTCAGTCTCTAATTCTTACCCATAAGCTTTCAACCTGCTTATGGCTATTCTTCAGAGACAGCTCTTCACAATCTATCCATTTCTTGATGTAGAGGGCAACCCTTCCAACCCTCCTTCCTTGCCTGTCATAGAATGACAGAATCATAGAATCATTAAGGTTGGAAAAGACCTCTAAGATCATCGAGTCCAACCGTTGACCCAACACCACCATGCCCACTAAACCAGGTCCCTAAGTGCCTCATCTACACGTCTTTTAAATACCTCCACGGATGGGGACTCAACCACTTCCCTGGGAAGCCTGGTCCAATGTTTAACCACTCTTTCAGTAAAGAAATTTTTCCTC
>NW_008794490.1:1208207-1219655 GCF_000699145.1 Aptenodytes forsteri
TCTGCCAGGCAGCTTTCCAGCCGCTCTTCCCCAAGCCTGTAGCGCTGCATGGGGTTGTTGTGGCCGAAGTGCAGGACCCGGCACTTGGCCTTGTTGAACCTCATACAGTTGGCCTGGGCCCATCGATCCAGCCTGTCCAGGTCCCTCTGCAGAGCCTTCCTACCCTCGAGCAGATCAACACTCCCGCCCAACTTGGTGTCGTCTGCAGACTTACTGAGGGTGCACTCAATCCCCTCATCCAGATCATTGATACAGACATTGAACAAGACCGGCCCCAAAACTGAGCCCTGGGGAACATCGGTCATGACTGGCTGCCAACTGGATTGAACTCCATTCACCACAACTCTCTGGGCCCAACTGTCCAGCCAGTCTTTTACCCAGTGAAGAGTACACCTGTCTAAGCCATGAGCTGACTCTTCTGAACAGCTTGTAGCCATCGATAGCCACGCTCCAGTCATGGGATTTATCCCACCAAGTTTCAGTTGGTATTGTTCAATTATATTCTGCAAAGTGGAGGAGCACCCAGCTTAATCATTCCCATCATTCTTAGAGAGTTAAGAGAAGAAAAGCAATTATATTTTCTGGTTTGGTTCATATTTGTTCACAAAGATTTCAGGGATTCTGCAGGACCACTGGATTTTTCCCAGAGAACACCAAATGACATTTTTTTACTAACATGTTCTTGTTATGAGACATAGCTCTATCTGTTAAAATTCATCAAGATTTACTGCTATAGTAATTTATGACATACCATAACTCAGAACGTAACATGGTGATAGATGTGGAAGCTATGGTGAAACAAGGCATCTATTCAGCTCATTTATCAGAGAATTTATAGGTGGTTTCTTTTGTTTGCAAAGCAAGTAACAGAATAATAAATGGTGAACAGCAAAAGTTATTCCACCTTCCTTGAACCTAGCTCAATAAAAAGGCATTGTGCATTCCACAGGCAGTTTCCCACTCCATTTCAAAATAGCACTGAATCAGGCAACATGAGATTATTTAATCTACCATGGCTGTACATTTAACATATATGGGAAAGTATATGACCCTTGCATGACAGAAAAATTGCCTATTGTGTCACTTTACCCCATAATTTTGCTAGCACAGTGAAAAAATTATGTCAATGAACAGCTCATGGATTATCAATGTTAGATGGCAGACTACTGTGGATTTTTTAAATGTTTTATTTATTATCTGTGTTATTACCTTACTGGGGCAGGAACACCTGATTATCATCTGACTCATTTTGGCAACTCACTGAAATGCCTTTCGCTCACCAGGCTACAAATCTTAACATTTTGAATCTCTTTTACAAAAAAAAGTATTATCTGGGTGCTGTACTGCCATGTCTTTCTATAATTAGTGTTTATGGTTCTAATATGCTTGACTAGCAGCAACTATTGTTTTGATTTTTTTTTTCTTAAAATAATAACCAAGCTTTGCAACATTTATCTTTCAAGAAAATAAGAGTTGTGAGATCAGATATTACAATTTTTAGTCCATTTTCAGAAAGCTGTCAAATTGCAGAACAAAATACATTATAAAGAGCCTTTTTAGCTCAAAAAGCTACTTGAGTTGTTATTTCATCAAGCTTTTCATTATTAAAAAATAGTGTGAAAAAGCTGAAAGTAGTAAGGAGTATAGTCAATAAAATCTCTGTAAGATTGAGAAATAGGGAGATTTTCACTGAAGATATATAAAATGTTTTCACAGAGAATGTAATAGCTAGCTTTCATACGTCTCAGACAACACTTAGTCATTAAGAAGGTCTGACTGCAAAGAGTTAAATGGAAGATATAAGCTGCCTAGGAAAAACTATGCAGGAAAAAAAATCCTGTTAAATTATACGTTGAATAATAATAGCAAAAGAGGAGTTAGAATAGTTTCCTGCGTAATGGACTTGAGTAAGAATACAATGAACTACCAATATGAATTCCATTTAGACTAAATCTTACAAGAATAAAAAAGTGAATGCCATTCAAAATGTTACACTGTATAGGAGCCAGTTTGAATTTTCAGTCAGTAATAGATATATAACGGATTTCCATTTTAACATCATATATACAAGAAAGTCCCTGTATAATCAACAGGATTCACTATGACTATACTTCAGTCTTATTACATTGCTTAGATCAAATTAAGTGATTAACTCCACCATGAAGATGAGACATAAAATTGCTAAATGAGTGGCATAATCAAATTCAGCTTTGTTAAGGCAGGACAAAACAAGCCTAGGCAGTGATTAATTAGGAACAGTTCTATTAGACTCCTTGGTATCTGTTGTGAGGACATTTATGGTTAGGTTTTTATTGGTTCTAGGAACTACCGGTTCCCACACAATTGTTAATGCTCAAGACTTCCAAAAATAATAGCATTAATGATTCTAATTGCAAAGTTGTTGGCTCATTTTCTCCTCACTTTTTCAGTGTTAGTAGTCCCCATGCTTTTTTGGAAGCTGTCTAGTGCTTTTGTTAGTTTTCAGTATTTCTTATAACATACAGAACTGAACAGAAAAGACACTGGTTAAGTGATCAGAATGTAAGTTTTCCACTTTTTCTATATGGTGCATCATGGTTAATTTATAGACCCTCATTGCTCACCATGTCATATACACCTAAATATAAATTCAAAAAACAAATTTATGTTGGAAAAAAACATCAAGTACTGTTAAACACAAAAAGTAGAAACAAACTCCTGTTCAAGTAGTCCCTAAGTCACAACAGGTCAGAAATTGGTTATACCATTCTGCATGCCCTATTATTATATATTTTTTTGCATATCTGTTTTTATGTGACTATTGCATATTTGAAAAAAAAAAAAACCAGTTGTATTACACACCCTGTTCATAATCATGAGAGTAGAATCATAGAATAGAATCATTAACGTTGGAAAAGACCTTTAAGATCATTGAGTCCAACCGTTGACCCAACACCACCATGCCCACTAAACCAGGTCCCTAAGCACCTCATCTACACGTCTTTTAAATACTTCCAGGGATGGGGACTCAACCACTTCCCTGGGAAGCCTGGTCCAATGTTTCACCACTCTTTCAGTAAAGAAATTTTTCCTCACGTCCAATCTAAACCTCCCCTGGCACAACTTGAGGCCATTTCCTCTTGTCCTATCGCTAGCTACTTGGGAGAAGAGACCAACACCCACCTCACTACAACCTCCTTTCAGGTGGTTGTAGAGAGCGATGAGGTCTCCCCTCAGCCTCCTTTTCTCCAGGCTAAACAACCCCAGTTCCCTCAGCCGCTCCTCATAAGACTTGTTCTCCAGACCCCTCACCAGCCTCGTTGCTCTTCTCTGGACACGCTCCAGCACCTCGACGTCCTTCTTGTAGTGAGGGGCCCAAAACTGAACACAGGATTCGAGCCTGTGTGGCCTCACCAGTGCTGAGTAGAGGGGCACGATCACTTCCCTACTCCTGCTGGCCACACTATTTCTGATACAAGCCAGGATGCCATTGGCCTTCTTGGCCACAAGGAGAAGTTTTTGCTCAGCCCCCAGTCTTAGAACTGAGGTATACTGTATGAATTTTCTGCCATATTGTATCTTAGAAATTTACATAGGGCACAGGATAGGATAAAGCAGGTTCCTTGCTTTTTCCAGAAAAGGATGAGTTGGGCACCTCCATTTTCTCTGTCACATTTCAAACAGCAATTTTTCCTCAGGAAGGAATCAACTTTAACAATCTTTTCCTCCTCCAAAACTCGAAGGTGCTTATGTTCTTTCCAGCTCTGCCTCCAGAATGTTACATCTTAAAAGTGTAATTGTTTTTGATTAAAAATTCCACAATACTTTCGATATCTGAGTGCTCAGTGCCCTTTCACACCTGCAGTTATTCACCATATTCCAAAACTCTGATTTTTATCTGGCCTGAGATTTCTTGACACGTTGCTTTCAAAAGCATTTTTTTAGTGCAGTGAATTATTTAGCATTTACATTAGACTATTTGGAGGATATCTACACATAATAAGTATTTCTTCACTGTCTTGTTTCCACTTAAATTCGTATTGTATAGGAAATAAATGGCATGTTTTATTCTCACATCAAAGATAGCACTGGCCAACAACAGAAATTTAGGAAGAAATAGAATGTGGTTTTTTTTTTAGGTAAGATAGAATAGAAAGGGAACCATGAAATCCATATATATTGTCTAGCTCAAAAGGCCCCCATATCAGCTTTACTTTCATCCACGCTGGGTCTTTAGAAATATATATTGCCGATCCTTACTTGACTACTTAACTTTATGATAAAAAGCTAGGTAGCTAAAATCCAGCGGTACCTCTCACATGGGGAATTTTTTGCTAGACTGAATCCTTATGACTCCCCAGTAAGACTAAGGACTGTATGTTACAAAGGTGTCTGTAACCTACTTGACCTAATCCTTGTAGAGAGTTATTGAGACCAGGAGCCTAATCGTCACTGAGAGTCATTCTTTGAATGATCCTTTCTCTCTCCATTTACTGTTATGAGGCCCTAAGCTAAAGCTACCCTTGGAGCTTCCCTTCTGCTCTTAGAAAAAATGCAATGCTTGTTCAGAAACATATTTTCATATTAAAACATTACAGTGGAATCTGAAAAAAAAAAAAAATCTGTTATCTGGTTCTTCTGTATGACATTAAAGAGTTTGAGGGTGCCACAGAAAAAAGTAATAGTCAAAGAATTTTCTCCTACATCCTCCTCTTCACTACCCCCCATAAAAAAGTTTTCTGACATTATGTCTAAGGTCAGTGGTTTAGCAAATGAACTCCAAGTAGGCCTGGTTATGGGATGATCATCTGGGGCAGAGCTTTAAAAGGTCCAGGCAATGATACCATCTATGATGCAGTCTGGTGAAGCTGTCTTCACTATGGACATCAGGACATGCGTAATGTCTGCCACACCCTGATATAAATGTTGAGTGGCATAATGCAAAATTGATTTACAGTTACCTTAACACATTCTTTTGTCTCATGTTACTGTTTGTGAGTAGGACTGAGCAAAAAAAAAAACACCTTATCCTAGGTTTGGTTTCTATGCTCTTGTTTACAAGAAATTGAGTTATGCAGTCTGCAAAGAAACACTGACGGGACTTAGGCAACAAATCAGAACCAATAAATAGAGAATAATGAGCAGTCAAAGTTGTCTTCGAAGCAAACATTTTAGAAATCACAATTAGTTGGGAAAGTAAAAAAAAGTCTTCATTTTCTGGCTAAACAACTTGCAATAGATTATTTGTCATTATATCAGTCCCTAACTACAGTGGGAACCTATGCCCACTGGAAAATTATAGTGGAAAAATTATTCCGAACAAAAATATTCCTTTCGTTCCTATAGACATTCTTCTTCTTTGCTGTACTAAAATAGATGCACAGCAATTTACTGTCATTTAAATTCCCAAAAGGCTACCTTGCAGATAGTATACCTGTTCAAAATCATCACAAAACTAAATGGAGCCAGGATGATTTTGATTGTGTCAGACAAGCTGTAGTGATTAGCAATCCTGTGCTATCCTGATGGACAGGGACTTGGTATTAGTTACTCATTTTCCATCATATTCTGTCTAAATTACAGCAATCCAATAGAACTAATCACGGAGCTGGCAACCTCTAGAAAAGTTAATCTACAACCTGTCTGCTCAACAACAGAGACTAAAACAAGCACAACAAACCCATTCTTTATTTTTCACATTCAAAAAGGATGTTGAGTCTAGTTAAAAATCTCTATTCTTACCTTCAATGGTATATGCTCATACTTTCAAAAAAAAATCACCTAACACTTCAGGATTCAGCTTTTGGCTGATAAACTTGCAATTTCACTACAAAGGAACTTTCTGTTGGAAATATACAATTCATTCTTCGGGAGACAGATGTCTTCACTGTGAAATGCAAAGAAAGATGAGTTGATTACACCCTTATTTATTTGAAATAGAATAACCTATTTCTATAGGCAATCTTCAAAGTTAAACAACTTTGAGGAATGCAGAATCAGTGTTGAGATAGATGATCTGTAAGCATCTACTCAGCTTGCATACTTCAGCTTGCAGCAATTTAATTTCATTCACATGTTGCTGAACACTAACTACTAGGCTTATGGGGTAGAAAACATTAGCCCTGATGCAATCATGCAAAAACATATATGGACCACTTCTGACTTAGAGTGGTAAGATAGCATTGTACTTAACCAATGTGTTTTATCCCACATGGATCCCAATTTTACACTTATTGGGAAATAGAAACAATTGTCTTACACCTTCCTTTCTTTAACTAACTCTCTTTAATGTAGACTGCAGTGTATGCACTTTAAAAAGGCCTAAATAAAACTCTGGATTAATAAGATACCACACACAAAGTTCCGGAGATGCTCTGGACACTCTGAAACAGAAAGTGAAGAAGTAACAACATGGTTGGACTCGATGATCTTAGAGGTCTTTTCCAACCTCAATGATTCTATGATTCTATGATTCTATGAACAAGTATTAGTTACATCACTCAATGAACTGCCAGATTGTTCTCATATTCTTGATAGCAAAGTCAGCATAAAAAAAAAAAAAAAGTGCTGTATATACAAAACAAGAGAATTTAACTGCCTAGTAAGCCTAACTTCTGAGTTGTCCAATCTTATGCTTGGTAACCATTCATATTTTGCAAAGTCTTCTCACTGCTGGGATTTTTGTCAAGATAAGCTAGTTGAGCAAGGAGCTTTAAAAATCCCCAGAATGCATGGAATGAATTCAACAGTTAAAAAAAAAAAAAAAAAAAAAAACCACACAAAAAACCACCAAAAAAAGAAAAGCTTATTCCGAAGCATGAAGGATCATTACTTTCAGTAATTAAGGGAAGATTCCTCCAGGATAGAATTATATGCTGTTGTTTTTACTAATTAGAATTTTGTTAAGAGAGTACTAGGATCTAATTTACCACAGATACTCTATTCAGCTTGAGCATAAACAAACATTTTAACTTTGATTCTAATTAACCTTTTCCTCATGCCAATTATGTTTCTTTTGACTGACGTGTGTCTACTATTGAGAGTTATCTATGCCAGATCTATTGTTTCTGCTGGGATTAACTCCTCTTAAAGAAAATTTTTTCTAATCTACTCTTCATTCACACACTGCAGGATACAAACACATATCCTGCCTGTTTCCCTGAGTCCAGGACCAATGGTCACTCTAGCAGCTTCCTTACTTTTCTCTTAAGTCAGTTTAAGAGAAATATTTATTGTCTATTTCCATAAGGTTATAATGTACTCTTTTAGTGAAATCGTTAGAGAATTTGTGAGCTACAGCTCCAAGATTTATGAACTTCATCTTGTTAATTCTCTACTGGTTTTCAACCACTGGCAATGCATAGACTCTTACAGGGAAGAAGGGTTGTTAAGTTTTTACCTGTAGGACTGGGACATACCTCAGAAGGTTGCCTAGTTCACCTCCTGTCACAAGGCAGGAGTCACTGTTAACTAGATCATTACTCAGAGAAGTTTTTCTTATCATGTCTTACAGAATAATAGACACCCACAGCTGTGCAGGCAATCTATTCCAGCACTTCATTATCTTTAATAGCATTAGAAGTTTTGCCCACTCTCTAACATAAATCTGTCTTATTGCAATTTAAGGTCAGTGCTACTTGCCCTGTCTTTCACACGGATGGAAAATAGAGTATGGCTTTCCTCTCTGTGGTAGTGTTAATGTATTTGAAAATTGTGACCGTGTTCAATTTTGCTTTTTCTCCTTGTCTCCTCAGACAAAATATCCTTATTCTTTCATGTTTGCTGAACTTTCGTTCATGTTATTTTTTTGCAGACTATCATCAGTTATTCTACATCTTTAATTAAGTAGAACACTAAAGCAGGAAACAGTGTTTGAACTGAAACCTTGCCAGTAACTAATGAAGAAATACTTCTTGTTTTGCAGGTGCCTCTACTTTTTTTTTTTTTTTAATCAAAACAATATTACTGTCATGTTCAGCTTGTAATCAAATTTGACCCTGAAATAATTTTATACACCACTTTGCCTTCTGGTTTTCAAAGGTATGAGTGAGTCCAAAAAGGCTGAAGGACCAGTGGGGTATTCAAAAGGTCTTAATCTGATTAGGATGTCTAAATGCTACTGAATACATCAAACCACTTTTAAAATCTGGGTGAGAATCAGATATTTGCAAGTATTTCAGTGCTTAACAATATAATAGATGACTGTTCATACTTTCTATAGTCACTAAGCAGACAGTGCTGATGCTGATCCTTGAATTTCTTTGAGGATCTGGACACAGCTGGCTAATTCTCACTGGTATCTGCATGGAATAAATATCTAAGTGTTTCTTACCAGAAACTATCTGAATCTTTTGGCATCAAAATATCAACAAAAAGCCATCTTAGTCTATAATCTGTAAAAGTTCCAATTCACTCAGCTCTTGATTCTGAAAATATCCATACCACTACTTACATTTGCTACAGTAAGTAATCCTAGTGAAGAAAATAGAGACACAACATTAAATACAGCTTTTGGAGGGAGCCAGTTTCAGGCCACACTCCAGCATGCGACTCCTCCAGGACCTGTAGTAAAAGAAAGGGAACATCATTTCCTTACTCCATCTTTTAAAATGGGTGCAAACAGGAAATAAAATTGACACAAGTAGAGAGGTCAGAATAAAATGCACGCCCTTTTTTTCAGACCCTCAGAATCAAAAGAGACATCATTTTAATGACAAACACTGAAATAAAATTGTTCAGCTATTAGAAGAGGAAATGAGTTAATGACTTCACTGACAAATGATCAAAATCCAATTGATAATCCATGCACTATCAACCCATGTTCAGTATACAAAACATATGCCTGAGAAACACAGGATCTATAATCATCTTTGATTTTACCTGTAGTATTTGTAATCAGTCTTGCATGTATCATATAACTTAAGCATGATAAAGTAAATCAGAACTCTGACCAAGTCAGAGAACTTTTTTAGGTCCTTAGACTTTTCTAAGGAAGCTATAAAAACATGCAAAACTGTCCACAGAGAAATAGAGTAGGTGATTTTTAGAAACATATTTAGAAATTTTTTTCTAAATTTATTTAAAATGTCTATAAAATCAAGAAAAACACACACACCCACTCAAGTGCTGGAACTTTTAAATAACTGTTTGGAAAGTACTTCATAATTTCAGATTGAGTGTCTTGTATGTGTCCTAATTATCATGGTAAAACATTAAAATACGTTTCACTTAAACTCCAAAGTAGTCATGGATGGGAAGGGAACCCTAAACAAAAGAAACTGAAATCATCAATTGTTTCTTAAGGATAGCTACCACAATTTACAATGTTCATATTTATTGTCTTTTATTTGTTTGCCACTCTGTTACAGGTTGGAGAAAAATTATTTTCATTTCAAAATATGACATTTATTAAAATCAACCACACTACCTACTTTAATTAAAAATGTATGAAATAACTTTTCTGCCTTAGCATTTCTCACAGCATAAAATTGTCATAGCTTTCTAAAGACCTAAAAGGAAGGTGGTCTATATAGTGATGAATGGGAGGGAATTCTAAACTGTGTTATTGGCTGCCAGAAACCATGTATACGGTATTAAAAAGGAGAGGAAGGTTTAAAAGCCTAATGAACTGCTTAAGGTCACTAGAAATTGAGGAAAAGAAGGAGGCATACTAAGTAAAACAAGAAAATGGGCTAGAAGTTACCTGCCTCCAGGATAATCTTTCTGAGATCCCAATATAATTAGGAGCATCCCTGAAGACTTAGCAATTCTTTTGACTGAAGAAAATACAATTTTCGAAAATGGATCAAGCTATTCAACCCAAAGACTTCTACAAGTTTTACCACTGTGATAATTTAATGACTCCTTTGAGACTGCTGTTCTAACTTGCTGTACTTGCTGTACTTTATAACCTTTGGTAGTTATAGAGAATTTGAGAAACACAAAGCCCTCCTTTGAAACAGAAGAATAAAACACTCCCTTCTCCTCCTTTTCTCTATTATTCCCCTTCCTGCTTTCCCCAAATTATATCACTCAAAAAGTCTCTCATAGACAAATCAATTTATCTGAAACTGTGATCCTCTCTAGTGCATTTCTTCAGATCATCCAAATAATGGAAAAGATGTCTCATCCCTATCACTATCTCACCAAAACTCTCTACTAGAAGAATATAGATGGTGTGAGATTAAACTAGGCTGTAGAGAGATGGCTTCTTCTACCTCTATCCAGTTCATAAAATCCTATGACAAATTGACCACTGATGGCCTCCACATTACCTCTTTGAACTCTCACCATTCTAGGAAGGTGGAAATCATATATCCACATCCTTACCAATAGAATACAATATAGAGCATATACCAACATTCACATAAGTCTTTCACAAGGTTACACCTTTCCGTCGAAGTAATACCCTGCCTTCTGTACCACAGTCCCTGAGCTACCATCTACAAGCCTTTAGTGAAATGTGCAAAAAGCTGAGATTGAAACTCCTATTTTCTCTTGAGAGTCTCTGCTGAGCTTAAGCGACTCCTGTACTGATACCTTGTATTTTCTATCAAAAGAAGAAATTATGGTTTTGTTTCTTTCTGCTGCTGACTTTTTTTGTCCCAAAGAGGACTGAACCAGGGAAACCTATTAAAGCTATGGAAAGCAGAACTTGCAAATAAGCCCATGATGACAAAGTTATCCCACAGGAAGAGAAAAGAGCTAAGTGGAGTTTGTACCTTTATTGTTCCTGTTCAGTTTAAAGAGAAATGAGTAGCTAAAGCACTGCCATACTATCTAAATATATAAGAAAAAATAATTCCTATTAATGCAATAATAGGGCTTTATTAATGCAATAAATTATAAATAAATTATATTAATGCAATAAAAGGGTTTTAAACTAGAGATGCTGGGGGAGGGGAACTTCAATCCATCCCACTCCTACCAGTTTGATGCCAGGGCCAGCAATAGATGCCCAGAGTGAATATTAGAAAGCTGGCTAATATTCAAGGATCACCTCCTCCAAGCTCAGGAGCCATACATCCCAACAAAGAGGAAGTCAGGCAAAAACGCCAGGAGGCCTGCATGGATGAACAAGGAGCTCCTGACAAACTCAAACACAAAGAGGAAGCCTACAAAGGGTGGAAGCAAGGACAGGTAGCCTGGGAGGAATACAGAGAAATTGTCTGAGCAGCCAGGGACCAGGTTAGAAAAGCTAAAGCCCTGATAGAATTAAATCTGGCCAGGGACGTCAAGGGCAACAAGAAAAGATTCTATAGGTACGTCAGGGATAAAAGAAAGATGAGGGAAAATGTGGGACCTCTCCGGAACGAAACAGGAGACCTGGTTACCCGTGATACGGAGAAGGCAGCAGTACTCACTGACTTCTTTGCCTCAGTCTTCACCGGCAAGTGCTCGAGCCTCACTGCCCAAGCTGCAGAAGGCAAAGGCAGGGAATGGGAGAATGAAGAGCCGCCCACTGTGGGA
>NW_008794490.1:1225691-1280239 GCF_000699145.1 Aptenodytes forsteri
GGGGGATGGAACACCTCTGCTATGAAGGAAGGCTGAGAGAGTTGGGGTTGTTCAGCCTAGAGAAGAGAAGGCTTCGGGAAGACCTTATTGCATGCTTTCAGTACTTAAAGGGGCCTTATAAAAAAGATGGCAGCAGACTTTTTAGTAGGGCCTGTTGTGACAGGACAAGGGGGGAATTACTTCAAACTAAAGAGGGTAGATTTAGACTATCTATAAGGAAGAAATTTTTGATGCTGAGGGTGGTGAAGCACTGGCACAGGTTGCCCAGAGAGGTGTTGGATGCCCCATCCCTGGAAACATTCCAGGTCAGGTTGGAGAGGGCTGTGAGCAACCTGATCTAGTTGAAGATGTCCCTGCCTGTGGCAGGGGGGTTGGACTAGATGACCTTTAGAGGTCCCTTCCAACCCAAACTATTTTATGATTCCATGATTCTATGAAATAAAGTATTTGAAGATGCTGTCTAAATATTTACCAACTTATAGATGCCAATTTTGATTGCCAAACTTGTAAGTTTAGCTGACAGGTTTAGGTTATAGCCACAAAAGAGTAAATAAAATGTGCAGGTTTCCTGATCCATTGACTGTTGTGGAAATTGCAAACACATTATCTTTTTTTAAAATGTTTTAGTTTATGTGCATTTTTTTGAAATGTTGTTGTTGGGTTTCTTGTAGGAGTTTTGTTGTTTTGGGTTTCTTTTTTCTTAGTACCTATGTTGTTTCTCTAGGTTATTATGAAATTAGCTTTTTACAGGTTTCCATCTGTTCATTTGAAATGTCCTATTCCCTCTCACATATCAGATCAAATTTCTGACTTACAAAATTTAAAATGTCACAATACTTCTTTACGATTTACTGTAAAAGTGTCTATTAAAGTTCAAAGAGCTGCTACTGCAGAATCTATCTACATATAAAGATTTGCTTAGATGTATTTTGAATTTGGCAATAATGCAATCTTTTTATTGTCCACCAAATACCGCTACTATTCTTAAAAGTATACTACTTCAAAGGCGTTTAATTTGAATACAAACGGGCAAACACCATGTGAAAACTGTGTTAACAAGAGGTGAAACTTGTTTTTGGTTGATGTTTTCCCAGTGATGTTTTGCGGGGAGGCTGGCCTCCTACAATTAACAATATTTTCTGAAAACTTTGGTTGCATCACTTCACTGATATCATCCAATCCCCAACATCTATTCACACAAGACAAAATCCAGCACTATGATGCTCAAAGGCTATGACTGAAACTGAGCACATTAGTACATGTTTGTAATTGAATCACCAACATTCAGGTTCAGTGAAGTTCAGTAACATCTCAGAATCTGCTGCAATGCAGATAATATGGGGAAAAAAGAGGATTTTAATAACACAGTGTAATCTAGTAGATTTCAGTTGCTTTAGTGTCCATGCAACTTTCTAAATCTATGGAGTAATATCGTAGTAAAAGTACTTCACAAGACATACAGAGCTCTAGTCATTGTGAACTACTGGGATAGAACCATGGATGGACAAAGCCAGAATTGTCTGGACCTCTTCTTAGGCAATTTAAGATATTACCTTAGCCATTGCAAAGAGAAAACACTGCCTTATCAAACCTAAATCCAGCTTTTCGTCTCAGGTGATAACCTGCTTACTGACAGAAAGGAGTCTTGATCATGGAAAGATGGAAGTGAGAAAGCACAAATTCACAGAGTAATGCAACACCAGAGACATTAGAACATATACAAAGAGAGCTAATTTGTTTGAATTAAAGGGAAGACACAAATTTTGAAAGTGTCTGATTGAAATGTCTGAATTAATTAAATTAACACCTTTTATTCATTTTATCTCTTGCTTCTTCCTTTATATAGATAAACTTGGATATCATGTGTGAGTTGGTGTAAGAGGCTTAAGCTCTGTGGACCAAATTAGTTCCCATTTTTAATCTAGTTAAATCTGTGCATTCAGGCAGTGACAGGACTGCTCCAATGAGCTATCCAGAACAAAGCTGTATCCTTGCTGTATATCTGACAGTTTTTGCCAACTCTCAGATGCTGTGGCAACAATGATTTATTCAATCAAGTCAAATAGGTAGGACACAGAAGTGGTTCTTCAGCCAAAAATTCTGGAACAAATGAATTGTTGAAGGGAAGCCTAGAGACAGCCCACTGGGAGACAGAGACATTGATTTGATTCAAAATTCTCATAAGTCAAATCCCCCCAATAATGTAAGTTTGGAAGATCCTTGTCTTCTTTGTCTCAGTCATTTACATATGCACTAAATTAATGTAAGTTACCAGTGTGAGGAAAAACTGCTGAATCAGTAACATTTTTCATGTACTTCATATATGGAGCTGGATTTGTGTGTCCCAGAAGAGTGAATAATCAGATGAAAGGGCATAGCTTCTGCCCAAGAGGACTTAAAAATCCCAGAGCTGTCCTTGGCCTGATCTGCTTCCTGGTGTGCGGTGATATGACCTTAAGTGTTATCCCTAGACATCCTCAGTCAGCAACCCTAAAAGCTCTTGTTTAAGAGCAGCACATGCTACACATGAAAGTGGAAAGTAAGGAACAAAATGTACAAGAGTCGTCTTAGCCCATATGTTGATCTTCTAGTAATCCTAACACGAAATTTAGTGGTGGCCACTGATAGGCCCTTGGAGATGGTATTGCTGCTTGTGTAGCTGAATCTCGGGCACAGCCCCTTAGCTGTTCTATCTAGCTGGGCAAAATTGCTGCAATTCTCTCTCCCCATCAAGTATACCCATCACTCTGACATCATCACTGGTGTTTGTTCCTAGAGTATGTAAATTCAGAGGAAAAGAGACATTTTAGTGTTCTCCATTGTTTTGTCCTGTAAATATTCTGAAATCCCCAGATCCTGTAGATCACCTATATGCAACACTGATTTCTCACTGAAGATGTGTGTCACCTCAGACCCTTTTTCTCCTTCTGACTCTGCTGTTTCAATTCTAACACACGTATCCTGTATTTAACTGTCTTTGATATAGAAGCCATCATATTTAAAAGGAGTTTCATTGAGCTATACTCTAAAGTCCCAATCATGTTAAACTTTCCTTCAGTAAAAGGAACATGACATATATTAGCTTTGATTCCGCCGGTTACGTTTCCTGTTTGCAGTGAGGAGAACCAATATAAAATCCACAACAGCAAGAGGTGACACAGAAACAGCTGAAACCACACTTCTCTGATGAAGTAAAATCCATTTTATGCATATTTCTCAAGAGGAAAAGAAGATTTAATGTCACTGAAAGAAGATTATTGGATCATTAATATAAATCAGGAAATAGAATAACTGATGAAATCAGTGGAAATTGGCGAGCTTTTATCACCTGATAATGAGAAGCAATAATGACAGCTATAAAACACCTGCAAGAAAAAAAAACCCAGCACAACAAACTATTCCATTTAAAAGTGCGCAGCTTATTTTTGAGGCTGCCACAAGACTGTAAGAAAGGATTATAAACTGAAGTTACAGCCCATTGCATTAAGCTGTCATTGGGTATGGTCCTTGTAGCCAAGCATACTATCGTGCTCATCATCACTCAGTTGTCTCTGGATTACACATTATATTTTTCATGCCTTTAACCATCCTCCCTGAACTGCTGTAAAATGAACCTGTGGGGATCGCACAGAATACTGTAGCGACTGGTACATTAGGTTGCTCTGTGGGTATTAACTGTGACGGACACATAGAAGTTGTTCTAATGTACTCCTGTGAAGGGACTATTCAATATGTAACAGTGATCTGGAAGGTTTTGCTGGTTTCTTTACTCATACATTGTAATTCAGAGGCAAGATTCTGCATATTAGTAGCGTTTGTTCAAGAGATGCTAAAGTTTCAATATAACATTAGTGCAATATTTCCGCCGCCCCCCACCCCCCAACATTTCAAGAACAGGTATATTTAAAGGACAAAATGTAAATACCAGTTGTAAACATTTTTCCCCAGAATAACTGATTTAATTTTCAGGCAAACAAAATATGATAGTCTACATGTCTTTGAAATGTCAAGAACATTTTCCTTTCAATGTTTGTATAGATGCCATTGCCAGACTGCTTCAAATTCTGGATGATTCTTTACTCTTTACTTACTTACAGTAACTGTCATGCCAATGAAAAAGGATTCTAAATGTGTCCTTGAAACCCTTAAACAAAATTATTTTTCTATCTTGACAACTAAGAAAACGAGAGAGTACAATAGAATTTAATAAAACAACCGTGACCATTATGTCAGAAAGATGGGTTTGACTGTGCTGAGCTACTGAAGTGATGGATGCGTGAGAAGCACATAGATAATTGATAACCAGTGTTGTGGATGCTGCTTTTCAAACTGAGCAGAAAACTCCATTTAACATCTATTTAATCACAAAAAGTTGTAGAGCCTTTGAGGTGTTGAAAATATGCTAATATACACATATTCTAGTGTGCACTTGCATCATGGTTCTGCAAGCAGAGAGGCTCCCATACTGATACCTGCTTCCTACTGCCAAAACAGCATCTCAGTGCTATCAGCAGCATTTCAATGAATGAAAGAAGGAATAACACCTCTTTTGTGGGATCAGGTATTCTCATCTGTCCCTTCAGCAGTGGTAGATGATTTTCAGTTTGATTGTCTGTTTTCAGGTTGTTGTGGAATATGTGGATTTAGGCAATTAATTGTGTTCATAGTGATGGAAACAGGAGACTTATAGATAGCAGTTCCATTTTGTGAATTCTAGTGGGTCCAAAAAGCTGAACATAAGTACATAGGCACTTAAACTAAGTGTCATTCTCCCCACCTCTCCCAACCCTGGGAATCTAGCCATTCTAACATACGAACTAAGATTTTTTTCTTAGAATTTTCAGTAAGAAGATTAATTATTCTCCGTTACCTTGAAACCAATACAATCATTTACATTTCTGCAAATAAATATAAAATGTAACTTTTTGGTTATTCAAGAATATACCACAATAAAATAAATACAATAATAAAGGTAGTAAAATATCCTCATTTTCACTTGAAGTTTAAGTGTCATTAAACTAAAGTACACCAGCACTTAAAGTGAATTTGCATAAACATTTTTTGAATCAAAGCCCAATATATTATCTAGAAAACATTTTAAATACTGGAGATTCTTCTCACTTGTTTTAGTGGGCTTTGGATAACATCCAAAATAACTAAACATGATGAAAGTTCTATAATGCAGATGCTTAGTTAAGTTGTAAACCCATTGAATATGCTTTTTGTCTTCCCATTTCTCTTTTTGAGCTCTCCTACTTCAGATTTCTTAAGGTTTGAGCTTACAAAAGAAACTGAAAAAAGGTTTTGTGGAAAGACTGTGTTGTCTGATCAATTACATTCTCAGTATCTTAAATGCTGTATTATTAAAATATACAGCATTGCAATTAAACTTGTATTGCAAAAAATGTCATCTGTTTATGTTTTAAGTGATACGGCTACAGTGATTATGAAGAAAGTATTTTTGATTGCCATAAGGTAAAGCTTTGTGTTTTAACACATAACAAAGTGAAACATCAGCAGCTTTTAATATGTTTTGAAATGGCAATAGGACTTTTATTTTACTTTAGGATGTGATTAGCTCTTTGCATGCGGAAAAGCCTGATTATTTTGGAGAAAAAGAAAAAAAAATCACTTTTAGAAAGCTTCTTAATATACTCTGAGACAGTCTGTTGAATTAAATCTAAAAAGTAACAGTATATTAACTGAATAATTTCCAATTTCAGCCCACCTGAAAAAAGTTAATATTCTTTAAAAAGTCATAATGAAGAAATTTTGTAGGGTTTTTTTAGATTATTATGATTCTTAATTCTGTTATCAGGCTGATATCCTAACAAATATGAAGGTCTTGTTAGATTTTATATCTTATGGCAAATAATCTAATGTAAATCATAAATCCTTTCAGTGGATAAATACTGTTATTCCCATATGATACTATACAGAATTCTAAGTAGTACATATGAGCTTATAGGATGGAACACAGTTGTGCGAAGCTATATTTTAAATGATGTGTTAAAACTCGAGGACTCAGGACAGACTGGTTTTGCTTCTTAGTGCCATTGTAAAATGTTCATCTCTAAGCCAGAAACATCAACGAAGAACTATTACTTTTTCAGAGCGGGGTGGGTATTTCTGACATTTTGTCAAGGCTGACAGAGGACTCTGATGTTGCCTGAGTGTCAGCACCACAAAGAGTTGTGGGAACCTGGGATGATGGCAAACTCTTATTTGCTGTCTTCATCTTAGTAAATGAAGCAGAGCCAGGACACGTGCTTACGCCCCAGTACATGATTGTACCGTTCAATTATCAGCAGACTACCTGGCTTAACTCTGGCTTAGACGCAATGCTCCTAGACAGTGTCTGAGCATGGTGGCAGAATTCAGAGAGGCCAGGAGCCAATTCCTGTGGGCAGCTCAGAAATGGCCACCCTCTCTGAGGGTAGGCAAGTTTGGCGATCGTGATTGACAAGTTGGCCTCAGGACCAGAGAGTGCACTCTGACCAAATTTATTGACCTGAAAAACAGAGCTTTGAGATGTGAGGACATAGGAATCCATAACTTTTGTTAAAGACATTTTAACTGGGATTTTTACAGAGACTTTCAAGTGCTTAAGAGAATACTATGGAAACTTCTAGACAAATTGTATACAACTTTCATCTTCACTAGATAACACTGAATTTAAGATTATAAAAAAGATGTGATTTAGAAAACAATCAGTTTCTTGTCAAGGTTAATTGCATGAATAACTTTGTATATGGAATTTGGGGATAAAAAGGAATAATATTGAAAATATTTGAATTCAGAAATCTTTCCCCTGTTAAAAATCTAAAAAATTTATACCTTATTTTCAAGAATATAACTTTGGGTGTCTTTTTCTCCCACTTATTGTATTACCGGTATATTTTTCTTCTTTTTTCTATCCATCACAGTGAAGAAAAGTATTTCATTTCTGATATAACTTTATTTTAAAAATGATTAGAGAAATTGAATGTCATTCTTACAAACATATTAAAAAAACAAACAAACATTCTCCTCTTACTGTTTATACATTTATTATACTGTATGGAGCAATATAGGTTAGAATAATTAATTAATTAATCAAATGTTTTCTGTTCTTCCCTTCCAGCAAACTGCTTATTGTTCCATACATTGCTTTGATGTTTTAAAGGTGTCATCATTTAATATTTACCACCTGAAAGCTGTACAATTTTTGTTAATTTCAGTACAACAGGAAAACAGCAGATTCTCATCTAAAATCTCTGATGTCTGCAACATTAATCTGAATATAGAATAACTTTCCAGATCCGCTCTGTGCTTTGATGTTTCTCTAGTGCTTGAACAGTAATAACCTACGCACCAGCTTTTGAAGAAACTTTTTCATGTATATGTATTTCCAAAACATGATGACATCCATGACCTTGCAGTCCTGTAACTTGGTACTTATTTGCAGACCAAAGGCATTGCCAAATAACCTCTCAGATCACAAAGCCTCAGGAGAAAATTGTTTGTGATTTCTTTATCTATTTTCATGGAGGTACACCACAAGACAGCATACTTTGGGAGTCAGGTCCCATCATGCACTGCTTTCAAAACAACTAGTACTGAAAACATTATGCCCTGAGCTGATTATTAAATAATGTTCATACTTTTGCTCTCAAGTGTAATGATTTTTTTTGTGACTCTCATGATGTCTGATGCTTTTTCCTGAAAGTCAAAGATCAGTATAAGTGCATATCAGCTTTCCTCAGAAAGGTAAGGTCTGAGCATCCATCATTTCAGAGGAAAGATAGAAGACCTTGTTCTAGTCCAATGTTTTAAACATTTGAAGGCCAACTGATGCAGAGCTAACATTACAGTATGTTCTTGTTGAAGCCAGTGTGTTTTGACCGTTAAGCATAGGATCACAAACCAGAAAATCTTTGAGTTATTACAGTTTATCAAATCATTATTCTCCCGTTGAACTATAAACTGACTGAGTGCAACCCCTTGGTCCTCTCCCAGCTGTAAATTAAAACATGCTGATTTTAAGCCATGCTCATGGTTATCTTGTTTGATAATAAGGATTTTGGATTATTTATACTATGTTAATTGCTTCATACTTGGGAAAAGCAGGTGGGAAGCTAAGAACCATTTACTTGTGGTAATTCATTGACCTACTATAACTGGACCACTTTGGGCTTTGTCATTCTTGCTTCTGTTTGCTACTGAATTAATTTTCTTCAAAGCAAGCCAAAATTAATGAACCATTTTGTTTTGTTTTGTTTTGTTTTTTAAGTCTGAGACTTTATAGATGATATAACTTAGAAAGATTTCCTGGATAAAGAAGCTACTGATGTCTTGGTGGACATAAAAGAACACTGTATGGGGGGAATGAAATACCTCTGCATCTGTACTTGTAAGCTAAACACACTACAGCTGGACTCCCAGCGTAAAGTGGAATGTAAAACTGTTGGACTGTGAAAGAAACTGTGTGAATAGAGAATTGATGTAGTTTTTGATAAAGAAGATGGGCTGATGCTCAAGGAATGGATTTGGATGGCAAAAGTGAAGCAGTAAACTGGTAACATGGATTTAAAGAAATAGGGATCAACTGAATATTTGGATGCCATGATGGTGGATTATGAATGTCATTCAAGTTTATGTACAGTAAAACAATATCAGCTGGGGCAGAAAGGAGGAAAAATGGGATCTGATGCCTGCTTTTTGCTCTGATTATTTTTAAGGCTGCAAAATAAAACCACATATATCCTACAGAAATGTTGTCCAGAACCATGATCTCTCTTCTTGAACAATACACCTTAAGCATCACGCTGTAAAATATAGACCACTTCTTCAACTTTTTTAAGATCTTCCCATTCTTTGTTACAGAGTGACATCTTTGGCAGGAGGGATGCACAAACCCAGACTGCGCTATTTTCAGATATTGTTAAAACATACTGCAGGAGAGGTGGTCATCCCTTTTGGTCCAAGAAGGAAACTGAATGTAGGTTTCCCTTCTTCTGTAGCCATGAAGTTATTTTATGGAAGCTTACACAAACGTTCTGAATTAAATTATAAACCTGTTTTTAAATGGCAGCTTAGGTGTTGTCCTGGTTTCGGCAGGGATAGAGTTAATTTCCTTCTTAGTAGCTGGTACAGTGCTGTGTTTTGGATTTAGGGTGAGAACAATGTTGATAACGCACCGATGTTTTAGTTGTTGCTGAGCAGTGCTTCCACTAGTCAAGGACTTCTCAGCTTCCCATGTTCTACTGACTGAGAAGGCTGGAGGTGCACAAGAAGCTGGGAGGGGGCACAGCCAAACTGGCCAAAGGGACATTCCATACCATGTGACGTCATGCTCAGTACATAAACTGGGGAAAGCTGGCCATTTTATTTCAATTATTAAACTGTTTTTATCTCAACCCACGATTTTTTCTCACTTGTGCTCTTCCAATTCTCTCCTCCATCCCACCAGGGGAGGGGGGAGTGAGCGAGCGGCTGTGTGGTACTCAGTTGCCGACTGAGGTTAAACCACGACGGGTGTGTAGATACAAGAAGAGGTTTTACTCTTTGAATCCCAATCTTCAGTTTACAGCCACTAGTGAGGTCCCACAACTGGGAAACAAGGTTTCAGCCACACTTGTATTCTTGTATCAGGCTGCTTTTTGCATCTCCATCTACAGGACTCAGGATGCTGTGAACTGAATTTTTATGTACCTTCCTCTTCCCATTTGGTGTAAAAGAAATGTAAGTAGGAAACTGAATTTAATTATAAAAGTTCCTCTCCCCTAATATCTTCCTACTTTTTGGAAATGTAGGCTCTATGTTCCCTTTTAGGCTCAGCCCTGAGCCATTTGTAATTTTAATTCATTAGGTAATTAATTCACTTTTACCACAATAATTTTTGAAAGTTACTAACGTTGTCAACAGGTGACCTTTCAATCTCAATAACAATATTAGATTTCATAATATAAGAGCTATTAAAAAACCACCTTTAACTGATACAGAGTTTGTACACTCTTTTCTGTAAATTAAACATTTCAGTACTGCACTCTTTTCTGTCAGAAAAGCCTGTAGAAAATTCCTCCCATTTAATAGTTCTAACAGATGCAATTTAAATTAATTTATTTTATTGTCATAACATATGCATAAGGAGGATTTTTAGAAAAGTTTAACTCTCTATATATAATATATATATTTGTTGTGGGTTATGTATATTTGTTATAAAATAAATATTTTAAAAATATGTGTAAACTTATTTTTAATCACACAATGTGCTTTAATTACATGGAAAATATATTGGAAAAAAAGAATTGTCATGCCTATCTCATTTTGTTTGCATTACTGTAAATTCTTTACAAATTCTATTTTCTCTTTCTAATGTGTCTTCTTTCATTTTCTGTAGTTTCATTTTTTGTGTGTGTGGTTGTGCAATAAAATACAAATCAGTTTTCCTTTTGTTTTTCATCATGATTACTGTTTTCATGTGTCTTCATGGAAGCTTATTTCCTAGTATATAGAATTCACTCCTTTCTCTGTATTTAAAAGTCATTAATTATTCAGATACCAGATTGTGAGGAAAGTCTATGCTATGTAAGTTCCTGTGTTCATTCTTAACATTGCTGTATCTAAGCACCCTCAAGAAGATTAAGCAATGCATCTATGTACCTGTCATTTATAATCCATGCTCTCATTCTCTTCCCAAGGAGAATTGTGTATGTAGCAGAGTTTTTTTTCTGATTCAGAACTCACTGCTGTAAGTTTATGTTAGAGAATTTTTTGGCAGAGCACTACTTGCTCATTCCTCTAGGCCAACCATCAGATACATTCCCTCAAGAATAATGACCACTAAGAACCCCCTTATCTTCTCAGGCTATTCTCTTTGTCTTTTGTTGTTTTCATACTCTATTACAGCGATGTATCAAAGAGAAATATAACTTATGTACAAATGGAAGACACGGATTAATTTCTTTTCAGTAAACCAAAATGAATATTTAGTTTCTAGCAAATGCATTAGAATGTTTCATTCTGATCAAAAATTGGCAAAACAAGGTAAGACTTTGCTTACATATGTATATGCTTCTATGTGCTCACTTCACAGGACATTTCCAAATTCACCTTTTCATACCACTCCAAAAAAACCCAAACAAAATCTGTTCATATAAAACAGGTATTTTGACAATATTCTGTTATAAGAACAAAACATAATCAGAATAACAAAATAAGTAGAAATCCAATTCTTTTGTACCTCTGCTTAGAACTACAACATTTTTCTGAAATTGCAGAGCTGAGAAGGTAAATCAGCTTATCTCGATTTCTTTTCAGTGTAATCTACATTTTATTGTATTCATATTTATTCCATGAAAAAGAGTTACAACCACAGCGCAAAACAGACACAGCAGTTTGCATGGGATTTTCTGGGCTCTGCTTTGAGATTTTCTTGATCTTTTGTGGACTTTATCTGGGATTCCTGAGAGGCTCTCAGAAACCTTCTGAGGAACCTGAAGGTACCACTGCTTCCAGGTAAGGATAGCCACAGTAGCCTTGACTTCTATCAAGCTTCATAGCACGCTCTAGCAGTTTCTAACAAGCTGCCAGCTGTACTTGATCACAGAGTGCTTGAAGCTTTTGTCTCAGCTGACCCTTGATTAGGGAGGGTCAGCACCTTTAGCATGGCTAACAGAGGTACTGAGCAGTTTGTACAGCAATTTGGGAAAAAAAAGGAAAAAAAAAAAAAGGCAGGGGAGTTGGCAGGTCTGCTCAGACTGATATATGCACCATATCATTTGTACTATGAGGCACTCAGAAATTACCTAGCAGTTTGGTCTGCTGACTTTCTTGGTATACCCAAAAATACACCCATTTTCCCAGGCATTTAGAAAAAAAACTAGGATTAAATGCTATGATGTTAAGTGTTGATCTTTTGATATTATTATTTATTTATGATGAAGACTTACTTTTGATTGGACTTAGACTAGTTGGGCAGCACAATGATATTAGTTGGAATGCAGTTTTAGCTGTATTCCTAGCGATTGCAGTGGATGCCTATAAGAACAATAGTAACAATAACAACAACATCATCGTCATCATCAACAACAATAACAAAAAATGCCAAAAGTTTCATTTTGCCCCTTTGTGAAAACCTAGGGAATACATTCATAAAGGCAGCACAGCCATGGTAGAAATAAAAATATAATACAAGATCTTTAGTCACCTAGTAAAAACCCATCAGACTTGAATCTTTTGCTCATATGTATGTTCAGTGGCCGCACTTGTTATTGGGAAACAGAAAGCATCATTTCATATCAAGCCAGGGAAGTAAAATTTCACTTTATAAAAGCTAGATTTATTCAATTCATACAGGACAACAGCTATTCAGCTTTTATTTAGCCAAGTTTCAGAAGATACTCTTATTCCAGCAAAATGTTTAAAGGAGTTTCCTTGGAGAAACTGGGAGAAAGTCCAAAAGCATGGCTAGCCATCCTCAGTCAGTATTGTCAAATTACTTCTCAGTTAATTTAAACGTTAATTGCTATGGGGCCACTGCTGATCACTGCTGATTAAAATATTTCACATAAAAACCTATTTCAACCTTTCACTTACTGGGAAAGAGCTTTGGAATTGTTTGGGATCTCTGGCTGGAGCTAAACTGCCAAAGGAGTCCAGTTCCCATTTAGGAAACTAAATTAAGTTCTGAAGCATAATTCCTTTTCTTCATAATTATACTCCATAGTGAAAGATTCATACTTGAAGTTTGACTGCTTTCTTTTACTAGTATACAATATGTCAAAGTGAGGGATCTGTTGTGGTATGAATTCAAAGACCAGCATTGCCTCCAAGCGGAGGGAAGGAGACAACATTAGGTAAAGGAGTATGTTCTAATTTAGCGAATCCAGTGACCGAAATGTCTGAACCCTGGATAAAGTTAGGTTGAAAACCCATCACTCTCTTCTTTGCTATGTCCTTAATAATCATCCATGCTCTATTTGAGCATCATCCTCTGTTTCGTCCCTTTGTTTCGCAGTAAGCAGACAGTGGAATCCATTTGTCAAGCCCTTCTACAGTAGTAGTAATTTTTTACTAAGACACATTTTCAGTGTAGAAATCACCCTGGAGAAATCTGTTTTTTATCTAAAAGCAAAGCTTTAAAAATTCTTGACGACTTCTGTGAATCTATACAGGGGAAAAATCTGGATGTGTCTTCAGGTGATTTGAGGCTTTGCTTATTAAAACATTATCTAATGTTGAATCTTTATTTTTCCACTTGTGTCACAAGTAAGAACATTTCATGGAGGAAACTTTTTGGAAAAGTCCATTAGTAACATGAACAGTAAATGTTCACCACACATCAGCATGAGAGTGTGTTTTACTCCAAATTCAGTGAATGCTGTCTTTAAGGATGGATTTTCAGATACCGTGACAATGCCAATTCCACCTAGCAGGGCCTCGAGTTTCCTGGGAACTGCCTTAACAAAGGTCATAGTTTCATACATGGTTAGACCCCAGTAAATTACTGGAAGAATCCATACCTGAGTGAGTGTTGATATATTGTGCCATTTGTATATTATGAGCTGCTGAAAACATTATAGGAGGAAGGAATATTTCAGGGCATGTCATGGAATTAAAAAAGAAATTGTCTCTTTGAGTTTAGAATAAGGACTTAATAAGAATCTAAAAGACATCTGGTAGGTGTCTGAAGACCTGCCAGAGAAATAAATGGAATGTAGACTGTCCGGGAGCTTTTCATGAGAACCCAGCTAAAGAATTTGGCCAGGCTAGGAGATTATTCTGTAAATGTTAAGTCCTCATGTATCCCAAGAGAATACCGAGGACAGAAGCTGAGCTAACTTTGATGAAAGCTATCTCACCTTCCCATCCTCTAATCCTGTGGTGTACTCAGTCTGGAAAATTAGTTTATATCTGTGCATGGATTTAGAATGCAATATCTTGCATAAATTTTGCATGCAAACATTTTAATTTTTCATTTAAAATATTTAAATTACAGAATATAATTAGAATTTAGGTCTAAAATAAGAAACAAGTCTAGTTAGCATGTGTAACAGCCCATGATATCCATTGGCACAATATATAAGGTCCAAGGCAAAGATTATTATCTAAGGAGGAATGCAAATATTGCTTAAGTAGCTTAGTTCTTTATGACTGGGATACTTTCTAAAGCAGTCATATTCTATTCACAATTCAAGATAAGTGCACTCTATAATGGAGGTTTTGCAATATTTGTAATAAGTAAATAAATTACTACATAGCTTAGCAAAAGCTAACAATTTCCATTAGGTTTACTGAAGTTTATGCTAAAGAAATTTCTCACTCATGGCACAGGTAGGAAAGCTGTAAATAATGAGCAAATCATAAAAATAATTCCATTATGACATCAAAAATCCTTTTTTTTTTTTAATCTAAGAAATACAAAAATACAGAAAATGACACGGCAGGTACTGCAGAAGAAACTACAGTTTTATTCATAGTCTTTATAAAGCTGTTTTGATTGTGACAACAAATTAAATAAGGTTGTTTTCCAAGATTTACCTAAAGCTAAAGCAATACATGTCAATAATAAGAAACAGTTGTACATTTCCTGTTTCAATTAAGAAAACAAAGGTTTTGTTTAAAGGGACTTTTTTTTCCTGTGAACATGGATATCTAAAATCATTGAAATACCACATTATTTCAAATAATTTTTTGCTACGACACACTTGCCACTCAGGAACACCTCTCCTATGAAGAATGGCTATGAGAGTTGGGGCTGTTTAACCTAGAGGAGAGACGTCTCTGGGGAGACCTTATTGCAGCCAGTTGATACTTAAAGGGGGCTTATAGAAAGATGAAGACTTTTTACCAAGGCCAGTAGTGACAGGACAAGGGGTAATGGTTTTAAACTAAAAGAGGGTAGATTTAGATTAGATATAAGGAAGACATTTTTTACTATGTGTGTGGTGAGACACTGGAACAGGTTGCCCAGAGAAGTTGTGAATGCTCCATCCCTGGAAGCATTCAAAGTCAGGGTGGATGGGGCCTTGAGCAACCTGATCTAGTGGAAGGTGTCCATGTGCATGGCAGGGGGTTGGAGTAGACAATCTTTAAAGGTCCTTTCCAACCCAAACTATTCTACGATTTTATGATTTTCTGTTAGATTATTTTCACAAATATCAATGCAACTGCATTCAGAATGTATGAAAATAGAATTTAAAAAAATATTTCTAAATTTGATGGTGTATGAAATTTTGGCACTATTTTTGCTTTACTAAAATAAGGCAGCAATTGCAAGATAAATTGCAAAAACCTCAATGATGAACTATCTAAAGAATATTACAATGTCTAACCAAAAAAAATTTCACAAAGTCGTATGTGATAGTTTTCATGTACCTGAGTTTACATTTTGATTTCAAGAAAAAAAAACTGAAGCAAACAAGTGTTAACTGCAATCGTTATTGAATCATAGAATCATTTAGGTTGGAAAAGACCCTTAAGATCATCAAGTCCAACTGTTAATCTAACACTACCAAGTCAACCAAAGGGATGACTTCGGAGAAGAATCTGTTAATGTTTCAGGAGTCTTGCATAAATAAGAAATTTATTAATCAATTAAACATAAACCAAAGATTAATTAAAGGCATTAAAATTGAATCATATTCTATAATAAATTAGTCTTTCATTTTTTCCTTGAAGAAAAGGAAAAATGTATACTTGACAGAAAACTGTGTGATATGTTAAGAGAAGTTATGTGCTTTTTCTTTCCATCCAGAAAATATTTTCAGAACCCCTATAGAAACCTCCATGAAATTAGTGTAGGAGGACAAAGCCAAGAAAACCCAGATCAACTTAAGAGCATGTTGCCTGACCATCAGCTTTTTGTACTTTACCTTTAACTGGTTGGAAAAATGTTCTATTCTCTTCATACAACCATAATGTAAATTTTCACATAAAATTATTACTGTTTTGTGTAGTGGGAGGAAGTGACAAATAAGGGAAATGTCTACATCTATACTTAACAGTACAAAGCCAAGAAAACCCAGATCAACTTAAGAGCATGTTGCCTGACCATCAGCTTTTTGTACTTTACCTTTAACTGGTTGGAAAAATGTTCTATTCTCTTCATACAACCATAATGTAAATTTTCACATAAAATTATTACTGTTTTGTGTAGTGGGAGGAAGTGACAAATAAGGGAAATGTCTACATCTATACTTAACAGTAAGCTTATGCTAAACTTTGTGCTTGTCATTTCATTTTTGTATTGACCATACAAACATCTACAAATTCATGCTATGAGTAGAAATCCAAGGCTTGTCACTGAATATATTTGGTTTTACCCCATCTAGTTCAGATGTATATATGTGTGAACTCATCTCAGTTGAATTAGTGTAATTTAGGATCACGAAGTTGATTATAATCATAGATGGGAAGAAACTCCAGATAACATTTTGTGGCTTGGGAGGGAGGGGGTGGCAGTTTATGGATGTCAAGCAAAGGCAAACTGGTCATAGTTTCTACTGTAGTTAAACAGAAAATAACTATTATAACTTTAGAATAACTTTTGTCAATGTGTTTCTACTCTCCCTTACTCAAACAAATTAGGCTAAGCTAGTTAAAAAGCTACTAATGGTTTTGATGACCCCAGTTTTGAAAGGTCCCATTCAAGACTGGGTTTAATTGCTCCGTTGCAAAGATGACTGTGGTTTTTGCAAATCAGGCCACTCAGGTGCTTCCAGATGGGCCCCAGCACGTAGCACAATCAAAATCACTAGTCACATTTTCAAAATCTTGGTTAGAGGTGCCTAGACCTCATTAGGAGCATGTTTATTATTCAGAAACTGACACCTCATTGCAATAGGCAATGTGAGTCCAACAGGTTTTTTCTGTAGTGCAGATTATTCTCAGAACAGCAGCAAAGCACTCTGCCCTTGGTGGCTGCATCTTACAAAGTCATGGCAGATGAAAACTAGCAAAATGAATTCATGTCTGATGGGTTGTTTTTGCCACGACAGCTGTGCTTTGGAGGTGGGCAAGCCAAGGAAGTTAAGTTTGGCTCATGCAGAGTGTTTGGCTCTGAATCAGCTCTGTGCCCATATATGTGAATGAGCCAAGCCAGTAGGAATATTTTGGCATTACCTTCCGGCTGTCACAGTGACCTTATATATCATTTCACGCATTCTCTCTTTTGTATGTGTATAATCAGTTTCAATGGATCGACTAATGTTTTGGCATGGGTTTGCCTTGGCTCTGGCTTGAAATTTTCTGGCCTGTTTGTACAAGTTGCATCCAGCATGCCTGTTAAATTAATTAACAAGTATTTAAGAATAACTAATATACATTTTTATGTTCTAGAAAATGGGAAAAGGGATAAATCTGAGGCTAGGATATTTAAAATAAAATAAGCAATGAAATTGACATTATAATAACATCAACTATTTTCTGTACATCAAAGAAGGTCAACGTAATACTTAAAATTGTTCTACTTGCTCAACTTACATATTATGCATGTGAAGTGTATAGGGCTGCGTATGTATTCATATACATACATATATTTATAAGTAGGGAGTGTATATGACTGTTTATCAAATGATTATGTAAGAATGAGGAAAAAAAATCATTGTCAATAAGTTCTCATCAAGGAAAGAGTGGAGTATAATAGCTTTTGTTGCCAACACTGGAGGAGGATGTTTCAATGTGGTACCATTGGATATACTGTTCTTTACTCAAAAATTGTAAGCTGTAGTTTTAGACCATGTTCAGTTACATAAATGTATTTTCACAGAGTAATGTCATCAATAACATCTCCTAGTGTTAAATTAGTGAATAATTGTTGTGAAGTTAGACTTATATACAACCTTGATTAGACATAGAGTAGTAAAAAGAAGATCTTTGCAAGTTCCAATTTTTATCACTGTGCTATTACAGTTACTGGTATAAGTGTTATTTTTCATGTGTCTCATAAATTGGTAAATACCCCTAATAACTTTTAAATCTCTGTGGAACTGTGGTTATCAGAGATTGCATGGTTATTAAATTCTTTGGACACAAGATTTGAATTGGCACAACAAAACAAGGACACAAATCATTACAAAGTGTAGCTGCCATGGTCATATGATGACTATAACTATGGCATGAATATTACTTCACTTCTTTTCTTCTTTGCATTGTAGTAGCAGTTCTTAACCACAGTGAAGAAATGCACTTCACTGTGTTAAGCTCAATATGTAAATATATAAAAAAGTCTTTATTCCAAATAATGCCATCTAAATAATGAAAAGTAATCCATTATCCCTCAGAAAGTTGTGTATTCATTGCATTTGATATTTCACCTGAAGGTCTTATTCAGAGAAGAATATGAAAAAAATGAAAACTAAATATAGAAACTCATGAAGAAACATTACTCTCTAAAAATTCTTCCTCTATTAAAATATATAAAATGTGTTTCCTGTTGATGACAGGAAAATAACACTCTCTACACAAAGAAAATAATCAGAAAGAAGTTTCTTTGTATTACTGTGCAGTATGCCTTAACTGAGTCTTGGAGGAAACATCTCTTGAGTTCAAATTCTGGGTCCATTTAGTGTCTCTTCACTCTGCTGAATTGTGATGAGGATACACACAGCAGGGTTTAGATTGAGGTCACCAATTGATTTCATTTAGGATAATTCACTGTCAAATAGTGGTAAACTTTACTGTGACCTTGAGATGGACTGAAATGGGTAAGCTGATGGCTGAGGAGAAAAATAAAATGAAGAAACTGTCCTTTCTCACTCTCTTGAGTGTAAAAGAATGAAAATAACTTGAACAAAAGTAAAACATCTCACATCTTGAATAACTTAGAGTTCTAAGAATGAGCTTTCATTGTTTCAACTAGTGTAGCTTATTGGCCACTTCGACTCAGCTTCATCTTGCCAAGGGTACAGTTCAAGCAGAGAGAAGGACAACTCTGTAGTGGAATTCAGACCTTAGATACCTAAGCCAGTTTCTGAGACTTAGATAAGATGACTCAAAGTTCAAATTAATTTTGTATGTATTACTAAAAAAGAGCTCAAAGAAACTATTTACACTACTGTTCTTCGAGACTTGTAACTTTCATTTGAGCTAATGAGTATCTCATAAATTGACAGAAATTAATAATCTATTCATTTTGTTTACTGAACATTTTTCCATTTTACGCATTGCATATAGTTTGCTGTACAAGTGCATAAGTATTTTTGATATATGGAGAAAAAAAGGAAAACAGCTTTTTGGTTTTAAAACCTGCATGCACTGATCTTACAATTTCTTACACAAAAAAGATTCCGCTTAGGAACAACGGAAGTGGAAAGTTGGTTTTTTGTGAAATTTTGTTCCTAAGGGTTAAGGACTGGTGGACTTTGGGATCTGGGCAAGGGTCTCCATCCAGGATGGCCACAGTCCCAGCCCAGTAGATGCAGCTGCTGTGGTTCCCTGTGTATGTATGAAAGGACAGGAAGCGGGGTGGTGCTTAATGAGGATATATTGGATAGTGTAGGACCTGAGCATCATGCAAATGATATGGCATAAGGGGTGGCGATTATACTAGATCTGGCTGGTGTGAAGTTAAGTTTCTTCACAGCAGCCCATACAGTGCTGTGTTTTTGAGGTGTGACTAAAATAGTGTTGAAAACACACCAGTGTGTTTGGTGTGGTAACTGTTTCTCACTCTGCCCCTTCAGTGGCTAGGCTGGAGGTGGGCAAGAGTCTGGGAGGGGACGCAGCTGGGACAGCTGACCCAAATGGACCAAAGGGATACTCTATATCCTATGATGTTGTGCTCAACAATAAAACCTCAGGGAAAGGAGGGAGAAGGGGGGGACACACATTCTTGTTTATGGTCTTCATCTTCCCAAGTAACCATTACACATGCTGAAGCCCTGCTTTTCAGAAAGTGGCTAAATATCTGCCTGCTGACAGGAAGCAGTGAATAAAGGCCTTATTTTGCTTTGCTTGCACATACAGCTTTGTTTCACTTATTACCTTGTCTTTATCTTGATCCATGATTTTTTTCTCACTTTTGCTGTCCCCCATCCCACTGGCAGGGGAATGAATGAGTGGCTGTGTGGGGCTTAGCTACTGGCCATTTTTCTCCAGCACCTTTCTGCCTTAACTATGGTGGTCTTGTAGGCCCATGATTTAGTCTACAGGCTGAGATTAGCCTCAGCAAACTTTAGTAAGGTGAAGATTTTTAATTTCTTTTAAGCTAGTCACCTAGGGTTTTCTCTGTAGTCAATGAAGAGAGATAAGCACTTTGAAAGACTGATTTACCCTCTCATTAAAGAGGTACATAACATACGTAGAAAGAAATGTACTCTGGAGGTGCCTCTTTTTCATTGACCACAGAGGCAATGTATAGACCTAAATTAGAGTATGCTTCTAACATGTAAACTGGAGGACATGAACGCAAAAGTGAGTGTCCAGTAAGTCTCAGTTCCTCCAAAAGATTTAGACCCTAATTATCTTGATATCAGTGAAGTTAGGCAAGTACCTGAATACTTTTGAGGATTCAGGTTGAAGCCATTTTTTTCTATTTCCAAGGTTAATAAACAGTTCTTTCACCCAAGATTCATGTCTGCTGTCAACACGCAAACCTACTGTAAGAGTACATTCACATGGCTTCATAAGAGCGAACACTTATGAAGTTTTAAACTTTTTCTTCACTTCTGTGTAGTACTTGGGATTTTAACCTTATGGAACTGTAGATCTGAGTTGTATGAAGTGAATCTTTCTGCTTTTCTATAAAGTTTGTCTTTCAAACAACCTTCACCCTCCACCCCCCAAAAAACCAAACAAGGATTTGTGTCATTTTAGTGTAATATGCTTATCCTTTCGTACAGGATATCTAAAGCTGTTCAATCAATTCCATTGTGGCAAATTCTGAGAAGCAACATACCTAATGCAAAAAAAGTTTAATGGATTGAGCTGTAGAAGATTAAGCTAAACAGATTAACTACTCAAGCTGGAGCAAAGTGCTGATGGAAATTCAGTGAGAATGAATGAGTACCCAAATTGGTTGGCAAAGAAAGCATTAAGAAATACTTTCATCCTAAAAAATTAAGGATGGAGAGAGAATGCCAAAACTTGGTCTCTCTGAACTCACCAGGAAAGCTTACTCTTCCTTACATTAATGAGACAGAATTTTATCATCACACCAAAATCAGATGTGACTTATTTAGTGCTGTAAGTTTTACATTGGTAAATTGATGTCACTGGATGCAATTTGGTGATGATTAGAAACTAATGGGTGAAAGAGATGATAGGTTTTAGCAGAAAAAAGAAAATGAAAAAAGGATATGTAAAAGGGTACAGCAAGCTCTCTAGAAGCTTTTGAGATGTTTTAAATAAATTAAATTTGTCCTAGTATACACAAAGAACTTCCCAAGAGCTTCCATGGAGGATGTATGAAATTTCAAAACACTAGGTAAGGACAAATGCTTAACTATTTTTGAGTTAAAAGAATAAGTGGAAAATTATTGACCAGTCAGTTCTATTTCAATTTGCCACATCAATCAAACTATTTCTAATATTAGGACCTTATGAAAACATGTAGAGAAATAATGGTCAGCATCAATTTTCCGGGAATAACTATGTCATATCAATCTAATTTCTCTTTAAGATGAGCAACAGTGAGGAAGAAAAAAGAAGATGCAGAAGAAATCATACATGTAATTTGACCTAGAAAGACTTCCTTTGCTCTGATTATGAACTTTTCATGATATTTTCCTAATGTAAATGTGGATATCTTCAAATACATACTGTGACAAAAAGAAAGAATATACTACATTCTTCATGCCCAACCACTAAGCTTAAAATGAAGCAGGGGAGATCTAACAGATACTAAGGAGAACTTTCTGATGGTAAAAGGAATTGAACATTGAAACAGGTTTGTGGCAGCTATGGAACCTCCACTGCTGTTTTTAGCATTTTTGTTAGGAAGGATATAGGTATATTTGTTTCCTTACTTTGGAAAATGGATCCTACTGGGAAATACTGCTACTGGCTACATCTATATTAGTAAACTAAACAAGGCCACAGATGGATAAAGTCACAAACTTATGGTCTTGCGAGCTGCATTTTTCTGTCAGGTACAGAGAAATGGAACATCCTAATTTTATTTATCTGTATGAACAGATCTATTGTGTAGGATATTATGTCTCTGTGAAAATACCAGATGAAAAAAGATTGTTACACAAGCACCTGTATTAACTTTATCAGGAATGTCTGTCTGTCCATCTAATCCTATGGATCAGGAATTAATAAATCATGTAAAGGAAAGTTAAGGTGATGGAAAAACTCTGCAGAATTTTTAAGGACAAAAAACTCACAATCAACCCTTCCGCTGGAGATGTTAGTAGAATTAGTATACACTGTAGGCCAATGTATCTTAAGTACTGCAGTTTCAGTTTTTACATATCTTCATGGTTTTCCTTTATGAGTCTTTTCTATATTGAAATGGTTTTCCATCTTTCTGATTAAATATAATGTACAAGTGTTGCAGAGGAAGCAAGACTGCACTTCACTCATAAGAGAGAAAAAAACAATACACTTTATTGATATAAAAAAGTGAGTTAGAGTTCAATGGTAAATGTGACAGTGATTTAACAAGATTTGATGGCAAGGTACATTTGATTATTTACTGCATGGAGGACAGGGTCAGACAAAACTCAACTCCCATTGAGTCATGAGGTTCAGAAAGGACCCCCTTGCTTTCTAAACTTCTCAGAGAGGAGTTTAGGTGCAGCTGGATCCAAACCTAGTCCCAGACTTGGTCAACGGTTTATGTCTAAAGGATTATATATGCGCAATTAATCCTTTATATCACTTAGCTAAGATTTCAAAGTTTGACATGCTATTAGTCACTTACTGAGTATCTGTTGCAGCAAGGAATCTCTCAACCTCGAGGAGTAACCTTGAGCGGCGTCCCTACTCAAGGGGAGATCCCACCGTGCAGCCCGCTGCCGTGCAGGAGAGCTCAAAGGGCTCTTGGGCTGCTCACTATTTATAGGGGTAAGATGATTGACTCATAGTCATATTTGCATACTGATAACTGTGGTTAGATGGGCGTATTTCTCACAATAACCAAGGGCTATTGTGTTGTTATCTGGCTCCCGAATCCACTTCATTAATGGACCCAGCTATCACTATCAGCATTGGTTAACGACCGCCCCTGGTAGTTGTCGCTTGAGGAGGGTTACAGGAAATAAAGGTCAGGTTGGGCGGGGGAGCACACCGTCACACTGCGTGACCACATTTTTCAAAGTGAAAGGTAACAAACAATAATTTCAGTGATGGCATAAAATGGTTCTTCAGTGATTTGTCAGAAAAACATCAGATCAATAAGTTACTCTGTAAGCCTACTGCAGATCTGGACATTTTTATTTTAGTATAATAATAAATTAATAAATATGTTAGAAAATTTAAGGCTGAGGAAAGCAGTATTATCTTAAAGTATCTATAAATGACCCATCACTACTTGTTTTTTCTTCTTCCATTACCAAATGTAGACTTTAGAAAAGCAGACAAAAACTACCTCAGAGGAGAACGGCAATAAGTAATAGGAAAGTAATTCAGAGGCATTGAAGAAGAATAATTGAAAGTAATGATTTTTTTTATATCAACACAAAACTATTTCCATAGTGGAGCAAAATATGTATTAGTGCAGCACTATGTTTTTTTTACCCAATGCACAAACGTATTTGATATTTATAGCATATTTTTAAAATAATGTGATTCACACTGGGCTCTTGAACACAGTTTAACACAGCTGATTGCTGGAACTTTATCTAACTCTACTTTTTGTCAATGAAAAAAATGCCTTTGGGATGAGTGAAGATAATAGCTTTACTGAAAGTTGGTTAGGTTTATGATTGATTTCCATAATTTTTTAGTTTCAAGAAGTGGTACAACTATTAGAAGTTACAGTCATTCCTTATCTCATATTACACTGAAATCATATGAAGGACATGTAAAGTTCCCTTCAAATTAAAAGGTTTTCATTTTAGAAGACTGACCTGAAGTGTCCATCATCATGCTTTATAATCAGAATATTCAAGTTCTTCCTTGCCATAATTCCACTACAATAAATTAAGTTAAATCTAAAGACAAATTTAGTCAATGTAGTAAAAATTTTGCATCTACTTGATTCGTAGTGTGCATATTTTTCCTGTAAGCTTTCTTATTTTTATGCAAAAAAAAGTGATTTATGTACATTGCATGTACGTCAAACCCTGACAAATGAAATTTTGCCTACGAATGGTCTTTGATTTGGTAGATGAGATTTCTCATTTCCATCTGGATTTGTTTTGTACCTCTATTGTATAAATAAAAGTTATATCTGCACATTGTCTGTATATCAGCTAAGCAATTCAGCTCCTATTATGAAACATGGTGTATGTTTTCTGGAGTCTTAAACATGAATTACCTGTCTTGTAAATTTCCTAATTAGTTCAACTAATTTTCTTCTGTCTCCAGGTAATATAAGCCAATGATCTGAATCTGATGTTGTTAACAAAATAGAGTGCTGAACAAATGTTTTAGGTCACAGTCTGTTTACAGCACTACAAAGAGTGCCTTATTTGTTCCCTAATTTATATATTTGGATTTCTTTATTAATTTATCAGAAAGAAAAAAAAAAAGAAAAAAGAAAAAAAAAATAAGTCTTAGACCTTCATAATGATTCACATCTGTTTCAGAGTATCCATTGATCCAGCTGTCAACTTTCAAAGGAATGCCAATTTTAAATGTAAGATTTCAGTGTCAAAAGACAAAGGTATTTCTACAGCATGGTCCACAATTCTGTCTGACTATCTACCTGTCTGCATTAAACCCACAATTTTTGAAACTGCAGTTGCATTTCACCCATTGTCATTTCTATTTATTTTAGTCTGAAACAGTTTAATTTTTAAAAAATCACAGATGAATAGAACTTGAATTTATGAGTCCATCCAGTCACATTTTGGAATGCAGTGCACGGTTTTGTCTCTGTAGTGCAGCTCATATTCTGCAGTGGAATATTCCCATAATAGAATCACTGTAATGCAGAAGATGAGCAACCTGTGGAAGTTCATATTGTGAGTATTTTTGTGGGATTTAAGAACTAACACAACATACTTGTCAGGATGAAATTCATTCCTGCCCTTAACTTTAGCAGTGAAAAAAATAATCACTGAGGTACCTTCTATAATCAATGTATTTAAACTGACTCTTCAAAATTTACGCCCATTTTAAAATCCAGGCTGCATCTTCAGTGATATTTCAATTAGTGAAATTTTAGAGAAATTCCCCCAATTAACTCCATTCATTGGAGTCATCCTTCAGGAGAGGGCAAAAGTTTGGGAGGGGACACAGCCAGGACAGCTGACCCAAACTGACCAAAGAGATTTTCCATATCATAGTCATGCTCAGCAATAAAATGGGAGGGGCAAGGAAGGGATGTTCCAAAGTAGCCATTGCTCAGAGACTGGTTAGACATTGGTCTGCTGGTGGGAGGTGGTGAGTGATTACCTTTGTATCACTTTAGTTTTAAAGTTTTTTTCCCAATTATTGAACTGTCTTTATCTTGACCCATGAGTTCTTCCCGCTTTTGCCTTTCTGATTCTCTTTGTCAACCCTCTGGGGAAGGCTGGGGTCAACCCACCACATAGGGAAAAAGTAACTTTAAAATTATATCAAAATATAAATTTCATTTAAATCATGATCATGGAATTCAATTCCACTTCTCAATTTTATATTTAAATAATTCATAGAAGTTTGATATTTGTTATTCTCAATATAACTATTATATTAGTTATCCTTTGATATGCTTAAATAATATGATGTTAATATACGTAAAATGCATTCAGACGTTAATCCCACAGATTATTATATACCTGTGCAGAGTAACTATGTCCAGCTATTACATTCCCATAGACTCTATGTTGTCATAGGCATACCAGTATATGTAAGATCTTCTAATATTGGTCATGTGAAGATACTGTTATGGATTTTGAATTGATTTGCACGTTTTCAGAGTATGACTCCATTTCTTTTACTTGCTGCAGGGTCTGTCTTTGAGTCAATAACCATTTCCACTGTGAGAGTGTCTGCCATGACAAAAGAAGATAAACATAATGCTATTTGGATTTACTTATAAATCGGAAGATTAAGATTTAAAATGGAGCTTCATACATGGGCATATGTTTCTGTAATTTCACAGAAGATTATTAGAAGCAACTTAGAAAAGAAGTTGTAAAAAACCTTGATGCTGCCACAAGCGTGTTCAGGGGATAGTCTTACCCCATGAAAGTAATTTAAAGTGTAGGCAAGAGGTGACCATGAATAGTTTTGTATCTTCACCTCCTTAGGAAGAAGGGGTAGTCTCAGTGCTGTCAAGCAGATGGCTGCTGCTGACAGAGACAGCATTAGGAATCACAGAAAGATCCAGAAATAATGCCTTTTTCAGCCATTGCCTGTAAGGAATTTCTAAAACCATTCACAGTGTACTGTGTATCCTGAGAATGCAACATGCAATTTGTTTTCACCTTGGCTTCTCATGAAAAGTAAGTCTGCACATCCATTGGCCAATTTAAGTGAAATTGTATAGAGGAGTCTCAATTCCAGTGCAATGCATGAATAGAGCAGACAAGCCCTGTAAGTGCTCTAATTTTGGTTAAAAAATACAGAATAAAGTAATGACATTAAATGCTAGAGAAACTCATTGGATAGAAAACCATGTTTCCTTCCTTCTTGGCAAAGCATTGTTAGACATAGGGTAACAGAAAAGGAAAGATAACATTAAACAGGAAGATATTGCCACCATCATTTATCTCCACATTCAGAAATCACCAGTGAAAGGGACTGTTTCCAAAGGTCTTCACTGTAAGAGTCTTCAACTCAGTATCAGCTTCCAAGCGTTCATCTAGGTTAGGAAATATGTTTAGGGTTCAGGTGGGTTAGCTAGCTTGCTGCCTTGGTCTGATCTCTAATGATTTTCCTCCTCTTGACTGACTCAGAACAATTTAAATAATATCTTTTAAAAATTCAACAGCTCCCTTCAGCCTTGTTCTGAGAGCTGTACTAAAGAAAACAGTATTTTTTTATGTTTGTTATGAACCTCATTTTTGACACAGTTAGGGGTTTGTAATCATAGTCCATTTTCTTCTTCTCTGAAAGCCTCTGAACACTGGCAATTTCAAGAGAATTTGACAAAAATAATTTTCTTTTAAATAAACACTATATCATGTAAAAAATAAACCTGTAGTTTAGGCATATTTTGTCATTTGGATAGTGAGTTATATTAGCCTGCCCTATAACATCTTTTCAGAAAACAAAACTATATAAGGAGACTTAATTCAGGCTATTTATTTCCTATCTGACAATCACTAAGTTCTCAAATGTTCTGAACCAGGGTTACTACTTAAAACTAATAGAACTGAGTACCAACATCATGCATTTCTATTTTATTTTTTTGAAAAATCAAAAATAAGGAGATGTATATAAGAAAAAGCTAAGCTATTATTGATAATATTAAACTAAACAAAGACTAAAGCAATGAATCTGAGAAATCTAGGTCAAATGTAAAATAAAATAAATCATACATTAACACCCAAACAATAACACCTTACACACTGGAAATAAGATGTTAAAAAATAAGAAATAAGATGATAAAAGATGTTGGCCTGGTTAGAAACATGGCAGAACTGTGCAAATGTCAGTCAAACTATGGCTCAGGATTAGAAATTTATACTGATGCAGTCCGTGTACCAATTAAAATCTTCCTTCTTAAAATATTATTGGTTGCAATAATTGCTAATAGCTGCTAATCCTTATCCTTCTCTTTCATCACCCTTAGGAGAAATAGTGTAATACCAGCTTTAATAGAACATTTTTCATAAGTAAAAGTTTGTCATTCAAAGTTTAGTAGACATTACTGAAAGCAGTTGTAAATCTCCCACGACTTCCAAACAGGTAGCAATCTCTGATTAATACTTTTAGAGTTTTCTTTGTGTTTCCCTAGGAAGACTATGGAGCTCTTATTCATGTGTGCATGCATATAAGCAGACATTCAGAGCCTGAAAAGAAGGAAAAAAAAGAAAGAATAGATATAATATAGGGAAAAGCAAGGTATTCAAGAAAACGCAGGGAATAGAGGATGAGTGGAACAAATCCTTCCCTGGTCTTGTGGACAGTCTGAGGTAAAAATCAGACCTGAATTCGAAGAATGAGACAGCTCCCCATTATAGCAGTTTTTTCTAGCTGGCTTCAGAGAGCAGGCAAAGCCTTCTATTACCTTTTGGTATATGTTTTGCCTTCTTTTTGACAAAAACTTTCTGATTCTGGAGCACCTGGCTTTCCTGAGATGGCTTCCTCTTGATTCCTATTTTGTCTCCTGTTCAGTTCCAAGTGTTTTGAGCAACCCAAGTTCAAATCCTATCTTGGTACCATGCAGTGCGATCCAGTTAGGTCTAGCCAATTAACATCTCCATCTTCCTTTAAATATCTTACAAGGTGTTTTTTACACACTGCAAAGGCCGTCACTTCTCCCTCTCAGCAGAAAAATTCAAAATATATTCAAGAGCATTTCTGAGACAGTTATTGTTTTAATCCCAGTAAGGATAGGATCTTCAAGTATCCTTATTGAAGAGATCTATGCTGAAATCCTACAAAAGTAGCTGATTGCTAGATTTTCTGTCAGGAATTGGTCACGTAATAGTCATCTATCAGCAACATTAAAAGAAAATGTGAACAGGTTAAGTTCAATATCATCATTCTTCTTGCAATCAAAGATAATTTATAGCAATCTTTGTTCTCTGAAGTTTGAATACGGTCAAGCAGTTTATTTTATGAAACTTTATTCTGATAGAGAAATTATACTGTAAGACCTACCAAGATGACATATGCTTATGAACTATATTTCTCAACATATATTGCTACATGCATGGATTCTTTCACAGGGAACATGAGGCCCATTAGAATACATAAAGGCATGTTTTGGGTTTTTTTTGGGGGGGGCATCATACATTTAGTTATTAGCCTGCTACAGTCACAAATTACACATCACAAATTACATATAGCAAATATTAAACTGACAGCACCTAAAATGTACTTTAGAGCAGCAGTAGTTGCATAAAACTTGAAAGGCTAGAGCCTATCATTAAGATTAAATCAAAGGGAAGACATTATTAGGCTCATAGGTAAAATCTATATAGAGTCTCAGAACTTCCAATCTTTTCTAGTTACATTTAAAAAGAATTTTAAAAGAGATAATTTTATTCAGCATAGAATTTCTAGATGTTTCTTTAGTACAGGAAATTTGATATATGTATTAAATACAATGTAGAAGAACCACAAAAGTCATCTTTAATCTTTACAATCTATGAAACTGTCATAATTTTTCTTTTAATGTTTGTTTAAAGAATAAAACCAATGGTGGATAAATTGAATAAACAAGAGATTTCTGGGGCAGACCAAAGGACTAAGCTGCATTTTTAAGTCAACGTGAAAAGAAGTATAAGCTGATGCTAGAATTTCCATGATACAAATCAACAAAAATAGGTGCCTTATGATAAATGCAAAATGAATGCAATTTTGTAATTTTACTTACTTTTGCAGTGCAATATGCCTCCTTAAATTGTTGATAAGCACAAATGAAAAATATGAACTTTTTCTGAGATCTTCATCCATGAAAAATGGGTCCCACCTGCTATCAGATTGAGTTAAGAAGCCTATACGCAGCTCGAATTCCCTAAGTTTTGTGAACTCTTCTGAAGATCTTATGATGCTTCCAGGAAAACATCTAATATGTTTATTATTTCAAGTGACAAAGGTTTTTGGTGTACTGTTCTGGTTACAGATAAGATCAGTAGTGACTCAGAAATGTCAGACAACAATGTTTCCTGTGCTTACTATGGCAGCACTTTCCTAAATGTGCTAAAAAAAAAAAAAGGAATATCAGTGTCATAAAATCTGAGCCTATAAATAACAAATAAGTAAGATACACTATGTGCTCTGAGTAGAGATACAGAATGTCAGCATACATAGATTTATTCTGGTATTTTTGAAGAAAGGGAATAGGAGAAGAGATATTTAGAAAAGCGATAATGACTTTCATCTGTAAGTTTGTGGTTTAAGACCAGAAGAGTTTTCATGGCTGCCTTCTGACCTATCTAGCATATTAGCTTATAACATCAAGGATGAAGTTGAAGTGTATGTTCTCACTTGTTGTAACAATTCCTCTGAAGCGGAGCAAAACAGCATAAGTTCATTGTGTTATGCTTTGTGAGTAACCAAATGCACTACTAAAAGCCCATTCCAGCAGGACTTCCAGCAGAGCTGCTCTGCTGTTTACAGCTTGTTTGGGAAACTAGAGAAGCATGTTGGCCCATAGGATTTAATAACCTTGAAGTTGTTATTGATTTTTTTCATCAACTGCCTAAAAAGTGAATATGACTGTAAGAAAACTCAGATGACAGTCAACAGAGAGTGACCTGCCTGCGTTTCTCCAGATGGGCATTTGTTTTCTGCCTTTTAATGTTTTACCGTCTTGCATCTTTGTCTCGTTGTAGAACTTATCTCAGTGTCTTTTACCTTTTCTTTGGCCTGAAAAGAAAAATCTAATCAGAGTGAACCTATATTTATTCTATTCCTCATTTTTTGTTTTAAAATAACCATGGGCGAAGGACAATGGATTTGTGATTTTTTTCTTATTGTTTTGTGTTCTACTGTCATTATATTCTAAGACTCACTACATGTTACTCAAGTGTGATCATGAAAAGATAACTGTGGCTTTAGTAGGCATAATTAGATTGTTTTAAAAGTAGATTATTCTTGCAGCAGTAGGATGAAATTACTAGTGCTGTGTTGGGATCCTAAACATTCCCGTGTTCTTATTATAGAGTCATAGAATCATAGAATCATTTAGGTTGGAAAAGACCCTCAAGATCATCGAGCCCAAACATTAACCTAACACTACCAAGTCCACCACTAAACCATGTCCTTAAGCACCACATCTACACATCTTTTAAATACCTCCAGAGATGGGGACTCAACCACTTCCCTGGGCAGCCTGTGCCAATGCACGATAACTTTTCAGCAAATACATTTTTCCTAATATCCAACCTAAACCTCCCCTGGTGCAACTTGAGGCCGTTTCCTCTTGTCCTATCTCTTCTCACTTGGGAGAAGAGACCAACACCCACCTCACTACAACCTCCTTTCAGGTAGTTCTAGAGAGCAATAAGGTCTCCCCTGAGCCTCCTTTTCTCCAGGCTAAACAACCCCAGTTCCCTAAGCCGCTCTTCATAAGACTTGTTCTCCAGACCCTTCACCAGCTTCATTGCCCTTCTCTGGACACGCTCTAACACCTCAACGTCCTTCTTGTAGTGAGGGGCCCAAAACTGAACGCAGTATTTGAGCCTGTGCGGCCTCACCAGTGCTGTGTACAGGGGCACGATCACTTCCCTACTCCTGCTGGCCACACTATTTCTGATACAAACCAGCATGCTGTTGAGCTTCTTGGCCACCTGGGCACACTGCCGGCTCATGTTCAGCCGGCTGTCGACCAAAACCCCCAGGTCCTTTTCCGACAGGCAGCTTTCCAGCCACTCTTCCCCAAGCCTGTAGCGCTGCATGGGGTTGTTGTGACCCAAGTGCAGGACCCGGCACTTAGCCTTATCTTGGCATTAGCTAATATTTTACTACAAGCAAACAGTGGGAAATTAATTATCCCATTATAGCAAAAGGTATCAAAACAGAGACATGGGAGGAACTGCATCATAATTAAAATAAATAGATTTCGGTGTCAACTTGTAGCTGTCTGTTTGTATGCTAGGTGTCTAATTCCCCTTAGCTGATGGAGACCTGACTAATACAAAGAATTCTATATAGCTATTCATCCGATCAGCCAGAACAGGAGGGATCCACTTGCCTAAATACAGTAATCTATTGCCTGTTTAGGCATCTTAAGGTGTCTGACAGTTACTCAGAAGTCCATCACATATTACAAAGGACCTGCAAAAGATCCAAGTCCTTCTGGAGGGCAGCAGGGGCACAGGCAGAATACCTTAGGGCAAGTCAAATGGCACTAGATGCCTGTGTTTAGGCAACTAAATTTAACACCATCTGCTATTTAGTGTGAGCCAAAGGGCTAAATTTAGCCATTTTAGCTGTGTGCTGAATCTCACCTCATCTCCCATTTGGTTCTTTTGCAAATAAAAAATATTTTCCTAAGATAAACTCAAGGAAGGTTTTAGATGTAGCATTTATATCTTCACTTTACATCTGCACGAAGCAATATATTAGTATGTACTCATCTCATGTGAGGATTCTCCTTAATGAGGATACTAAGGGGCCACAGCTATGGCACACTGGTTAATCTGCCTACAGAGAAGCTAAATTGCAAGTATATGTGGCTGGTATCATGCCAAAGGTAAATTGTATCCTAAAAAAACAGCCACAATGTCACCTATTGAGCTTCTATTAGTGGGATTAAACATTATATTTAAACAGTAAGTGAGGAAATCTTGTGGCAATTTGATCCCTACTTTTTTTTTTTCCCCCATGATTCCTATCATCTCTTCTAGCTCTTATTAATGTTACTTAGATGGAAATTAAATTCTATGAGATCTTCCATTAAGATCTGGGCAGCTAGAGTTGTCTTAAGAGTCTGTTACATATGTGCCATTAGAGCTGAACATCGAAGTAAGGATCTAGATAATTGGACCTTCAAACTGGAAACTATTTGGAAAGGGAGCATAGTGGGACAGTGCCTATTTGGGCTTTTCAACCAGTAAAAGAGAAAACAAGCCAGGGCTGCAAGACTGTGATTACCTAGCAGATCCAATGCCTGCATCCCTTCCCTCATGCTCTAATTCCTTCCTTTTCTAGTTCATATACAGAGGAAAAAATAAGGAGGTAAATTCTGAAACATTTGCATTATTATTTCTCCCTTTTGGCTTTTTCCATGAGGAAAAATTACCAGCAGAATTAGAAGGATATTTATAAGCTAAACAAGCAAACAAAAATCAGTTTTCCTTATTAAAAGGATGCTTAATTACCCCAAAGTGAAACATCTATAACATTTAATCTGATAATAGAAATAGGGGACAAAAAAAAGTTTAATTAATCAGAGTAATTGAATGCAAAGTTGAAAGCAGTATCCATTAACTACGAAAGAAAAATGACAACATAATAAAGTGCTATATGCATTATTAATTGTTTTAGCACATTCTATTAGAACAACTGGATTGAAAGGTCCTTTGAAGCTGTCTTCATAAGCTCCTTTTTTCAGTAATCATAAATCAATTATAAAATATCATTGTTAGGTAAAACACTTGGCATGCTTAATCTCAGCTGTAACAATTATTTTACTTTGTTCAGACCCATACTCCCAAGGTTCCATTTAACTGTTTCTAGGACTTCTTTTTTTGGTATAAATTCTTACTAAAAAAAAGAAAAAAGAAAATAAATTTACCAGCCTCAGATAATTGTTTTCCACTTACACTCTGAAAGAGAGAACAGATTGTGCAGAACATTTTATTTTTTCTGTGATTCTCACAAAAAAGTCTTCAGGCTGGTTATTTGATATTTAAAAAATTATAACTATCAAGAACTAACCTTTTAGAACTGATTATGGAACATGTAGTATGATATTTGAACATATGCATATGATTGGAAAACATTTATAATGTAATACTAGTACCATTTGTGTATTAAACTAGTCATGAAATATCATCCTATCAGGGAGAACACATAGATGGGTAAAATGGCAAAGAATGGAAATTATTTGATCAAAGCTAGACAACAGGTACCATAGCACTAGGAGTAGAATCTGGCTGTAAGTTTTTCGGATTTCCAGCTCTGTTCCTTACAGCAGATTGTTTCATTTTTAACTCTGCCCTTTTGTTGTGTCATTACAATATTTAATCCCACGGTCTTTTTTTGTGTGAAACTCCCATGGAGGTCACCAAGAGTTCCAGTTTAAACTACCTTTGAAGAAAAGAAAAAGAAACAACCAAATTTTTAACAGAATTCTTAAAAGAAAGAACCAAATTCTTAAGATTGTAGAACTTCAAATGTATAACTTCCATTATAAAACATGCCACCAGCTGGTATTTTCTTCCAATCTGAAATGAAGATTATACAAGAATGTTGGTAAATCTTGTTCACTCTACAAATCAAAGCAACTTTTTCTTTTAGTTGCAATCATCACTTCATCATTTCTTTTTCTCATAAAGATATTAGGACATTCAAAATAAAATGCCTTATCTTGTGAGAGCAATTCTCAGTGTGGCTGCTTGTGTTAGATATTTGTCTGCCTGTAGCTTGGAGGTTCTAAGGCAGGAGATGCAGATTCAAAAGATTTGCCTTCCCCGATGATCAAGCAACATACCCATCTGTGATCATGTGAAACTCATTTAATGCTCCCCAAAGTACATGGATGGGATAGATTTGACTTCATAGAGTACATGTAAAGCTGAAAACTTCATCAACAACTGTTAGTGTAAAAGCCTATCATGCAGCAGAGTAAAACATAGAATGAAAACAATAGTTTCACTGGCAGTGAACTTCACTCAGGAGAGGATGTGTTGCTTACTCTGTGTGTGCGGCAATGACATATTTTCAACAGCAGACAACACTTCACAAAGGCAGGGATGCGACACAAACAACGCAACAATGTGCTGCCTGTGAGGACCTCATGGGAAGGCCTTTGGAAAAGACCAGCGGCACATCCGTCCATGCCTTCTACTTTCACTGGCTATGATTTTACTCCACAAGTCTGGCAAACCGGTAGAACTTTTGGATTCTTGTTCCAAAGATTATTGACTCCGGTTTTTCATTCGTATTTCGAGGAAGAATTTTCTGGAAGGACACACTACCACACATGCATATACAAAGATTAATTGCCTGTACAGGAATTTATGGGTGAATGTATGGGTAACTGTAGGGACAATGGTGATGTACCTGAGGATACACTTATAATTGCTGACATGAAATCACAACAGAGTAGCATATTTTAGAATAGTAATTTCAGTTAGAAAATAAGTACTATGCTGGAGCAAAGAAATTTGATAATGTATCGGTGATGTCACTGTAACTATTAGATATTAATAACAAGTAGTAACTAAAGTATAATTTCTGTACCTGTATGTATCTATAGATAGATGGATGGATATATTTCTGAAATGGATCACTATTTTTCATAGACCGAACTATTCAATGTCACTCCAGAAAGACTGTTTCTCAGATTAGTTAGTGCTAACAAAATATTAGTTGTTATCAGGAAACCACAGCTTGAAGGCTGTCGAAGAAAGTCGAGGGCTTGAAACAGGGACCCTGACAGTATGAGTAAAGATCATGGCGTAGGCCTTGAAAGTGTATGTACGTGATACTGGTCACCCCAGGGCCACAAAAATGTGTCACTAATGTTCAGTTATTATTCGCTAAAGGCATGCAGCCTTGTGAACTGGGAAAAAATGGTTTTGAGGAAAACAAAGAAGCAACGAATAAATTTGCTATGTACATAAAACATCTCATATACAGTAAAACTCGAATACAGCATGGAAGTAGGAATCAGTGAATAAAGATGAAGTAAGCAGACTGTTAGCAAACATATAAATAGAGCTTTAAGTAAACTGAAGAGCAAGAGGGAAAAAACCCTCCATCAACATCAGATGTTTCCTGCCAAATGATTCAGGATGTTGATAACTCACCATACTTGCATATCTTCTTCCTGAGGAATACTAGTGCTTTTGACCTTAGCACCCTGGCCAGATTGCAGAGGTCAGCCTAGCACTAGGGAAGAGGGTTAATACTAGAATGTTTGTCTTCATCAGTTTTAATTCTGTCATTATAAGTTGTTATAGTAATTCATTGTGACTGAGTTAATATCTCCTTCACTAGACTGACAATACTTCAGTTACTCTAACAATAAATCCTTAGTTCTGTATATAAGGTGTGTTTCTTAACGCACATAAATGCGCATGCAGTCTTTGGTCTGGTACCCTGCCCTTGAGCTCATTTGTAATTTAGATGCAGCACTGTAATGCCAAAACAGCAGAATGACTGAAAGTAACCACAATTTTATTCACGCTTTTGCATTTATTCTGAGTATTCTTGCTTTAACTCATTTAAATCAATCCCTTAGAAAATCATATTCAATTACCAAACCAAATTATTCTACAGTAGTCTCATTAACTATAAATGCAATTTGCATGCCTACCACATATTTATTTCCCAACATTTAAGGCATTTTTGAAAGTTTGATGTGGCACTCTTTGGTTCACATTTTAATGCGGACATTTTTAACATCCTTCCTATACACTGCCAGGTTGGGAAACTTAGCTGTGGCTTGTAATCATTTCATCAATACAAATAAAACATTGGTTTTACAGAATGTACTTTAACATTCTGAATTTCAGAAACACAATCAGGGACTAACAGCAAATAAAGACACTCATTTAAGGCTATCAAACATTTATATAAAGAAATAAAGATTCAGTTTAAAAATTTTGTATTACAAAATACCTAATATACTATTTTGATAGTATAATGTAATACAAAATTGTGAAGTGTAGCCAAAAAATAGAACTGTCTGATATTCATCTTATATTATTTTTGCATTCCCAAACTACCCTACAGGTGAATGCTGATGCATGCTGGTAGCTTGACATAGTTGTTGTAAATTAAGCATCATTGACAGTTGTACACCAATGAATATCACAAATATCATGAAAATCTGGTAAATCAGCATAGCTCTATGGAAATCGTTTTGCATTGCTGATTTATATGTGTGATGTCAGTCACTATGTCCAGTTCCAAAAGTACTGGGTACATTTTGGGTGTAGGAAAAGCAGTCCATTTCTAAAAATAACTGGTGAGGGCATTGCCCTTACAGCTTAACCAAAAGCAGAATACAAGCAAATAGGTAAAGGAATAAAAAGATGCTATGAAACTGAAAGAAAATTAAACAAAACCAGGTTTTTTTTCTCACTGAAAGCAAGCAAAACAACATCAAAAATATCTCTTTTTCTACAAACACCTTTCAGTTGACTCAGAGTGGTATGTTTTATTTGGGGATTTTTGCAAGAAAAGGAAGAGGTAGATTCACAGAACCATTTGCCATCTACCTTGTGTTCATAACACTAGTTTCTCCAAGGTATGTGAAATCCTGGTTTGGGATTCTCTCTTACTCAGTTGAGTTTGAATTAATATCTCCCACTTCCAACTAAAATGCTCATGACACTGTGTTTTTGAGAAGGATCTTTTGACGGTCATTCACTTCGAATAAGTAGTTTAAAAATGAGCTGCAGCCAGGACTAGACCTCTAGCTAAGTTGTCTCTCAGCTGAGTGCCTGAATAGCAACAATAACCTGTAGTTTCACTAATACTTAGTAGTCTGCTTATTAATTAACTTGTACAAAGTGAAAGAAGAAGATATTTTGAGCATCCCTGTTATTTGGTTTGAGACGCAATGGATGCCAAAAGTAGGAACAGAATAATGATCCTTTTTGTCACCATCCCATCCTGGGCAGCAGATCTGTCAAGCATAACATTAGATTTAGCATAAGCCAGGTTAGCTCTAACCTTTTCTCCTCATCCCTATCTTCATAACTACTAGGCAGGACAGTATGTGAGTGCTCAGCACTCAATGTCGAAGAGGGGATGAGACAGCTGTTTGTTCAAATCAAGAATACTCTATATTTGCAGGAAAATGTGCACATACTGGATGCACAAACACATTCCTTTGAGAGGAACATAAAGGAAGAAATTAGCAGCACACTGTTTTCTATAGGGTTCTTTTAAAGAGTGAGCTGCTAGGGTGTGTATGAAAGAGAAAGCAGCAATGAGAAATTCACAGATTTCAGGACACAGACTTTGCACAATTCTATAGAAAATCAAAGCTATAATTTACAGTTTTAGCTCCAAACTCCTTCTTCTGCCTTTGTCAGCTGATTAACACACATAATCAATGCTCTGGTTCATATTTTTGTCATTTTAATTGACATAGAGTATATACAGTACTCTATGTCAGTGCTGAGTAATTCAGGTCTTTTCCTATTTCATTATCTAAGAATGGCAGATTGAATCCCTAGTATGCAAATTACAGATTGAAACATTAAACTAATAGTCTGATTTCATTATTCAGACTTGACACAAATGAGATGAATGTCATGGATTAAATTAACAAGTAAATAACTTAAAAGGGATAATAGGTGTTTTCATCCACCCCCAAAGCATTTGAGATTAAAACAAACACCAGGTTTTACATCTGATTTTCTGCCTGTTCTTAGACAGTCAGATCTGAAGAAACTGACATGTGGAGCTCTGCTTTTTAATGGTAGATGACAGACAGAGAGCCATCAAGTTTCCACTTTTACAGAGGTAAAATACCAGATGCAGTTCCTGTTTTAGAATTATGCACTGGGATCTATTGTGGCTTATTGAGCAACTTAAAGTAGGAAATAATTCTCCATTCCTACAGGAGCAGCTATTGGATTTGTGTTAGTTCACAGATTTCTTCTTGACATAAACAGAAATACAGCCATAGAGCACTTATGTGCCACAACCTGTTGGGACTGTGATGGAGGGATAGGAACTGGGATCACAAACTTGTTCTCCCTGAAGAACATAACACAGAAAAGAGCGGGTGTTATAAAAAGCTTCATAAATTTTCACAAATCCTCAGTGTAAGAGACCCCTGCGCATTTTGTATCTACTATTGGATAGACAGCCAGGCTCTGTTTGCACACCTGACAAGCACATCACCAGCTTTTTAGTGAATTGTGGAGAATGAAGTTAGTTGTCTCACTCTATTTTTAATATTTTCAATATTTCTTTTTTTTCCAGGTTGCTTTTATGTATGTCTTTGAACAGGTATAGGTCTTCCTACATTAATTTACTTTAATTCCACAATACTGATTTAAAATCAAGTGTCCAATACATTAAGGCTAGTGTTAAGCCCTGAGTACCTATTTAAAAATGAAGCAGCAAATGAAGCCAGTATTCCAGACAAGGAATACAAGATAACTTTTGAAGGTGTGATTTATAATTCCTTTCTGCAGTATCATTCTTCCTATCACATAGGATATGTCAGCTTTTAAATAGGTTGTCCTACCTTAACAATAGCCATTTCCTTCTAAAAAATACAAGGATACTGTTAGATGAAACACAAAATTCACATTTAATAGTTCTTGTCCCTATTTAATTTCATACTGTGTTACAGAAGTTCTTATCTACAACCCGTTCTCCCTTCCTCGACTGTTAAGTACAGCTTGCCATGCCTCTCCCATAGCCAAAGTACTCTACTGCCATCTTAAGGCAAGCAAGATGCGCTGGCTGTGCTGTAGGTGCTGACGCTGTAAGTGCCCACTACTTAAATAGACCAATTAACCTCGCTGTGTAACCCACCAAATGCCACTTTGGTCCTCATGTCACTGCGGAATCTGTGCACAAATTACTATGGCAAACAGCACATTTAGTACTTTCAGTGTTACTGGGCTGCCTGGATAATCCTCAAAATGACAAATCACTGTCTGCGCGATTAATTTTCTTTCTGTCAAGTCTGGAAAGATGAGAGATTTTGGGGACATCGTACAACATGTCAAGGAAATGCCAGCTGTCTCCATAACATCTCAGAGCTAACAACCGAGCGAGATTGATGATTCGTACACAGTGCTGTTTTTCATAACTTTAACAAATCTGAATTCCTCAGCAGATAAAGTAATGGGATCTGTCAGACAGCATGAAAATACTCAGAGCAGCAACAGATATTTAAATAATCAATATTGTAACACTTGAAGGTGGTTGCAATAAACCCAAGGAACTTAAATTTTCACACAATAAAAGAGAGATTCCTTTTTCTCATTCCTCATGATGGCTGTACTAAAGACATAATCACAGAGACACACTCTTAAAGGAATCATGATACATTTTTCTTTCACAAAGGAAAGTACTTCTTCTTAGCAGGTGTTATGATTTGATATATATGTGCCAAATATTCAAAACAATGAAAAAGTCTCAGAGTATCAAGCAGCACCATTTGATTAGATATGCTAACATTAATGACAGATACTTATAAGAATTACAAAGGCACTCCTACAAAATTTTTAAGGGTTTATATGCATCACAGTGCAGACTGAGCACCGATTGTTTAAGATTACTTTCTAGATCTGGGAAAGGTCTTCCAGGTCATGAAATAATAACAGCAGTATCTCTCATGCATCTCCTTATAAACTTACCAAGGTGCTATTTGATAGAAAACTAACAGAAATCAATGAGCTCTATCAACAAATACATCTAAAAAGGACAGTACTGTACCAAAAAAAAAGAAACTGTAGCGTGTGCCTCCGAAAGAGCTGTCTATAGAATGTGCTACCCTCTCTCTGTGGAGCCACTCTCAAAGTTTACTGTGGATCCTGGCTTATAGCATAAGTGGGACTGGAACAGCCCTCACACCGGTTCTTGAACCTCCTGGACAAAAGGATCTAGATTTTTTTTTCATATATTTAATGTTTATTTTTCCAGGATTTGCAGACCCCTATTGATAGATCAGATTTATCTGAAATTCAATTCGTTTTTACCAAAATTTACTTACAGAAAACACATGCTTTTTTCTAAGTGATGTATTTTCTGTACTTGATGGAGCCCCCCATATTGTGAAGAAGCTTATACAGAGCTCTCTCTCTCTCTCTGCCTTTACTTTTTTCTTTCTGCCTTTTCTTTTTTCTTTGCTATAATGGGTCTGAATAAGAATTTTTTTGAGGACTGAATTACTAAATTAAACATAAACTGAACATATTCTTTTGACTTATCTGCATTCTGAAAAGGGGTGTATTATGTCTCATCCTTACACGGATGAATTCTAAACATCTTCGATACAGCAAAGGCCAGACAAAATTGCAGACTTAGCTATTGAAGAGAACTAGCACTATCACAAAAATTGCTTCTGTCCCTACACCCTTTCACAGGAAGCACCTTGCCTCAGAATAATGGAAATTAATAAAGAGGGGTGCTGAGGAAACAGACTTTTCCCTCTGAGCTACACAGTGAGGTGCTCAGCTGCAGCATAAAATAAACTGCCCCAACTCTCCTCAGGAGGGAATGAGAACCGGAGCAAAACTCAGGTATTCCTCTATTCTGTACAACGGTGAACATATTATTTTGGAATTCAATAAATATTTCCATATCAAGAGTTCTTATACTGGTCTTTAATTATCAGCTTCTGGATGCTACCAAAGGCAAGATGTGGGCTAGATGTACCTTCAGTCTGATTCTGTTAAGTGGCTTTTTTATTTTTATGGAAGAAACAGGAGCCACAAGGAAGACCAGAAGTAAGGAAATCTTTGTAAGCAGATAAACTATAAAGATGTGTGGACACCAGCTACAGAAAACAAATGTATATTATTGATGTTTTAAGCACTTCAGCTGGGATCCAGTTTGAGGTTAAGATACTTGAGGTTAGATGTTAGTTTGTAGGTGACTACACGTGAGCTAAGTGTCTTAGCTAACATTATGGTTATATCTAATACAAGATTCAGTTGTCTTGATTTATTCTTTTTCACATATTTCCTTCTTTATTTTGTCTTTTACTCCACCTTCTTTGACATCTTTATTTTTCTTCTTTTATCACTTTTATTTTCTTCTTTTTCTTTCTATCCATTGTGTGGTTTTCTTCCCTCCTACATTATCTATCAACCATGTGTAAAGTTCCTTCTTTCTTTCCCTTTTAATCCCCAGCATGCCCTATTATATTAGGTCCTTCATTGCACAACAAACCATGTGTGTAATGAAGCCAGGAATACACAAAGAAGGGTTAACCCCTGTCTTCATGAATTTACAAACAAGAATTCAGATTAACAGGATACAGATATATTTCTCCATATATTTTCCTTTTTGACTTTGTCCCTATTTCTTCTCTACATACAATCTTGCCTCATCTAGTCTTCTTTTTATTTTCATGTCCATCATTGTTACCCAAAAGTTCTTTCTAAAGATTAATAAAAGGCAATCTGTTAAATTATTTTCATGGGAATAGCATGAAGCCATAGAACCGTGTAAAGCTAACATATTCTCTATGTGTAGCCGACAAGCAGAGTATGAATCCCTTCTTTCTGCCTTTTTTCCCATAGAGGAAGCTAGAAGTCAGTCTTCTTAAACTCAAGGAAGGCAGGAACATGAACTGAAACAACTTAAATCAGGAAAAAAATCAGCTGGAAAACATGGAGTCAAGGTTGAAACCATTTGCTGTAGCAGTACCAGACTGAAACTCAAAAGATACAGGCATCCCTTAAGCTCATTTTTTCCTACTGAAGTCTGCACAGCTACAGACCAGGACCAACTTTTCTGAGCTGATAAGATCTGACAAGATCAGAGTTTGTTGCGGAATAGCTTCAGGCTACCTTTTATTTGTTATTGTTGTTGCTGTACTTGCAAAGACTTGGAGAATGAGATAACACCAATAGGAAAAAAAATCCAGATCCTGTACATAATGCTGCAGACCTGTAGAACTGGTTTAACTGGCAGAATTAAATTTAATTTACTATAATATTTAAAAGAGCAATACAAATATGTGATATTCTAACTGTATGAAGCTGTATATTTGGTATCTCTTCACTAGATTTTCTGATGGAATACAGTGATATATCATGAGAGAAGTAAAAGGAAAAGGACTGATTTATATCATCTGAGAATCTGATTGTCTGTTCCTTGCCATGAAATCTTTCCCAAAATGCCCTCATGGATTATTCCATGATGCATATAAAGAGTTCACAGCCTGTAATTAACTCGCAACTGTTCCTCTGAAGAGAATGCCCTGTATACACACAAATAATTATATTATCTCATTCATTACTGTCTTTTCATATAATCTTCTATCTGGAAATGAAGATTTGAATTGATTTTGTCTAATTTTAGATATCTAAGTTAGGCATATAGTTTCTCTAGCTCCTTAGCTCACATACTTTTTCTACCTGATTTTTTTATGCAGTGAATGCAATCAGAGTAATGTCTTTTCCTGGCTTTTAGTTTTTAGTTTCCAATGCAAGCAAACAACCAACCAACTGATTATTCTTATGCCTTTTTTTCCCCACAATAATACTAGCCACTGGTAGATCTTGTATAATCACTCCCCTTCACATTGTTTTAGAAATTAGGCCAGAGCAGATTACTAATTACAGGATGATCTCCTATATATCACCAGCCATGAAAAAGGATTTGGGAATCTTCTAGCAAACCTGGAGACTTTTGTTAAATCTAAAATTTCAGACTTAAGACCAAAATGTGTCCCAGATCTAGGGAAAAAAATCACAGCATCATTAAAAAAAATAAGGTTGGAAGGAACCTCTGGAGTCATCAAGTTTCACATCCTGCTCAACGCAGGGCTAGCTTCAAAAGTTCAGACAAGTTAGGAAAGCCTCTATGGATGAAGATTCTACAGCTTCTCTGTTCTTGTGCTTAAAGAGTCTCATCATGAAAATGTTTTTTCCTCATACACAGTTGGAATTTCCCTGTTGCAGGTTGTGACCACACATATGTGTTACTCACATAACCCAAAGTGGATGCCTTTTGAATTTTATCAGCCTGATTTTTTTCCCTGGTATGGTGAATAATGCCAAGTTGCACAGGTATTTCATAATGTAAGTTGCACATATTTTGTAATGTAACGTGACATGCCTTTGTGACTGGGCATGGCTTGCCAAAGAAGGAACATTAATTGAAAAGTGGCTTGCTCACACAGTGCCAAAAATGGCATTCATAAAGATAACACTCATAACGAGTCAAAACAGACAGAAGAATGCCTCTGTCTTTCACTGAGCTGCATCAAGACACTCACTCAGCCTGAAGCACCTATAAAAAAGATCCTTTTTTGTTCTACTTTCTTGACAGAAAGTATGCATATTACAGTGAAAAAGGCACGTGTGTGTATGCCTGTGCATATGTGTACATATATACATGACTGATTTCCTAAGCACTTGCCTTCAAATTTATTGGAGAATGCTCTAGCAACCCTTAAAATTTAGCAACTCTATGCAGTTAAATCTTCCAGGATCAGGTCCTTTGTTTATAAATTTCCCTAAATATAGAAATTACTTTACAGCTGTCTTTGTAACAGCTTACCTCTTATCTGACACTATTCTGATTTTTATTCTTTGTCCTTGATATTTAGTGTTTCCTTGACTTCTATGCTCAGGACTGGAAAGATGTGTTTCAAGCAAAAAGGACAGCATCTTTTTGAAACAAAGTAGCTTGTGTTTCTGATCAGAGAAAAATGAGTGCTCTTTTGAAGGCTTGCAAGAGTTAAACAAATGTGTAATACTGGAATAGGTTTCTGTCTGAAGGCTCTAATAGGCTCCCTGCTGATACATCAGCCACTCCACTTCCTCAGTTCTTACTTAGAGCCTGATGTGTACCTTCCTGTCCCTTCAGTTCGCTCACACCCAAAACAGCAGGGATATGCTGAAGGAAAGAATATTGCTATCTCACAGAGGTCTGGAGCTATTGAATGCAGGAAGCAGTCCCTTGGAAGTGATTTCAGGTGGTAGAATGGAAAAAAGTTCTGAGGCTGCACATTACTGCTCCTCAGGACTATCACGGATCCCTCACCATCCCATTTGCAGATCCACACTGCAAACAGCATCTCCATCCAGTGACTGCTCCACATGAAAGGTGCCAGGACTGAAAGCTGTTGCTGGTCCTCACCTTCCCTTGGCAGCCCTTTCACAGTCCCACAAACACTGTCCCTTGGTGCTTGCCTAGCCACCTAACTGTCCCAAAACTCTCACTCACTCTCGCCAAAAATTGTCCATTCATTTGTTATTTATCATTATCATTAATACTAGTGTGTGTGTGGGACTGTTAGGATCTCAAGAATTTTCAATTGATTAGCATTAATGATCCAGGAAAAAATATCAAATTCTTTACTGACAAGTAACCCTTAGGTGAACTATTGCTGGAATGACTCTTTAGAATTCTGCTTATATTTAACATCAATTTCATATCCTCATAACAGATTTGATTATGATCTCATTGATTCAAAATAATTTCAAATCAGGATTAAGCATCTTGAAACTAACACAGTTAAGTCTGTTGAAAATTGCTATGAGAATCTAAATTTGCTGAAACTCATGGTTGTTTATGGCAGAGAACATTACTATTATATTTAATCTAAAGCACAGTCTATAAGGGACCATTCATCTGTATGGAGACTATGTGAAAACAAGATGCATAATATCCTGCACCATTAGAGGTTAATGAGAAAATCATTAATTTCAACAGGGCAACAATTGCATCTTATAGGCAGTGTGATACTTAATCAAAATAAAATATCCGGGCTGCTACACAACCATGTCATTACTACACATCCTTGTTCCTGATAGTATCTTCTGGCAGTTTCAATAGGCTAAATTCCAACTATTCAAAGAATAATTACAGTCATAAAAGGAGCTATGTGGACTGTACCTTACCATATGACCTGGATTAAGTAGATAACAAAGGAAGACAGAGGAAAATAACCTAATTTCAGTTTGTTTTCTTTTCTCTATTTCAGAGACTGTCCAGTTGTTGTATACAGGCTCATTCTCTCTCATCCAGATTTTTCTTCAATAAATTTTAATTACATCTCTACACTGAATATTCAAGCAGAAGTGGAGAATGTAGAATTTATCTATGTGCAGTAGGTTAAAAAGACTCAAAGTATTAATATAGGGAGTTGTTAAGTATGGAATGAAACTTGTGAGTGCAAAGACAGACTCAATTTCAAGACATAAGGACAAAGAGGAAGATTTGCAGGTTAAGAATGCATAAAATAGCAAAGCATATGAACAATTACCACTTGAAGTACCTCAAAAGTTCTGTATGGTAATTGTTAGTTAATTTATACCACTTGCTTCCATTTTGGCAACAGATGAGATAATCTGGAAGTTTAATGAGTTATTTACAGCATTCATAGCAAAATAACATTCAGAGAGTTCTTTGGGAGAGCTCAACGCAGGGCTAGCTTCAAAAGTTCAGACAAGTTAGGAAAGCCTCTATGGATGAAGATTCTACAGCTTCTCTGTTCTTGTGCTTAAAGAGTCTCATCATGAAAATGTTTTTTCCTCATACACAGTTGGAATTTCCCTGTTGCAGGTTGTGACCACACATATGTGTTACTCACATAACCCAAAGTGGATGCCTTTTGAATTTTATCAGCCTGATTTTTTTCCCTGGTATGGTGAATAATGCCAAGTTGCACAGGTATTTCATAATGTAAGTTGCACATATTTTGTAATGTAACGTGACATGCCTTTGTGACTGGGCATGGCTTGCCAAAGAAGGAACATTAATTGAAAAGTGGCTTGCTCACACAGTGCCAAAAATGGCATTCATAAAGATAACACTCATAACGAGTCAAAACAGACAGAAGAATGCCTCTGTCTTTCACTGAGCTGCATCAAGACACTCACTCAGCCTGAAGCACCTATAAAAAAGATCCTTTTTTGTTCTACTTTCTTGACAGAAAGTATGCATGTTACAGTGAAAAAGGCACGTGTGTGTATGCCTGTGCATATGTGTACATATATACATGACTGATTTCCTAAGCACTTGCCTTCAAATTTATTGGAGAATGCTCTAGCAACCCTTAAAATTTAGCAACTCTATGCAGTTAAATCTTCCAGGATCAGGTCCTTTGTTTATAAATTTCCCTAAATATAGAAATTACTTTACAGCTGTCTTTGTAACAGCTTACCTCTTATCTGACACTATTCTGATTTTTATTCTTTGTCCTTGATATTTAGTGTTTCCTTGACTTCTATGCTCAGGACTGGAAAGATGTGTTTCAAGCAAAAAGGACAGCATCTTTTTGAAACAAAGTAGCTTGTGTTTCTGATCAGAGAAAAATGAGTGCTCTTTTGAAGGCTTGCAAGAGTTAAACAAATGTGTAATACTGGAATAGGTTTCTGTCTGAAGGCTCTAATAGGCTCCCTGCTGATACATCAGCCACTCCACTTCCTCAGTTCTTACTTAGAGCCTGATGTGTACCTTCCTGTCCCTTCAGTTCGCTCACACCCAAAACAGCAGGGATATGCTGAAGGAAAGAATATTGCTATCTCACAGAGGTCTGGAGCTATTGAATGCAGGAAGCAGTCCCTTGGAAGTGATTTCAGGTGGTAGAATGGAAAAAAGTTCTGAGGCTGCACATTACTGCTCCTCAGGACTATCACGGATCCCTCACCATCCCATTTGCAGATCCACACTGCAAACAGCATCTCCATCCAGTGACTGCTCCACATGAAAGGTGCCAGGACTGAAAGCTGTTGCTGGTCCTCACCTTCCCTTGGCAGCCCTTTCACAGTCCCACAAACACTGTCCCTTGGTGCTTGCCTAGCCACCTAACTGTCCCAAAACTCTCACTCACTCTCGCCAAAAATTGTCCATTCATTTGTTATTTATCATTATCATTAATACTAGTGTGTGTGTGGGACTGTTAGGATCTCAAGAATTTTCAATTGATTAACATTAATGATCCAGGAAAAAATATCAAATTCTTTACTGACAAGTAACCCTTAGGTGAACTATTGCTGGAATGACTCTTTAGAATTCTGCTTATATTTAACATCAATTTCATATCCTCATAACAGATTTGATTATGATCTCATTGATTCAAAATAATTTCAAATCAGGATTAAGCATCTTGAAACTAACACAGTTAAGTCTGTTGAAAATTGCTATGAGAATCTAAATTTGCTGAAACTCATGGTTGTTTATGGCAGAGAACATTACTATTATATTTAATCTAAAGCACAGTCTATAAGGGACCATTCATCTGTATGGAGACTATGTGAAAACAAGATGCATAATATCCTGCACCATTAGAGGTTAATGAGAAAATCATTAATTTCAACAGGGCAACAATTGCATCTTATAGGCAGTGTGATACTTAATCAAAATAAAATATCCGGGCTGCTACACAACCATGTCATTACTACACATCCTTGTTCCTGATAGTATCTTCTGGCAGTTTCAATAGGCTAAATTCCAACTATTCAAAGAATAATTACAGTCATAAAAGGAGCTATGTGGACTGTACCTTACCATATGACCTGGATTAAGTAGATAACAAAGGAAGACAGAGGAAAATAACCTAATTTCAGTTTGTTTTCTTTTCTCTATTTCAGAGACTGTCCAGTTGTTGTATACAGGCTCATTCTCTCTCATCCAGATTTTTCTTCAATAAATTTTAATTACATCTCTACACTGAATATTCAAGCAGAAGTGGAGAATGTAGAATTTATCTATGTGCAGTAGGTTAAAAAGACTCAAAGTATTAATATAGGGAGTTGTTAAGTATGGAATGAAACTTGTGAGTGCAAAGACAGACTCAATTTCAAGACATAAGGACAAAGAGGAAGATTTGCAGGTTAAGAATGCATAAAATAGCAAAGCATATGAACAATTACCACTTGAAGTACCTCAAAAGTTCTGTATGGTAATTGTTAGTTAATTTATACCACTTGCTTCCATTTTGGCAACAGATGAGATAATCTGGAAGTTTAATGAGTTATTTACAGCATTCATAGCAAAATAACATTCACAGATTTCTTTGGGAGAGACTTACATCCAAGATTCTCTGGAAAAAGTGAGCAAGAGGGAACTCTGCCAAAATGATATCAAAATGTGATATTAGGAGAACAACAGTTCCAATTTAATTAATATTATAAAATATATAAAATAAAATACAGTAATCTGTAACCAAAACACTAGTGATACCTTTATTTGTGGCCAGACAAAATAAGACTTTTACATTCTTAGTAACTATAAATTGCATCCATTATTTTAGAGTCTCTAAATCAGCTGCTGCCATTCACAAAGGAGTTGAGACTCTGTGGATGGCACTATGAAACATCAGCTCGGCTTTCAATAGGTGTCAAAAAAAAGATAAACAAGATGTTAAGAACTATTAAAAAACAAGTAGAGAGCAAAATACAGAATGTCAATATGCTCCTGCTTAAATCCATGGTGAATTGACATCTTGACTGTTATGTGCGGTTCAGGTTCCCTTTTTTGCCACATCTCAATAAATAAGGAGAGGAGAGAAGAGAAGCAGGAAGCCGTCCAAAATTAAACTTCAAAAATGGTTCCATGGGATGATATGGAACCCAAAGGTTTATGAGTTCTAAAAAGAAAGCTGATAAATTCATAGAAAACATGTTCATCAAGGATTATTAAAGGCGAAAATGTGCTAATAATCCCTGATTCAGATTGCCAGAATTTGGGAGGGTATATCTGGGGAAGTAACACTGTAGAGATCCCTATTTCCCTAAACTTATTATGTTGGCCATTGTCAGAGACAGACTACTGACCAGGACAGTAAGTTTAGGTATGTATGGCCTTTCCTATGTTCTTAAGTAAGGAGAGTAGGAAAGATAAACCAAAGAAAGTAGATCTAGGAAGTAGTCTTTTGCGCATCCATATGCAGAAATATATGTAGCCAAATTTGCCTGGGTGTCAATATTAGGAATCCAGATATAGAAAAGCCATTAAAGTATGGATATGAAAAACATGAAACAAGATCAGATTTTAAAAACATGAAGACAAGTTCTTTTAAACAATGAAGGGGTAGAATTACAGGAGGTGGTGCCTCCATGGGAGGGGTATGCACGAGCACAAATATTCCTTTAATCTGAATGCATTTAAAATCCAGTGTTGAACTGTTACCAGTAGAAAAGATGTGAAATTGTCACGTTTTGCCTCCTACAAATCCATGGGAATTTGTTACTACCTTGGAGTGAGGGTGCAATATAGAAACACTACTGGCTCACTGTTGGGACTTTTCAGTAGTCTGGCTATTGAAATCTAAAGCCAGCCCCCTTCACTCCAGTTTTAAGATGTCACACAATCATCCCAGTGATGGCAGAAATATAATAATATTGGTAGTACATTTCCTCCTAGATAACTTGTATAGTTATGGAAAAGTAGCATATATCTAATCAGAAATACAGTGGAGAATGGAAGTGAAACAGATAGACATCTATTCACAGTTCATTGACTGTCTGAATGAAATTCAGGTGTGTGGCCTCATTTGTGAAAGATAGAGGAAAAAACCTTGGAAATGATACCAAAATTTTTTTTTTTACTTGTTTAAGAAGGCTCATTATGTATTCCAGAGACTGGGTGTTAGTTTGCTTTAAAACAAAGCAAAAATGGTATTTTGCTTTAATCACATAACTAATAAACACAGTTCTATTACAGTCTACTGAAAAAGTATAGAAGAGGTTGATATATTTTTACCACATTTGCCTGCAATGAACACAGTGACATATGGAGTGGGATGTTTTTCTCTTGAACCACAGCCAATTTAATTAGAAAAATAAGGGGAAAATATTGGCAAACTAAAAGAAAGGAAAAAAAAAAGAAAAAAAAAGAAAAAAAAGAAAAAAGAAAAAAAGAAAGATAAATACATAGTTGCAGGAGCTCAAAGCAATGCTTTGACTCCATTCTGACAAGTCACCCATTTGGGAAGCTGACAGAGCATTCATATCTTATGCAGTTAGCCCATACTGCCTCCCCTTGAAATGGAGCTGCAGGGAGCTGAGCAGTTCCCACTGAAATCAACAGTAGTAGACTTCAAGCTCCTGTTTTCCTACAGTCTGTGTATCAAGACTTGCTTTGCAAATAAGGTGTAGGGAATACTGATAATCATTGTAATCTCACCCTTCATGCAACTCCTACAAGACTTGCTGAAACATGCTGCTTGATTAATGCAGGACTGAATAACATTTCTGAAATATTCACATTTAAATAAAAAGAAAAGAGAAGCAAGGAGAGGTGATTGTATGCATCTGGACTTCAAGCTGGATTTAAAATCTTTGCTAAGGGATTTCCTGTGTTACCTTAGGGCTTGCAGTAATTGCCCATATGCCTGCTATTACCCTGTAGTAAAGTGTAGAAGCTTCTCTCCCCAGGTATCTCAGATTACCTCATACTTACCATGCATCAGCTGACATAACAAAAATTCACAATATGTCTTACCCTGTTTATAAATCTATACTCCAATATGTCACCTTAGCTCCTCCAAACCCCTGCTGAGCTGCCAATTAACTCCGCAGGATTCTACATTTCTACCAGCAGACATGTGAAGAGTTGCAAAGGCCTGTGGCTACCAAGACACTAGGAGTGCTAAGTTACACCTACTGAGCTTCCAGAAAGGCTTTCGGGCAGTGTATTTCCTTCCAAATAAGGTTTAGCTCTGTAAGTGATCTGAGAGCATGCTTACACTACCAAATCAAGCACTGCATGTAAGACAGTCACAGACAAACCTTTTGGAGACTGACTGGTGCTAGTGTCCCTTTATTTCTAGTAGCTAAGGGTACACATTCAGGAAATGTATTAGGGATTGTTATCTAAACCCTATTCTGTCTGGTTTGAAGCAATCACACAGATCTACCAATCACCAGGATAATCAATACCCTGTGATGAGGCTCGTTAACTTGTTGATACCACTTCATCTTGCATACATTTTACATAGATGACATTTCCCTCTCTACAGCATACAGTCCATGGGGAACCCTTAGTCTGCAAGGCACTTGCTTGACCTGCCTCACTGATCCATGGCTAATACTATGAGCAGACTCATCCCACAGCACTGCTCCTGCAGGGTACTGGATCATGCTACATAGCACCAGAGGTAGTGCCAGGACCCACCCTCCAGGTAAGGATAAAAGGCAGAGACGAATGAGGCAGTATATCTTAAAGAACAGTGGAATAGAACTTAAGTTGCGATTTAGGGAAATTTGACTTTGTTTGAGATGGGAAATAACCAGGGCTGAAGCTAGTGAGCTGGTTTGGGAAGACTCAGTATGCAACAGAAGGTGGAGAGTGATATAGCACTGTACTTGTAAGTACAGATCTTAATAGCCTATTCACACATTGAAATGTTGCACTCTTACCTATAAACTGAGAGTAAGAATGTAAGTTTTGCTTAGATTGAACAAGACAGGGTGATAGATTTTAATTTCCTTTAATAACTTGTGAGAAGCAAGGGGGCTTTCATCCTCCTGTGACAGAAGTATGGGACAACTGGATATTACAATTTCTGTCTGTTTTTAACCCCGTGCTAACAATTGGCAATATCTGAAAATAAATCCTCAAAGCAAAAAATCCAATTGAGATTTTTTTGTACCTAACTGACTTTGGATACTTGCAACAACTTCTTGTCCTCCTCATTTTCTTCTGATTAGCTAATGTGGCTCCCTGTTCCACTCAGAGTTTTATAAATACCACTCTTCAAAGTGTTGAATGGTAGCCTGAATGAATGCTGTGAATTCTCTTATGAATTTATAGCTGCAGACTATGTATTTCACTGCCTACCTATCTTTGTGGATGTCTCCAAATCCAAGTGCATTTAGATTCTCAATTGTATTTCAAATCCTAAATTCCTATTTATTTCAATAGTAAATTAATAATGGAAAGATTCTTAGAATATTTATGCGACAAGACAGCTTCTAGATTGCTTTAGAAGGAGGTAATGCTTACTGTTAATAAGAGGTAACAGAGCATCTCTCAGTTGATGCAATTCAGAAAGGAATCAAAGATACATGAAATAAGAGAAGAAACGAGTGAGCAACTCTCTGGTCGAATTCCTGGAGTCACCACGATGAAGCATGGCTTCTAGTGAGGTATATGCTCCGCAGACTGACTACTTAATAGTGATAATTCTTCAAGCAAGAAAAGAATTAATTCTCCTGCATTCCAGGTGAGTGCTTTACATTAACTTCAAAGTTATGTTCATTTTGCCTCTTTTCTTGGCAGTGATATAAAAATTCTTTTCCACACTGGAACAGCTTCTTTGGAGATTAGTCTATATCCTGAGGGTAAAGACACAGAACATAGAAGAGTGGCTGTGAAGGGCACTGGACCCAGCTTTTCCATACTGTGTAAGAATTCTGACTTGTAGGCTATTATCCAGAGGGAATAATGCTGCTTTCATTTTTTCCCATCTGTGTTTTTACTAAAAGCAGTTGCCATTGCTTTGTTTCATAAAGACCAAGCCATCTGGTAGGTATGATCAGATGCATGGTGTCCCTCAGGGGAATTAGATGAAGGAATGCATAGATTGTGAATCTTAATAGGACTTATACATAATACAGCTCTGAAGCTTCTCACCTTTGATGAGATGAGACAAGTTTCAGGACTACTCAGACATAGAAATTGAGGCAAATAGGGAATGTTAATAATGAAATTTTTGTTGATTACTTATGGACTTTAGATACTCCTGAATGTTCAGTCCCTGGGGTCCTTATAAAATGCAATAGATAAGGATAGAGGACCCAGACTTTAACTCATAGAAGGTATGTTAACAGTGAACTTTCATCAAGAATACAACATTAAAAAAATGCAAGATGAGATATAGGTTTAAATAAGATTATTAAAAAATATACTTATGTTTTGTATCATTGGATCAATGGTGTAAGACAAATGTTGGGAACAGGTCAATAAAGATAAGCATGTATGCTATGTTAGGCACTGATATTAGTGGTACCATTCAGAGCTATAAAGGTGGTTTCAAATACTATTGCAGTGCATAGGTTGTAGAACTCAGTTCATAAAATGCAGCTTGTGCTATTCATTTAATTAAAGCCAGGTTTTCTTGTTATTTGGTCTTTTGAAAAGTAATTTCTTTGACTTGGATAAAAGCAGAATACAGGAAATAGTAATTTTTTTTTAAACATATCCTTGTGTTCCTAGGCATTTCACATATTTTGCAAAACTGAGCACTATTTTCTCCTTCATTGTTTTTTTCTTCCTGTGGATTTATATATAGGAAATTTCTGTTGAAATTAGACTTGTAAGTCTGAATAAAGTTAAAGTTTTACCATTAGGTGCATATATGGTACAGAAGCATTAAGGTTGCCTGAAAGTTTCTGGACAGACCTTGTTAAAATGTAGATTTTCCAAACCAATGAAAGTTCAGAAGTATTAAAAAGCATCTGCAGTCAATAATACATAGCATTTGCCATTATGTTTGGAATACTTTTTGTGATATTTTTTTTTTTTAAGAAAATGGGCACTATGCCTAAAAATGAGGCCCAAATTTTGTAATGCCACATAATATTTCTCTAAAAGTAATTCCACAACCTTGTTTTCAAGAAAAAAAAAATGTTGTTTTTTTTTAAAACTACTAATTAACCCTTGAAGAACCTAAGTGCATATTGATTTGTGTTTATTTCCATGATCCTGGCTCTGACGTTCAAACTGATGCTCAACAAAGAAAGAGTCATTGTGATATCCAGCACATCAGGGGGTGAAGTGAGCACTTCAATCTAGAAATCAGAATTAAGAGCACAGATAGGAGTTTGTCTCAAAAGAATATTTTAGGAGCTGAGGGAAGCTCACTTAAAAATTATTAGTTTGAGACTCCCTATTCTAACACTTTCCTGACTCTTGGAACACCTGTTGCACTCCAAATCTTGTTGCAGACAAAAGAGAACACATCATATGTGTGGAGCTAAGAATGCATTGCTCATCTAATTAAAGTTTTAATCTTCTCATGGTCCAAACTAATACAGGAAAGCTACAATTGCACTACTGAAACTATTAGATTGGGC